>NC_054061.1:64441432-64741432 GCF_017639655.2 Falco naumanni | reverse complement strand
ACTTTTGTCCTGGAAACTAGTATGTTTCTTGCGGAGGCTGGCAAATGAAATCTCTTTCAAAGAAAGTAGCTGTTTTTTAAGAAAGGATTTCAATGTACTGGCACTCTAACCTGTTGTAGCAGTTCTGTCTTCCCAATGATAAGGTCCAAGAGGTAGGAAGTGCAGCGCTTTATTCATTGAAGAAAAATGTACAAATTCAGTGCAGTCAGCAGTGTTTGCTCTTGGCCTAATGTGAAGTCAAAAGTCTGTGGAGTTACTTCCACTGAATTCAGTGAAGCTTTTGAGCATGCTTGCTGAAAGACTTAGAATTCCTTCTCTAAGATTGTTAGTCAGACAGTGAGAGCAAGTGATGAGGTCCATTGGTCTTCATAAATAAAACAATTTAGGGCTTGACTTCATAGCAAGATCTAAACAGATTATGCTGACAGCCATTAAAAGATACAGGAGAGAGAGAGACTTGGCTTCTAGAAGGAAGGTGAGGTGACTACATGGTCTGAGTTATGAGAAATAACTTAATAGCTGTTGAGGCATGATGGAAAAGGGAACAGAATCTTGCGTAGGTTTCATATGAGAGCATACAGGTGTCATGTCCTTTACAAGTAAATATGTGTAGAATTGAAAATTCATGTTAAAGACTGGCATTTTTTTTTTCTCAGCCAGCAGCTCCTGAGAAGAAAACACTAAGAGAAGCTTCTCTAAGCATTTAAGTTATTTTCCCAATGGTCATGTACAAATACGCAGAGACTGTTGACTAAACCATCACTGTTGGTTTTGGTTTTATTTTAAATTTCTATGTGAGTCTGCTAACGCATAATTTCATCCTGAGTGTTTTATGGAAAATACAGATATTTTTACTCTATTAGGGAAAAAATATCTGTTGTACAAGGAACATCGCTTAGAAATCATAAAGAAGGTTCTTTCTATATTAAAATGTAACAATAAGCAAACTTTTGTCTGCAACAGATTTAATTAACTGTCGTTAGAACTTTAGGTGAAGGACAAACAAGTAAAACTAGTAGGGTTCTGTATTTCCAGATCTGAAGTATTCAATGAATGTATGTTAAACTGTGATTTAATGTGATTTAATACTTCACATCTAGCGTTTGCAAAGGAACCTGAAGGAACATAATTTTTTCATTCCATAACAAACACAAGTAAACTTTTGATGAAATTGAGTAGCTAAGGAAATGACAAGTGAATTTATACAGTCTGTATTCACAGAAGGACAATAAGGAGTCAGGCAGTATCACTTTATCAGAGGATGAAACTTAATAAAATAGGTTTCGTGTTTAGGATTCCAAAATGTTATAAATGAAAGTAAACAATGAGCAAGATGACAGAATAGCTTTTTTTATGAGGTCCTATTATAAACTTGAGTTACAGTTTCACTGTGAGTGAAGTTCCATCAGTAAAGTTTAATACTGCAGTGGATTCCATAGGATAGTTCTGGTTTAGTTCTGTGCACCTGCAGGAAGGTTGAAAACACCCAGGACGTCTTGTATTTGTGGAAGAGGAGGCTGGCCAGCTGGAAAGCCACTTTGCAGAAAGAAAAAAAAAAAAAGCACCATGGGTCCTGGTGGACATCAAGCTGACCATGAGCCAGCAGTGCACCATCATGGCAAACACCAGTGACACCTCTGGCTGTGCTAGGAAGAGTGTTGAAAGCAGGTTGAGGGAGGTGGTCCTTTCCCCTACACTCAGCACTGGTGATGCCACATCTGCAGTGATGTGTCCAGTTCTGCACTTTCCACTACAAGGGATGTGGGCATAGCAGAGCAAGTCCAATAAAAAGCTGGCAACATGGCTGAGACAGGAACATCTGTCATACAAAGACAGGTTGAGAGAGCTGGGACTGTTTAGCCTAGAAAGGAGAAAGCTCAGGGGGATATTATCAATGTGTACAAACACCTGATGAAGTGACTAAATATGACGAAGCCAGATTCTTCTCAGTGGTGTCCATTGACAGGACAAGAGGCAATGAACACAGTCTGAAGTACAGGAAGCTATATTCAAATATAAGGAAAACCTTGTTTCCACTGGGGGTGATGGAACACTGGAACAGGTTGCCTAGAGAGGCTGTGGCATCTCTGTACTTGGGGATATTCAGAAGTCCAATTAGACATGGTCAGCCCAAGCTGACCCTGCTTTGAGCAGGTGGGTTGGTCTAGGTGTCTCCTGAGGTCTCTTCCAACTTTAGCCATTCTATGATTCTCTGATTTGTCCCAAGCAAACAGATGCGAAAGCTGAGACAAGAAACACACTGCAGGCTATGTTGACCTGAAGCTAAATCTGCCTGTGTTACAAAACTTTTCTAATCCTCTTACTCGTTGATCTAAGGGCTTATGATGATACAAGGATGCTGCTTTGTTCTGTTAGGAGTTCCATAGCCAGACTTCACTCAGCTGCATTTGGAATGAAAGTCCATCATCAGAATAGCTGGTGACATTCACAAGTGTCTCTAGCTGGTATAGTCCTGCCCATTTGTGTTTTTCTGAAAAGTAAAAAACAATCAAAACCCACACAAGCCCCTAAAAAAACTTAACTGATTGCAGATCCAACAGAGCCTCTTTGCTTTTCAAGAGGAATTTGGTGCCATCTTGTGAAGTTTTGTTTTTGTTAAATCTAACGGTGGAAGCAATGTGACTGATAGCAATATGAATAGACAAATTTTGGGCAGGATGCATTGCCAGCAGTGGCTGCCAGAAACCACCACACAGCAAGATGACAGGATGGGTATTTCTGGATCATGGGTTTCCCAAATCCTCTGGTTCAGCTGTGTTCAGTCGTGTATGTCCTTAAAAAATGGGAGCGATAGTCACCAGAATGTTTCTGTGTGCATGCCTTGCAAAAAAAGACTAATTGGTAGGACTGGTTTTACACAGCTTTAGCAAACACTACAGAATGTCTCAATAGGAAAAGACAAGGAAACAAATTCACATTGTCTTACTTTAGCCACTTATAATAAGCAGCTAAATTCCATGCGTAGTCAGTGAAAGGACGCACCTTCAGATGTTGATTTAGAGCCAGAGATCAATTTAGGAGGCTGTCTCTCATGTCAGTTTAGTGTGAGCTGCTTCTCTAAACTGCCAGCAGTGTTCATGGCATCCCTTACTGAAACTGAGAAGCCCCAATTCTGACCTATTTTTAAAGATATAAATTCTTACACTCAAATTAATAAATGAGCCATTAATGCAGCTAGACTCCTCAGCCCATTTAGTGCCAATTTATTTAACCTGAAAAATGTTCAGGGAAAATAAGCAAAAATGGTACCAAGCTATCTTTGTCCCTTTAAAGTATATGCAAATCCTTGTTTTATTTAAGAATATATCCTCTCAGAAATTTAGATTTTATTGAGAATGGCAGTGTTTGGATCCATTTTAAGAAAAGTTATATGTGATTAACTTGGAGAGAAGAATACATGGGTTTTCTTCTGTAATCACTGCTTTCAATTTTCTTAATGCACTTTTCAGTGTTTTGTCTGAATACATTTTAATTTTTGTTCCTCCAGACAGGATCCTGCCACAAGCATTTTTAAATCAGACATTAATAGCACAGTTCACAGTTGTTACTGCCAGTGCTCAAACACAAATACTGCTTTTGTGTTTGGAGGAAAAAGCAAACATCAGATCTTAATTATGTGCATTTGTGCTTTCTTCTGTGCTTAAACAATCTGGCATAAGGAGTTTACATCACCATCAGTTAACTGTAGGTCTTCAACTGTCAGGATCCCCAGCTGTTTGGTTTGCATTGGTGAGGTGTTTGTCCCAATATTTTTTTTTTGGCTTGTAGTTTTTAGGTGGCAGGATTGTCAGGCAAATGTGAAGCTTTGCATGATCGCTTTATCCATAAGAAATATACTAGGAGAGGCTTTTGTATTGAACGCTTAACTAAAATGAGTCTGTTTGCAGACTGTTTGCAAACAGTATTTTGGGTTTCATTATTGAATTTGGTACGATTGAACAGACTAAGCATTAGAGGAGAGATCAGAATTATGGAATTCTGTCTTCATTAATGTCACCTGCACTATTAAATCTTCTTGTATTCCTATTTCTGAACAGACAATTGATGAGTGGCTTGTCAGCTTTTTGGAGCATGGGTTGAGTTTCAGTCTGCTTGTCGCAATAGGACTGTCCTCTTGACATTTTTAGGCAAATTTCTAGTGATAAGCTTTAAAACTTGAAAGACCTGTATAGGTCATTCAGGCTTTGGATTGCTGGTCAGTTGTGGAAAGCTATTACTGTGATTTATCGTCCTCTGATGGATCACTAGAATTGCATTGCAATTATCCGTTTGATTTTGTAAGGTATGGGAGATGCTGAACTTCATCATGAGTCAACTCATATAAAGACATTTATTCTTTGCAAAGGACTACATATGAAATTTCTTTGTATGCTAAAAAAGATAAGAAAGGTTGCAAAGAAAATTCTTTTACTTGTCATGGAGCTTGGTCAGATCTCACTTGTAGAAACAAGAACTGAATTTGGCCTGTAATGAGTTAAGTGTCAAGGAGTGCTCAGAGAACATTCAGCAAGTGCTCTGATGGAATAACTGCTCAGAGTAAAAGAAAAATCAGCTAAACTTAAGAATGACTGTATGCTATGCAGAACCGCAGACCTTTATCAATAGAATTGTGGTAAGTAAACCAGGAATGTTGTTACCCGGTATTCCAAGTATTTGCAAATTGTACCACTGAACAAATTAAAAATTCATTATACTACTTTTGGGTCTATATAAATACCTTCCACTTGCTTCTTATTTTAAAACTCTGGTTGTCTAACATACTAGCATTTTGGTTTAGATTGGTATTGTAAACAGTTTTAATGATTTTTAATTGTTTTGTATTCTATTTAACTGAGAATGAGTCTGATAGAGCTGGCAGTGAACAGCAGATTTAGCTTTTATTTTTTGTTACTTGTCCCTGTTTTCATTTAAATGGGTGTTAGCATTTCATCTTTCAGTTAAAAGTTTGATTATAATCTAGAAACTTGTTGATGTGTTGACTAAAAGGAGTGTTACAAGCAAGATATTTTCTTTTTTGTTTGCAGTTAGGAAAGTTTTGTTAAATGTGCTGTTGTGCCAAAGCCATAGAAATAGTTGCTTTTTCTGCAGTGTGAAGTTGAGACCAACAGACTGATCTTTGAGATCTTCATTGAGCAACAAACATTGGTGGCTTGGAGAGATAAATGCTCATTAACTGTCATTGAAAGTTTTGGAGATGGATCAAAACAGAATCCATGTTAAAGATTCTTTCTAAAACACAATGTTGCATCACTTTGTTGTTGATCTTGACTGGAGAAAAGTATATACCAATTATTATGTCAAAGGAATTTGGGTAGATCTATTTTATACTCCATTTTCAAGTAGTGGAAAGAAGTTTAGTATTTATGAAATCAGCCGATTTTTTTTCTTGCTCTTTCATGCAGAAAACTCACAGGAAGACCAAGAAGCCCATGTTTGGAAGATGAATTATTATTTAGATGTTACTTTATAGTATGACAAGGAAGCTGATATATGTGCATAAAAGGGGATGAATGAAATATATGTTGTCTGTTTTCAATAAATGCCTTTCTCTGTACAAGCCAAGTTCCTTTATTTTAGCACACTGAAATGAAAGAACAGAGAAATATCAAAGTAAAAGGAAATTGAGTGTGTATATGTCGGATATTTGTGATTAAGTAGTCACCTGGAGACAATGATCTTTAAGAAATTAAGATAAACTGAACTTAAAATAATACTAATGGGACAAGTGGAGTCTAGGAACTCTTACCTGAGTCAGATGGCATGACAGCAGGATAGGTTTGGGAAAGCTGGAACCCAATCTTACTTTTTTTTATAAATATGAATGAACATGTAGAAGGAGTGAGGATTTTTGTTCTAACAAATATGTTTTTCTAATGATTATAGGTATTGGAGCCAGCTCGTATGTAACGAGGTGCAGTGTCACTATGGACACCCAAGACTTAGCTACACGAAGAGAAACAGCAAGTGCTATCCAAGACAGCGGTACAAGTGGTTTGAAGGGTCTGCGGATGATTGCTTTTCCTCACAATGTGAAAATTGAACTAACTTGTGGTTTGGAAAGCTTTAAAGGTAAGACAATACGCTGACTTTGCATGAAGACTGAATATATTTAATACTATGTTTTTGAGAATATTTCTTGTACGTTTGTCCTTAATCATCAGAGGCATGCTTTAAAGAATTGGCCTGTGACCATAGAAAGAAGACTGCTGGGATGGCACTAGTTGGAATCACTCCAGAGGACTGTAAGCATTGTACATCATGTGTGTTAATAAGGCACTGGATAATTTTGGAAGAGAGGAAGCAGTATCTGTATTATTTTATAAGATGTATATATGGATGATCATATATCTTAAACATATGTATTTTAAATCTCAGCATTGGAAAATGTTGCTGAATTCAGTTGGTGAAGTATATGAATTTAAATAATACTAACTTGCTGTGTTTGGGGAAGCGTGAATGAACAGTCATTCTGGATGAATCTGGAATCATTCAATGTTAATGACCGTGTTTTGTTCCAATGATTTAATTAGGGAATGGTGTCATATATTACCATGGAATGTCAGGATTTATCTGCCCCTGTGTGGTGATGTTTTGGCTTCAGTAACAAGACCATAGTCCTCTTTGGAATGGCTTTGAAGGCATGAGATGAAAATATTATTCAAAGATGGATAAAATTAATATATCCTTTTTAGAAATACACACAGTGAAGTTAACTGACCTTTTCAAGATATATTAGCAAAGTATTTCAGTAGTCAAGAGCATTTAAATTTCCTTATTCCCAACCCCTCTTGTAACCTCGTTTTTTTCCAGATCAGTACACAGAATGGTGCTTTCAACAGTGACTGAGGCAGTCAACAGAACTGAAATACTGTGTATATATTTTTCCTACAATGAGGTTGCTTCCTGTAAGTAACTTACCTCTTTAGGATTTTCTATTTTGGGGTTTTCTAGATGAGAGGAAGAGAAAGGGAGTGAAGGAGATAAATAGGGAGGCAAGTTAAATCAGAAGGAAACCCAACATTTCTTACTGGCACTTCTACTTCAGAAGGAAATGGACATCACTATAAATTAACAAAATGAAAATGTTTGTATATTAAAAGGAGATTTTTGTTTTCCTGCCACGAATAAAATGTCTTGACTAACAATAACTGATTTCGTGTCTTCAAATTGGGGTCAGTGGCCAGCAAGAGTTCATATGACAGCTTTGTAAGAAATATATAACATCTTCTGGCTATCTAAAGCAAGAGTTCATAATGTTGAACCTACTTCAGTTATGCTCATTTGATAATTTACTTTGTGAGATGTAAGATTGTCAGTCAGTGCATTAAATCAATCCATGCTTTTTGGAGATACTTTTGACCTTTTTTTTACAGTTTTTGTAGCAGTGCTGATTTCTCTGTTGCACAGCAAATTCAAGTTGCTGTGTAAAAATTAAGCTTCACATTCTGTATGAGTATCTGTGGAAGTAGGTCGTGTATGATCTGAAGTTCTTTCAAAAATCATGTTTGCCTAGAATTACATGTAAGAATATGGTTGCTATATTCTTGAACTATGAACAGAACTATGCTATGTTGCTGTCATTAGCTATTGCAGGGGATCCTACAGAATGTACTGATGAACGAAAAAATCTTATAAATAATACTGTTTAGTGGTTTTCTAAGCTAGAGAGGGATTAAAGCAAATTGGACAAACTGGATGCAGTATTAGCAAGGATACAATGACCCAGATTGCATTTTCTGTTGAAATACTGTTGCAGATTGAATGGTTAACTTTAGATTGATTGAATTTGCAGGTGAGTTTGCCACTGCTTCCAGTAGGACTAAAATTTTAGCTACAGTATGCAGCACTGCTGGGAATTTCTGCTGACTACCCTTTGAAAACCTGACTTTTATGCTTTGTAGTAGTAATACTGTAGATGGCTTTAGTCTCTTTTGGTTGTGAATGTTTAATTTTATTTATTGGTTTACTTGTTATGTCTATTTTGATATTAAATACATCCCTTCTTTTGAACTGCTTCTCAGCAAACTGAGCAGACCAAATAAACACCATGTAGAACTAGCCCTTGTTATAGCCATGTTAGTAAAACATCCCGACATATTTCGGGATCCAGCAAAGTTAATGCACCCCACAGCAGAACCATCAGAATTCTTGATCCTACATATGCTGATCCAGTGTGATGTACCTCATCCAGAGCACTCCAATTCTTTACTGTTTCACAATGGTTGGCCTTTACCTGCTTTATTCCTGTTTCTGTGCCACAGGTGCTGACTTTTTTTTTTAAACTCCTCCCTGTCAGGTGGTTTGAAATAATTAGGCCAAAATAAGATCCATGTTTCCTAATCTGGTTTTGGCTTCCAGTTTGCTGCTGCTTTGTCAGATCTGATACAAGTATTTTTCATGAAGTCATTCTATTTAAGTATAATCATTACTTGGATATTTGCTACTGGAAACTGAGATAGCCACTGTGGAACAAGCCACATAAAAAGAGGTTTTCATGACAGATTAGTAGACCAAGATTTTTAAAGCTCAGGAGTGATCTTGAGTGCTTAACTAGCATTAATTGAGGAGCTTGGTTTCCTAACATCACTCTATTATCTGGTAACTCAAACACTCCATATAGCATGATATGATTATTCCAAAATTAAGCCATGAAAAAGCATTAGAAACATTTGAAAGATATGGTTGTAAAATGGATCTAAGTTATGGAATCTAAGTTTTACTTCAGAATTCAAAATCCATTAAGACAAACATAATCTCAGGACAAATAAACCTTTTGGTGAGATCATGCTTTCTAGAAAAGCACTGCCTTCAACAATGTTATGCAGCTTCATGTACTTCGTGGTTTTCTTCTCCATCCATATGTTTAATCGTTTTCCACTGCCAGACAAGCTAACACAGATGAATAAAGGCTGATATATGCTTTTTGATAGCTTTGGATGAAGTGAGTGAAAAGCAGCATAATTCATATGAACAGTTTACAGGGAGACTGGGTGTTGTCATAGCTGTTACCACTCAGCTGATCTCAAGAGTTGTATCACCATAACTTCAAGGCCTGGATGCATTTTGTGTCAGACTTTTTTATCCTAGAAATAATGTACAGCATAGTTGAGTTCTTCTCAGAAGAAGTGAAATTAAGGTGAGGGGAAGAGCAGAGGAGCTTTTTCTGTGTATTAAATTAGTGATGTATGACTCTTAAATTTCTAATAGAATTTGTTAAAGTGCTGGTCCCTTCTGATAATGCTGGATTTTCTGGAGCTTTTTTTCGTGCACAAAAAATGCCCCATTGTTTTTGTTAATCTTTCAGTTTAAGACTTACAGGATGGATCTCTGTATTTGCCATTAACCCATTCTTCTAAAACTAACCTGACCAGGAGCATAATTTGTTACTGTGATCTCCTGAACACTTGAGCTTTTCAGCCCATTCAGCAAGAGAAGCAGAGCCTAGCTTTTCCTTTATTATTCCCTAGCTAATCAAATATACAAAGAAATATAAAGTAAGCTATTACACCCACTCCAAGTGTATGCTGGTAACCTCTCCAGTACTTTTCAGAGTACCCTGGCCGGTATGGTTTTCTCACAAGCTGCACTGTCAGAGTTCAGGTCACCAATAATTGCTTTTGCTTTTGCAGTTTCTACTGCAGGATGTGGTTCCGTAGCAATATGTAATAGTTAAAGCTGGTATGCTACTGTGCTCCTGTTTCCGTGTCTTTACCCTTTCCTGACTGGTCCTGACCTTTGTGTGATTAGGGCCTGAGTTTATTCTGGTCAAGATTAATCACTCTTCTGTTGGCTAATTTTCTCTGAAGTACTTCTCCATTAGAGCAGAGTGAGCATGTTGCTCAGGATGGAGAAACGTGTGGGGCAGCAGCAGCTACAGTTCAGATGAGACTGAACTGCTATGGGAGACTATGGGAACTCTCCCTGATGACAACACACTAAAATTATAACCATGGGAGAAACTATTCCCTTTCTGTTGCAAGCATGGTATGGCTCAAACTTTTAAAGTTTTGTAACGGCATCTTTCATTTTCACTTTCATTTCACTATTCAATTTGTAATGAGCAGTTAGGGTTTCCCAAATTCTGCTGAATGAAGAGTAAAAAGAACAGTACACAAGATACGCAGATGGCAAGGTTGAAATTTGGAGCAAGCAATTTAGCTTTCCCTCTCTTCCCACATTGTGAGCAACTTACTATTTTCTCCAGCTTATTCAGAACTATTAATCAAATATCTGTGGGCATTTGTCTGTGGTATGTATTCTGCACATAAGTGATTGACTGCATACATTTGACGACTCAATTTCTGAGCTGATATTTTTGATTGGATGTTTAGGTCACATGATGTGCTGCTTTGACTTGATGACCTTCATTTCTTTTGATTAGTTTCCTCAATGCATGTTTGGTTCTCAAATTATCTGCAAATAATTCTTTGGTTTCTCATCACTTTTGCTATAAATTAGAGTACTGCTAAGTATCTATAAACAGTGGCTATGAGCTGAGAGAGACACAGAAATCTGAGTGAATATTGGTGGGTGGAAAAATGAAACACTCTTAAGTTGTGTCTCCATCCATCTGAATTTGAAAGATCATGCAGGTCAGTAAGCTTGGAGCAGGACATCATATTTGTGCCATTCTAGAATATCTGCTCTGGTTATAACAAAATAATTGGTATTTGATAATATTTATATTTAGAGGAAGATATTGGTGCTTTTAAATATAAATGTTTCCAGAGGAGAGCAGCATTTTTTGTCCTTATGGAGCATGCTTTAGAGCTGCAATGGATTTTTATGCAAGCACTCTGTCTTTCTCGCCTAAATTCTTTCCTGTCCATGGAAGATCATTGGAATAATTTAATCTGAATCTCTCATCTTAATACTGATTTAAGATTAAAATGTCAGTGTTGTGGCATATGGTTCAAATCTTGCTATTATGCAGCCTGTTACGTACATGCTATTTGCATCTTCAAATCTGCCACTGCAGAGCTGGCTGCAAAAATACCAAGCTTAGATATGAAAGGTGAGGAATGTCTTTGGCTTTTCTTGAGTTCCATGGGAGCTAACAGCATTCATGCTTTTGTAGAGTGCTGCAGGTTGAGCAGTGCCATGCAAATAACTGTTCATTCTGTGGCTAGTTGAAAGTCATCATTATTTCATCAGCTTCATAGCCTTTGAAGTCTAAAAATTTTCAGTTAAGTATCTGATAACAATGACTGGCTTTTAAAAAAAAATGAAATCTTTTTTTATATGCAGCTTTACATGCTAGGTCAGTGGAGTAAATAATTTTCTAAATAGGAAGAAGTGCCAAAGTGCACGGTATTCTGGGGGAGCCATAACTGCAAGCCTGAACTTTCAGCTGTCCGTTGCACTCTCAAATTAGACTGATGTTTCAATTTTATTCAAGCGCCGATGGGTACATTCTGGCACTTTTATGTCTGAGCAGGAGAGGATGGGAAGTCCTCATCCCATGATGACCCTCCCAATGCAGTCTGGTCATACAAGCAATTTCTGATGCGTGGCTCCATTGAATGATGGGTTGCCTTAGGGCATGGGAAAGTGCCGCAGACTTTTATTTTCTACCATAGCAGTACAAAAACAAACACTCATTTTCCTATGGTGTTTGAATTTGATTGAAATTTTGCTGTGTTTTGATATTGAACTCTGTGTTTGTGGCAGTACTTGCAGGGCTAATGTGGCCTAAAGCAGAAAACCTTGTGGTTGAAAGGCTTATTGTTTATTCCACAATTCAGCATTTCTCCTTTTTCTTCAGGAAAGGTTTATTTGTATCTTATCAGCACTAGATGAGATGCACCCAGCTTTGCAACCCTAACTATTACTGTGATTACTAAATTTGAGGTTGGTTTGTGGAGTGAAGAAGAAACAGTTGAAGGGTGCAGCCCTGCACTTTCTGAAATCATTAGAATATTTCATACTGGCTAGACCAAGAGTTGGAGCAGAATCACAGAGGTCAAAGGAAATAATCTTAATTAAACATGGGCTTTTATTTGCTGTTGTCGCAGCAAATTGTTTACCACACTGCACTGCAAACAGTGCTTTAGCATTGTGGAAGAAATCATGGTTTTAAGGAACAAGAGGAATGCCAGTTGCATTTATATTCTACATGCTGGTTGCTTTTAATACTGTAGTCTGTGAGGCTAGTGCATCTAGCCTGAACCACAGAAATTAAAATTTTTTTCTAAAAAAGCAGCAGTGGAAGAACAATATATGTCCAGCTTAAACATCTTATTTTAACTCTGAATTGAAGTGAGAAGGCTTGGCTATAATAAATCTTGTGTTTAGGCACTCCTTTTATTGTTACTCAGTTTAAGGGTTCTTCAGCCTTTCTCTGCTGAATCCTTTCCTTTCTCTTGTAGATATTTAAATCTCATCCACACATCATACACTGTGATGGAAATTGTCATTGTAGATGTAATTCCAATGTTACAGTGGTGCAACTCAACTGACTTCTGACTTACAGGTTTGTAAAGTGAGGTGAGACCTGGGTCACTACTTGGTGTTGTTTCTCAATATGCTGTGATGCTTCAGCACAGATATTGCCGGTAGCCCTCCAGCATCTCTATGGAGGGAGGTGCAGCTAGTTACCCTCTCCTTGTTCTTCCGTCCTGTTTGCAGGTAACATTTGATAATAGCATCTAAGAAACAGTAGAATTTACTTGTAAGGGCTTTTTTTGGTTTTGTGATCTCAGTTAGTTGTATCTTACAAAAAGATGCTGGTAGCAGGGGTCTTTGAGTTAGTCTTTTAGTACAGTACATTGTGTGGTTCTGGCAAGTGGAGGAATAGGTGAGCCTTTAGAACAGAAACTTTGTATTACAGATTTTTTTGTTGAAATAATTTCCCCAAATTATTCTTAATGGAAAATATCTTTAAAGCTTCCAGTAAAAGAGATTTTTTTCTTTTAAAAAAGACTCTCCTCTACAATTACAATAAATCCTTTTTTGTGTTTTACTTAAAACTGGAGCCTATCCTGCCCCATGGATGTGGGTTTCACGTCAAATTCCACGTTCTAGGAGTAAGCATTTAGAATTAGAGAAGATCAGCCAGGACTCACTGATAATTGTTTTCTTTATCTTGAACTTTGGCTTCTGCTTTGTCACCTGTGTTTCACTGGTGTCATTGAATTGACTCCAATGCCTCCTCATTTATCTCTGTGCAAATGAATGTTGGCTCAGACTTTGTGTTATTTTTAAGTATGTTAGACTTCACTAAGATAATGAAAATCAGGGTCTGCACCTCTTCATCTGCTGATTCGCTGTGGTTTTTTCTAGAACTAAGCAGTGCTGAGGACTTGCCAGGGTGTAGGAAGATGAAGTAGTGTGTAACTATGCTTGCAACAACAGACTCTTGTCTGTTTTGTCAGTCACTTTATAAATTGGTTTATAGAGGAACCCTAATTACTTTCAGCTTTTCAATATTTTGCAAGTCTAGAAAATGCAGTGTGTCATTCCGGAGTTTCAGCATTTATGGAGCTGTTGCTTTTTTCACGGCTACATTAGAGGGCGGCAGCTGGCCACTGATGTGTGGATGGCAGGGGCTTAGCCTAGAGCATTATCCTTGTGCTGCCGTCTTGCCACCTGGTGGCAGAGTGTGGAAGGCTGCAGCGTGTGGAAAGCAGACTTCGTGCTTTTAGAGAAAGCCTCTTATGCTTAGGCTGAGCACAGTGGACCAAGTCCTGCCTGTTTCCCAACAAATCTAGGCTCTTTATGTCTCCAAGTCAATCACTTTATTTTAAATACCACCAGAATTTTCAGAGGGGTCCAAAGGACTTAAGCTTTCAGCTTGAAAAAACAAAAAGTGCTTTCCTAGCTCCTTTTCTTGGTACCAGCTTAAAATGATTTTATGCTCTTGTGTTTCAGAGGGTTATATCTAACTCTCCTTTTGCTGAAATAAACAGTAAAACTTACATTGACTTATGGTTTTCTGCTATCTAACAACTTTAATGTTGTGTTATAAAATGGACACATTAAATCTTTTCTGCTAATTTTTTTTAAACAGCTACCACACAGTAGCAGCGGAAACACCCTGAACAGTTTCTTCAAATTGAAATGGAAAACAGCTCTGGTGTGTTGGATATTACATGGTGAGTTTGCAAAGTTTGGTGTTTTTTTTAATGGCAGCCACCGTAATTTTAAAATTCCCATAACTGTTTCTAAATTACTTTTAAAATGCAGCCCTTGGTTCACCCTCCGTTCTTTAGAATATACTAGTGAATCAGTGCCTTCAAAGTTAATGAATAAAAGCTACTTAGACAGCTGGGACAGGAATTCTCTAACTCTAGGACAACTGTTCCAGGGACTCTTGGGACATTTCTTAAAAACTTCATGTTTGTAATATTTTGTTCTTTTGCTTTTTTCTGAATTTTCTTATTACAGGATCCTATTTTTCTGTAATTTCTGGCTGGGGGAAATGAGGTATATTCTGGGATTTTGGAAAGCTATTTGGTATGCTGCTGCTTGACTAATGCAAGGCTTATTCCTTCCCTAATTATGCCATTACTAAGGCAGTTACAGTGTATGTTTTAATGACTACCAGTACTAAATATATGCTTTGCTTATCTGATGCAATTTAAAAATAAAGCATAATACAACTATCCCATGTTTTTGTAAGTAAGATTGTATGCATTGAAATTTATGGTATAATACACAAAACCCCAAAAGTTCAACTTGTATGTATAAATATAAAGCATATGGGTATGCATACAAACGTTCAAACATACCTCCTTCAGTGAAAACTATTACTTCATCATATGCTCAGAAATGCTGCCTTCAGTTAATGCTGTTTTGGTGTTGGTTCTGTTATGATGCTTAATTTGTAATGAAATTAAAATGTAGCTCTTTATTCTTGGACTGTTTCACACTGAATTCCACAGACTGTGCAAGGGAGACGTTATGTTTGCATTAGTGTTATTTTTTAGATCATGCATATTTTGCAGTCACTGAGGGTTCAAAACCCATGACAGTTTAAGATGGCTATTTAAGTTGTAGGCCTGAGAACTTTTCTATTTTTAATGCTTGGCTTTTGAAGAAGATGATGCTAATATAACTTGAGTTATTGAATGGAACATGGGGAACTGCTCATGATGAAGTAGGTGTCACTGAGGTAACCTTGGCAGTGGGACTGATGGAATTCATGCCAGTTAATCAGTCTGAGTATATGAATAGGAATCCCCAGTTGTGCTCTGAAACCTGGACATGAACTTTGTATAATTATTGTGTCAGAGATATCAGATAACTGGATAACAATTATCAGATACAGGTTTTCTATTTACCAGCAATGACTTCCAGAAGGGCATTCCTTCTTCCAAAGCATATAGTCAAGCTGTTAATCTGTTACGTTTGTTTAAGCAAGGCTACAGTGCCTTCTCAAAGTACTTAAAAACATCTTCAGCTTGCAAACTGACTTTGTAATTCCACAAACTGCTTAAGCTGACAAGAAGCAATGCTGCTGCTCAAAGAGGTGATTATACTCTCATTCCAACCATTTCACTCCCAGTTCTTCTGTACCAACTCAGCTGTTTATGCACATGGTAAATCAGTTCAGAGTGAGCTATCTTTGAGAAACACTGAACTGGTTGATCCTGGTATAAAAGAAACTAGAGAAATAAGGGCTTATAGCAGGAATGATGAGTTGATTTCATTGTCATGTGAAGAAAGTAGTATCGCCGATTCTTAAATAATTTGTGTAATCAACAACCTCCTAAGGACATGGCATGATGATAAAACAGTACTAATACTGCTCTTCAGGAGACATTTACTTAATTAATCACCTCAAAATAAGTTTTCAGTAAGTGTGCACAATAGGTGACCATTCAGTTTAAAGCTGTAACTTCTTAATATTGGTATGGTAAGTCAGTGCCTGTGGACGGCATATGTGAAGTTCTGTTGCAGTAATCATCCAATTACTCCTCACTAGCAAAATCAAATTTTTCTTGAACTCCCAACTCACAAAAGCAAATATGAGTTCTGTTTTCCTTTTTATTTGCTGGGGGGAGGGGGCGAAGACAAACATTCGTTCTACAACTGCAAGCATTGTGGATTGTAGTTTCATTGCTCATGTTTTCCCAATATCCTTCTAAGTAATGAAAACTCTGGTGTCATACCTGATGTATCAAAGATCTAGCGACAAAATTGCCTAGGTCAGTGGAACCCACTGAACTGAATACTTGTCAAGGGAATAGCTCTGCTGTTAATTTTAATTGTGATTGGCTGAAGAATATTGACTTTTTTCATGCCAATAGCAACTGCTAACTGTGCTCTTTA
This sequence comes from Falco naumanni, assembly GCF_017639655.2. Classification (NCBI taxonomy): domain Eukaryota; kingdom Metazoa; phylum Chordata; class Aves; order Falconiformes; family Falconidae; genus Falco; species Falco naumanni. The sequence goes on along the minus strand of NC_054061.1, from coordinate 64,725,139 downwards.
TGGGTGACACTGCAGCAAACCTCCATCTCTGAGTATGTCTGCAACACTCTTGCAAGTCAGTCCAGTTACATCCTGGAGTAAATTTCCAAAGGGAGCTGAGATGAAAGCTTGCTCATTATTGGGCTGAATCCCAAAGAATAAAGAAAATGTTAGCTTGCACAGAGATGGAGAATAGTTATAGGAAGGTTAAAACACCATTGTAGAAAACTAAGACCTCTATTTACTGGAATTGCTGTGATCTAATTACCATTTTGCAAGAGAAAACTAGTAGTTTTGGTGACAAAATAGTTAGAAACTGAATAGTAGTCTGAAAAGAAATAATGACTAGCATAGATTGAGAAGGTAGGGTAGAACCCTTTTGTCATTTCTCATATCAAAAAGAAGTCTGTGTTTAGTGTTGCTTTTAAAGTTTATAAAAGCAAATTTGTAAGTAATCCATGGAATTCTGTTACAAGGTACTGAATGACTTGAATCAGAAGAATTTGAGGCTGTTTTGTGGCTATGGGAATTACTGTTCCATTTCCATAGGGAGGGGTACAAGGGAAAGAGATTCTTAGTTTTCAGGGCATGAACAGAATCTATAGGTCTTAGATTTCACTATAATCACCTTTTCCTGATGTACTTTGAATTCTGTCTGCTACTAGACATAATTGCCAGTCCCAAACTTGTTTGAGTTATTCCTATGACAGTTATACATCTAAGCATCTTATTTCCATATGCCATTTCAACACAATCAAACACAACCTTTATGTCAATGCAAGTAATTAAAATAGTCTACAAAACTATACTTTTCTCATTTGACAATTAAAATTTTTCTTTATATATAATTATATATATTCTGGTATATATATAATTATAACCAGTTAAATAATCTGGTTTGATGCAATCCCATTCCTTCATAATTATGTACGTGTGTGTATATACACTTCTAAATATTTATTAAATATATTTGTATGTGTGTATAGTATATATTTTTATATATGTGTGGGTATATATACTTACATGTTATTTATGGCTCATTTAGCATAGCAAAGTGGAAAATAAGCAAGGAACTAGAGATGGAATAAATGCCAAAGCACAAAAAATTATTTAATCTGAAAGAAAATGTTGGTAAAGAGCAGAAAGACATAAGTAAGTTCTGTCAGGAGCTTAGTAGAAAGCTCCAAACCATCATTAGAGTGAGGCTGTAGAATGACGTTGTTAGAGTAGTGGGGGTAAGAAGACGCTGCTAGTTTTAGTTCAGAACTTGACAAACTTGAGTGTATAGGATTAAATCAGCTGTAGATTGAACCTGTAACCTAGGGGTCCTCTTCTCAGTCCCATATCCCTAAATGAATAGTTTCAAGTGCTACAATATGATGCCAATGTAGTAGAAAATCCACGTTACATATGATAACGCTCTTAAATGTGTTAATACAACACATTAAATGACCGTTTCTCTTTAAATTTTAGTGTTCAGCATATTTGTTTTGATAGTGTGAGAGAACTACTAGAACCACTCTGTAGAACTGCTTTGCAAGTTGCCATAGCAATTAAATCATAGAGTTCTATGGTATTCCTTTCTTGAGTCTTAATTCTGTCGTATGATTTTTAAAACAAGCCAATATTTCATATTTTATCCTCATTTTTCTGGCTAGTTAGAGAAGAGATCCAAATCTTGAATTCATGTTCCTTGCCTTAACTGTGTTAAAATATATAAATTGTTTTAATTTACTCATAGTTTGGATTCTTTCTGTTTGCTTAGATTGCTCATGTACATTGTAGGCAGCACAGAGCAGAGTTAATGATTTCAAAAGATCTCTGAACTTGGGGATCTGTTCTTCTGTTCTAAACGTTGTCCCTCTATATGGCTCCATTTGGCAACACTTCTAAGCTGTATTTCTACTTAAAAATTATAATTGATGGGTTGATGGGTCTTGCCTATACCCCCCCGGTATGCTGTTGATCCTTACAATTATGAACTGAGGCAGAACTTAATAAGGAAGCTTTGCTTAGACTCTTTGCTTGCTGTAGCTTTTCCCAAGAGGCCATAAATTAGCACACAATAAAAGGTAACTGCTCTCCTGGAGTGTTTTCAAATCAGCCAAGAAAGACTGAGGGAGTGGTAACTGCCATGTGAAAGAGGGGGAGCTGAAACACCAAGGACTGTATTCAGTGTTTCTGCTATAGTGACCAAGGTGAAGGAAGGCTTTCCTGGACATTTCAAGCTACTTTCTGTCCTGGGTCATTGCATCCTTGTTCATGGACACGTGGAGTCCTCTGTTGATGTGGAAAGATTCATTGTGGTATGAATGGGATGCAAGCTATGCCAACTGAACATGGCCCAAAGAGACTGAAGGGGGAACTGGTGGAAATCCAGGTGGTTTTTTTGCTCTGGGGGAAAATCCACAAGAACTTCAGGAAGCTTCAGAAAGTTGTTCTGGTTGGGAGAAAAATGTAGAAATCCTAAAACTTCCCACAGAAAGGAAGTCCCCAGAAAGCGACTTTAGAAAATTAACATTCTTGAAAGCTCTGAAAATATAATTTGTTTTTCTGTTGTTACTGCAATGGAGCAGGCAGCTGCTCTCAACACCCAGGAGACATCCTGTGAAATCTCATTACATAAACAGGTCCCTGTAGTAAAACTATGAATCTGAAGATCCCATTCTTGTCAGGTGAGCTGACAGGGTGGCCAGTGTTACAGCAGAACTTTGTTGAACAGGCAGTACTGTTTCATGGAAACTGTTTTTATCAATCAGTATTTTCCAATGCAAATCCATTCAATAAGAAAATTTCCAGCTATAATTAATTCCTAGTTGTAATTAGAACATCTCCTAAAGGCCATTCACGAAGACTGTGTCAGGGTTGAAAACTGAATCAAAACTTTCTTTGAATCCTTGCCTTATTGACAAGACTAACTCCAGCCTGCTGGAGATCAGTAAATACTGCTTCCTTCTGTATGAGTAAGGTGATTAGTGATGATTTTTTGCTAAAAAATGTGTTTAATAAAGCCTTCTCAATCTTGTGTGGCAGAAAACAATACTACGTTTTTCTAGCAATTTACTTTGTATTAGGTTTTACTCATCAGTCACCTATGAATGGTCCACAAAACCTGAATGGGTTGTTCTGTTTCATATTCCATACATTTGTGTTGAAAGATTGTATCTTTTTAGACAACAGAGCTCTAATCTGGTTTTATAATCTACTGTCTATTAGCTATAGCTGGATATCTTCTGTAAAGTAAAAAATAATTCATGGTCTGAATTTTGATTCAGAAATATTTCTTCCTATTGAAGCCAGAGCCTGATGAAGGCTTCCATGTCATATGTCGGATCTACATGTGTATTTGGAATGGGTCAAGTGGCACTTCCTCTTGTTTCCTTGCTGATTGATGTAACCCTGTATATTCTGGCATGTCTGTGGACCCCTTTGTGGCTGTGGAACAATGGCTGCACTTCGTGCTGCATTCCTGAGCCAGTCAGAAATAAACTTTTTTTTCCTGTTATGAATCTTGGGAGCTTGAGCTGTGTGGTTTCTGAAACAACTACTTCCAGGTGGACTTCCAGGTGTGAGCCTTTGCTGATCAATATCAGTAGGGCAGCTCCCCAGAGCCTGTCTTGGAGTAAGAAAGCTGTGGTCCTAAGTAGTGTTTTTGTTTCCTGGATGGTCCTCTTAAGAAGGAGTAATTTGGGCAAACCTCAAATCCTAAACAAGATAGTATTGTATGTCCTCCCACTGCTCGAGAAAACAGGTAGGGAAGGGCACGTGGTTATTGCTTTTGGAGGGTCTTGCAAGGCCTTCAGCTCAAATTGGGATTCTTGGAGACTAATGTATAGAAGCAAAAGTCTAGTTTAGGTCTGGTGGATCTTTGTAAGGTTAATAATTACTGATCTTGAATGAAAACCTTTAATATACTCCTGTTTCTAAACTTGTTTGTTGTTGCTTTTCTGGAGTTAATTGATTCTTGCCTTTAGAAGTTACCTGCAGTGCATACTCATAGTGTTGTTCTAGAGGTTTATAATACAGATGTTGAACATTGTAAATATCAAAGTGATATAAAAAGAAATAATCAGGGAACAATTTCAAGAGAACTGTATGTACATTTCTGTAGCAAGAATCAGATGTGTAGAATAAATCCTGTTTTTATTGATGGCATTTGGGAGAGAGATGTGCTCCAGCTGGAAGCATAGGACTAGTCATCTCAACAAGTCACATCTTAAAATACTTGCTTTACAGGCACCTACTTTTCTTCTCCTTTTCTAGCGTTAAAGGTTCTCTTGATCAGTACAAACAAGGGGCAGTTCAGCTACTGCAATTTTTGAAGAATAAAAGCTGCTCTTTTCTATCAAAATGAGGAAACTTCTTATGGCAGTGCCAGAGAGAGGAATTCCTTTCTGAAACGCGGGAAGTGGCAGTCACCAGCTCCAAAATAGTGCTTGTAGCCAGTGGCCTCTCTTTTTGCCATGCACCTCTGAAATGCCTGTTTCTGACCTCCTTGAAAGAGAGGCTCAACAGCTATGCCCAGCTCTATCTAGGCAGAGCAGGTATTGCAGCCCCTGCTGTGGCAGGCCTTCAGCCAAGATGTGGAGCAGAGAAACTGGTCTCTAAATGTGGAAAACCCCATTGGAAGAAACCAGAATATCTAGTTACAGATGTCTTAGTTCTATCCCTTCCCAAAACAGCATTGTCTTTTAGTGAAATCACTCTACTGAACAGAGAAAAAGTTCTTTGCCTAAACTTTATTTTAGGGAGGGTCTTAGGTGGCTGAAGAGCCCAGATAACATTTTGCATCTGAACACTGCCTATTGTATATGTAGGACATACACTATGTGTACATGTTTATACATATATAGACTTAATATGTGTGTCTATATATGCACATGCGTACACATAAAGACTCATATAAATCATGTGTGTGCACTTAGGAATCTTCCCAATCTGTTTTCCCAGGCTTTTTCTGGGAAGGAGTGGGAACTGGGTAGGATTCTGAGACTGATGGCTTGGAGGAGCCATCTGTTGGCTCTGATCCAGTTTGTAAACACTTTTGTATTGTTGCTGTGCCAAATGTAAAACATGTGTTAAGAAAGTGACAATCAGTGCATTTACAGTAAGGGCATTCTTATGCATAAACCCTGCTTACTGTTTAATTTTGAAGCAAAAGGTGGTGTGGTCACCCAGTATCGTTTTGTTAATCCAAATGAGAAACCATGTACTCCTCCATTTATGCAAACTGTCAAAGTGCAGCTGATACTATAGTACAAAGCTGATGGATCTGAAGCATTTTATACTGACTGAAGATCTATCTTGTGATCTCAGAACAGTTTGGTGTCATGCCAAATGCTCGGGTTCTTTGCTTAGAAAGCTTTTTGTGCATAGATACAAGTTTGAAGAAATGTCTCAAATGTAATAATCTTATGTTCTGAGGTACTAACTCCTAAATCACTAAGAAGCATCCAGAACTACTTATATGCTTACATTATTTTATTTGTATTCAAATTATGTAGTTGATAGAAGGAGCTGGGTATAATATGCTACTCTCTCCCCTTTAGCACTGTACAGAGAATGTCAATAGTGCCTTGGAAGTGATAATGAACACTTAATTACTTCCATAAAACTCTTCCATTGACAGTGCAGAGAGGAAAAAATACTCCAGAAAAAGGAGAAAAAAAAAAAGCATATTGATATAATATCCTTTCAGAGGTACGTGCAAGTCCTGCTTTCCAGAGCAAAGGAGTTTGTGAACAACAGGAATTGGCTTCCTTGTGTACAGCTGTACAAACCCTCATTCAGCTACCACCTCAATAAACTTTTCCTTCAGGATCGTGAAGCTCGTGTTTTTTGAGACTACACTTCACTTCAGGGCTCGCCCTTTTTCTCCTTTTGTGCTTTGCTTGTCCCATACCTTTATTTGCAATTCCACCTACACAATTCAAATTTCTGACCAACTTTTCAATTACTCTTGCTCAATAGAGTGCTGAAGTTTGAAAAATAAATTTTGAAAACAATCTTCATTTTGCAAAGAAGCATTACAGTTTTATAGCATGAGGGCAGCAGTCTTAACTTCAGCACTGTTGTGCATCACCCATGACAGCGATGTGTTTTTGCAGGAGTTTCTCGATAATGGTGCAACAGTGGAATGGGAGGCTTCTTTTTGAGGGATTTGTCTGGAGTCGTGTTAGTCTGTGATGCACTTCCACATATGAAGCCAGACTTGCTTTAGGAGGAAGACTGCTTGAGTCTCTTGTGATTTGAGGCCTGATCCAAAGCCACTTAGGTTGAAGAAGTAACACTCCTGTTGTCTGCAGTAGGCTCTGGCTCAGATACTTAAGTGTCTTGTAAGGGTTGGCAACCTGATGCAAATTCTTAATTTGGGACATCTGGTTTTAATGTTTCTTAAAATCTCCTTGGTCCTTCCTTTGTGCTACTGTAACTAATTTAAGTTGTGCTTTTCAATACACATTTATAGCATAATTTTTCGAACTGGAAGCTTAACATCAAGCCAGTGTTGCATTCTTCCATGCACAAGAACCAGAAATATTAAGCGTTTTTAAGGCTCTTTTTGTGTTACTGCATAGTTCAGTAATGAGAAGACAAAAATAATTTTTGCAAGCTAAATATCTTCTGGGATTTGTGTTCAGTGTTAGAATAATTAAGTAGAATTGAATTACTGGGAAACAGAAACCTCTGTTCTTTAAAATCTATATTGACAATGTGATATTAATTAAAAGAAGAAAACCCCTGACTGCTTACTGGAGGAGAAGCTTTGTCTTTGAGATTTCATTTGTTGGGGGGTGGGGGTGGGGAACCACAACCCAGAACACTATAATGCTGCATATAGCTGAAGATAGGATCAAGTGGTGTGAACATCATGTGCTTAAGTCTTCCATGGGAATATTCAGATGTAGAAAACTACAGAACTTCTTTTTGCAGACTAGAGGCTATTCTTTTGGACATCTGATTCACTAGTTAATAGTTGTGTTTTGTCTGTGGTAGACTAGTCAAATCCGAAGTCATTTAAACACAGATGTTTCACTGACTCTACAGTGAGTGTCATTTCAGATTAATTTAGTTTTTGCAAACTTCATTGTGACTATTCTTCACATTAGTTTGATGTCCCTTCTGTAACTTGGTTTGCTGGCTAGAGGTTGCTGTCCCAAGCCAGTGTTCAAGGCTGCCCTTGCCATCAAAGCTGCTGGAGGCCGTCTCCAAATACATCACCACAAACCAGGCTTGCTCAGAAATGCCTGTACTTGAAACAAAGCTGACTTTAATTGTAACAGGGAAACTTCTGTAGCAGCTCTGCTGCTGTAGTGGAGGGGGAAATGAGAGAGAGTAAGAACAAGTGGAGAGGACTGAGTGGTATTAAACGGCTCCACTGGCACAGCTGTTTGAAGCACCGGCCTCTGTGTGCCCTAAATACAGCAGCAGAAGGCCAGCGGGTGCTAAGTCACTTTGGAAAATGTCTAATTGATCAGAAGGACTTTAGCACCAGACTGGCCTCAAGTTTTAAACGTTTGTAAAAGAAAATGGTGACGACATCAACGAATCTTTGGCAACACTTTGGCACTGGATGTTGCTGAATGCAGGCAGTAATCTTGCTGAACTGGATACTGTGGTGATTTAACCGTGGAGTCTGTCAATTTTTCTGCTCCACGGTGACTTTAGTTCCATCCTTCATAGCTATTTCCTCTCATTACCTCAGATATCTAAATAAGGAAATAAAAATTGATATGTATGTTCCTCCTGGTTGCCAGTTTGATCTTTCCATACCACCCCTGAATGCTGTGCCTTGCAGGGTGTGTTACCGTGGCTGCTCCCAGTGCTGAGCAAGCTGTAGAATCAGTGATGGTACGGTATAGACAGCAGTGCCTTCAGCACCATGTGCCTCTGAAGTGCCTGCTCGTTAGTCTGGAACTGTCGTCTTCATCAAATAGCTATTTAACTGTGATTAACAGCCACTACTTGAGATACGCTGTTCAACTGTATCCTATTGGACTTGTGACAAGCACTGTAACAAATACTGGATTAGCAAATCCATAGCAAAGCTGTCATGGCTGATTTAATAATTTTTCTCCCAGTGAAGCTTGTGCTGTTTTCGGTGAATGGAATCAGGTGTTTAATGATGTGGAATCTAGAAATGAGTAATTTGTAAGACAAGTGACCTTGGATTGCTAAAACACCATGGGCTGTACAGTCTGCTTATGCTATCGGAACACTAGGTCATTTTGTAGTGGTGAACTCTACATGATTGGTTCACATGCTTGGAAGTCTTATTGTGTTTAATCTCCTGAGCAGAGTGGGGAGAGAATAAAATTTATACAAACGGTGATGTACTCACAGCTGGTATTGAGGAGAGGCTGAAGCAGTATCAATGAGGTGATCTGACAGTAGCTTCAGAAAGTGATTGAGTGGTTGGTTGTTCTGCTGCCAGATAGCAGATACAAATAAATATGACTTTTCTAAAGGCTGTAATTTTCATTGCAAAAAGATATTATTTCTGTTTGTACTATTAAAAAAGGACACACCTGATCATTCTCCATTACAGTATTTTGTGCCAGTCTTGCAAAGCTAAAGGACTTTCAAAATAAAGAATTGCTGTTTTCTGTGAATGCTGAAGAGTGATGGACACAGTGGGGCTTACCATCTGTGTGATAAAGGGGAATTTTCAAAGTTGGCTGGGAGATGGGAAGAACACTGTAGGAAACCTACTTCCATTGTCTGGTGTGACATAGTACTCAGGTCACACAGTCCATCAGGTTCTGGCCTCTCCTAGTGGCTTACCTTTCTGGTCACTGTTTGCTTTTTCAATTGTAACTTCAGCTTGTGACCTGCTTCTCTTCCATTCTTTCATGTTGCAAGTAGGAAAACATCAGCAGGTGAGATCCTCGCACAATCTATGCTCTTGGACACAAGTGTTATAATCATAAAGTGGTTTATGAAATCTAAGCTAATAATCTGTGAAAAGGACTGGACTTAACAGTTCTCCTTCCACACATGTGGGTTATGTAAAGGTTAACAGTGATCAAGACCCATAGAACTTTTTCCTATGGAGTAAAGCATTCAGCATCTCAGTATTTCTTGGTTGAAAGTGGCTTCAGAACTGTCAGAAACAAATACCTAAATAAATGTCCTTATAAGTCACTTTGATATAGGTTTACTCACTTTTGATATATTATAAATAATGCAAATTTAATGTCCATCTGGACAGTAGGTTTTTGCCAACTGCTACGAGACCAGCTGCAAAATTCACTAACTACAAGCTATGCAGCTGCCATGTGCAGTCAGTGCCAAGAAGGAGCATACTGCTAATGCTACTTCAAGTGCTCGGGCTGGTATGCTGTACTGGAAAACAGATTAACAAGGAGTGAGACATCAAGCAGGGAAAGTAAGGGCTTATGTATGGGCATGCACCTTTGTTTTAAGAAGGTTGCTTGGAGAGAGATGCCAACTGAGATCTAATCACCTTGGCTTGCAGTGGCCCTCATGATTCTTGTCATGTGAACTTGTTTCCTGTTGTAATGTGTCCACAATTTGTGGCATATTGTAGTGGTAAGAGCTACGCAAATGCATAAGATCTCTGCATACCTATGATTTTGATGCCTCCTGGCTGCTTTTGGTTTTCACTTTGTTTAGTCTTCCCTGGCTTGTAGGCTGCTTATGTGAATGAAATGGCAAACATCCTTCCCTAGGCAGAGTTCCCTGACAACGTCTTCTGACTGTTTTGGATCCACTTGGCACTCTTAAATATTGGGGATAATCCCCCATTTCCTTGAGCAACTGGTCTGCTTTGTCACTCAGGATTTTGAGCTCTTCCCAACTGCTCAGTATTTTGGAATGCATGTCCCAGTGGACCTGAAGTTGCTGATGAGGAGCCTAGGGCTAATGCTCTGTAAATTGAAACCGAGAGCTCATAGCAAAGTCAATTGAAACTCTGATGACAGGGGAAAATACAAGGTCTAAATTGGAGATGGATCCAAGATTATTGCAAGGGTTTTTTTCATTAAGAGGGTGTTCTTTACCTTCAGGGAGAGATCCATGCTTTTTGGCCGTTGATATTTATTAGATTGGCTAATATATTTAGATCTCTCCAGACACAAAGCCTATGCTTTGGACACCCATTGTATGTATTAGCTATATAAAGCAATGCTCAGTTACAAAAGAAATACAGCTTTCTAATAAAGAGTTCAACTGGTCAAATGTAGTTACCTGAAATTGAAAGCATCTTATACTCAGCCATGTTCTCCAGCTGCTTTAAGGTTCAGGGCAGATTTTCAGCTGGCAATAATCAATGTCAGCTTTTTGACTGAATTGGATCTATGCAGGTTAACATGAGTGGAGAAACCAGGTGATACTTTGTTTTCTTGGCATGTGTGTGTGAGTGATTAGGTGCTGCTCTGTTCATGTCGTTCAGCAACCCTAGCACTGCACTTGGGAGTTTTCAAGAGCAGGAGGAGCAGCATCTTGATGATTTAGTTTGTCTTCTTCCAGGACCACAGCACATGGTGGGGAATTAGTCTTCTCTGCTACAGAAAATAGCATCATAGTGCCTTAGTGAGGAGGCATGCATAAATGTATGTACTTAATTATGAAATGTGTAACTAGCCTCTTCAGCAATAAATGTTTTAAAATGTCCTGATTCTGGGACATTGGTATGTTATTGGTGAGTGATTCAGAATTTTTCTTGATGGCAGTCACACTATGCTTCATAAAAACGGGGTTTTTATGAAGGGAACTAGGCTAGTCTAGCAGGCAGCTCTGGACACGTCAGGTTTTGTGTTAAGCCCTCAGTTGTAGTGGCCTGGCTTTTCATATGCTGGCTACAGAGGCTACCCTGAATCCTAGCCTTTGGGAAGTACAAACATTACTGTTCATGGCTTGGCCTTATTTTCACTTTGCTTTCGAAGGCTGTTAATATGTCATCATGTAAACTTTTTGCTTTTCCACAGTACTTCTAATCCAATGATTTTCAGTTTTATGCAGGAAATTTGCTGTATAATGAATCTGGTTTTATTAATTTTAATACAACTCTTATAGCAGGAGTTGAATCCTGAATGTTTTTAATTGCATGAAATACTTCATTTCACTTTGATAGCAGATTTCACCCAGAGAGCTCGTGTTCCACGTTGTCAGTTGAGAATCAGCTGTATAGCACAAATATGACTTGACCAATGCACAAAGCAAGGAGGAACTATGGGAATAGTTCTGCTGTGTCAGTGCTGCTGCCCTTGGGTTTGAAGTTCAGGATGTGCTTGCCCGCTGTACTGAATGAGAGCCCATTCTGCCTGGCTGTAGTGTGCTGGCTTTTCATTTGTGTAAGCTCAGTGAGATGATATAAGGCATTATCTGGATAATACAAAACATGCATATCAAAATGGAAACAACAAACAGAAGGGAACTCTAGATACTTAAACCAGTATGGTGCAGAGTTATTAAGTCACAGGATAATCTAGATTGAAAGGGACCTCTGATGGTCTCCTGATTGAAGCCCTGCTGAAAGCAAGGCTGGCCTCAAAGATAAGCTCAGCTTCAAAGTTGCATCAGATTGCTCAGGGTCACAGTAACAGAGTTCTGAGTAATTCCAAGGCTGGAGATGCCACAGCCTCTCCTGCAAGCCTGAAGACACTCATTGGATTCTTGCCTGTTACAGGAGTCTGAAATGACACTTTATTTTGACTGTAAATATATTGAGCAGAATAAATTGGGAAATGTGACCCCGTTAGGTTTCTAGTCCTGGTCACCACTGTGGTGTGCCCAGACAATCCCATCCCAGGTTACAGTAATAAACATTTCCAGGTGGTAAGCGGGAATGGATCTATGTTGAAAATGATGGCTGTATTGCATCAGATCTGTTCAAAAGCTCTTTGTCATGTACAGAATCTTCTTCACAAGGGTTTGAATTGTGAGAATTACTGATTTGAAGTTGATTATCTCTGTACTCTAAGTTCATCTTAGAACAATTAAATGCTAATGTTGTTCCAAAATTATGATTTCTTCTAATGAAGAGAAGGATAAGAAAAAGAGAGTTTAGCCTCCTAGGCGTTTATGCAAGCCCAGGCAGCACAGCAATGAAACTTGTCTTTTCCCAGCCCCTAACTTAGTATTTCTGGGGTTACCCTGCTGTGCTCAGGATGTCCTATTCTGGGGGGAGACATGCTGAAATGAAAGGATTGGGAATAGAAGAGCTATGAGGCAGTCAGAGCTGAAAGGCAGTGCAAAAGTTTACCAGATTTTGGAACATCTGCATGTCTGGCACTTCCTTGCTAGCCCTGCTCTGTCCTCGGCTGAGGTCCAAATGCACTTAAGGTTGCTTTTCAGGGCAGCCTCTGTAAGGATGATCTGTTCCTTGGCTTGTGGCTGATTCACTCAATAGATGCTGTGGTGACAGATTCCATATTTAGTCTGAAAGAAAGAGCTATTAAAGATTACCTTTCTTTTAGGGATTGTCAGCGTAGTCTTGTGTTCATCTGTGTGTTCCCATTGGAAGCTTTTGTCCCAAGTGTCTTTGGAGGTGGACTGTCATTACTTTGGGAACAGGGCCTAGAAAAACTGCAAAATACTGAGTTACTTAGTGCCATTCATCTTTTTCTAAAAGAAAGAATTACAAATAGTGGTTTCAAGTTGCTGTTTTACAAATGTTCCTGGAGAGGAGAATTCTACCAGTTAATGAATCAGCTCAAGCTGCTAAAACTCTTAGTGACGTCCAAAATATTTACATCATTTCAGCAAAAGCAAATCTTTCATTAACTCACTGTGAATGTAGGTGCAATGCTTCTTTATGTAAGTAAAAAAAGGAAAGTGGGAAAATTTTCATTATACAAAGGAAATTCTACAGTTTCAGATGAGCATAGGTTACCTGCAATACTTATTCTATTTACTCACCACTGTAACATAAGCAACTCTGGGGAGAATGTTACTTTCTAATTAAGACGTTATAAAATTTTGATTCTTCTATTATAATTATTTTGAGTCAAGTAAAAACACTTTATAGAAAATCAGCAGAAGTCTTTCAAAACTGAACTCAACCTGGAAGTATTTTTCCCAAGTCCTAGCTGTTAAAGCTGGCTGCTCTTAAAGATTCGGAACTTCAGCTGCCCCCAGTTTTATGGCTTTCTTGTTTAGCTGACCAGTGTATATGGAGAATGAAATGTGCTTTGGGCTCGTCATTCAACTAGTTTGTTTACCACAAGTCCAATGTCAAAACTACTAAACCCCAGGATCTGTGCGTGCTGAGATTGTATAAAACCTCCACATTTATGATAGACTCATCCAGCCCTCACAACTGAGCTTCCCCAGGTGCATTGAGCTTGGCCCAGTTTCTATTAAAATCCATTTTGTGAGAACAGGTGCTAACATCAGCTTGTTACTAGGTAAGACTAATGAATTGGAGACACCCATCATGATGATGGGGGGGTGTTGAAGTCCAGTAATGGATTTTGATGGCCAGAATGTGCCATTATGGCTTCTAATATGCACCCTGAAGGACTTTATTGCAGCTGTAAAATGGGACTTTTAAAATATGAAGCATGTTTCTAAAAACTTACGATTAGCCAAAGATTGCTTTTGAAGAAAATACTGCGATATGAAGTAGCTAATTGAGCAATATAAGCCATAAACACCTCAGGGAAACTCTTAAAGGACGCTTTTAAAGCTGATTTTAGAAATCTGCTGGGCTTTTTAAGAAGTATTCCTGCCTCTAGCAACACTTTCAAAAGCTGACAGGCAATGAGGAGATTGGAGACAGACCTTTGCTGCCATGAAAGGAAGTGGTAAATTCCCATTGAGTCCCACTGCCAGTCTACTTTCATAAAACAAGGAGGTAGAGAGAAGAACTGACACGCACTAGTGGAGTGGGGGATAGCTTTCTGAGGCCTCGGGAGGCTTCCATTCTATGACTCTGTAAAAGTTCTTTTCACGTGGGCTAGGGTGGGGTGCGAGTTGGGGAGAAAGCATGTATTGTTTTCCACTGCTCATTGTTGGATCTAGGTCTATATGGCAACAGGAACAAAGATGAGCTTGAGACTAATATATGCATTTGAGGAGACGTTGGCTTCGGTACAGCCGTTGATGAAACTGGCTCTTCAGCGCTGTAGGGCCAAGGCTTCACCTCTAGCTCATGAGTGTTTGTACCTTTTGTCAACTTGCTTAATCTCTGCCTGCATCACCTGCAAAATGGAACAGTATTTATGTAGTTCTCAGAAACTAGTTGTGGTTGCAACATTCTTTGGAATCAGTAGGTTGAAGATGATATATTGTTTCCATTGGGGAGCTTTTGTCAAACTTCAAATGGACTGTGAATTAAATCAGTGAATTCTAAAGCTGCTCAAGATTACCTACTCTTTTCCTCAGCCTTTCTGTTCGTCGCCGTATATTGCAAGAATGAACCAAAGTTGTTAATATGTACGTGTTTTTAGAATATTTCAAAGTTGACGTCACACCACCTAAGAAATGTTTGTTGAAATTCTGCAGCTTTGATTTTGTGTTTTTATTACTGTAAAGTTTATTACTTCTATATATTACTCCTTAATTACAGTAGGATTTCAAAGTGGGGTTTTTTTTAAAACTACTTTCCAGTTCCCTTGAGTTCTGTTAGCAGTGAATGAACATTTTTGGACAAATTTTATTCCTTTTTCATGTAATAGATGAATAATAACACTTTTAAATGAAGTTATTTTTATGATACTGAAATATGTTGGACAAAAACATATTTTGAAAATGCTGACCAGCGTTGCTCTTTTAATAGAAAATCCTGTTCAGTGTAGTGTCCCAAAGTGGATACTTGAACCTGACTTCTTTTCAGGTGGTTGGTGTAGTTCCTCATGTGGACTTTTAAGATCATGACTTTCCCTGGTGAAGCAATTAATCTGATGATGATTGTGATTGCTCTTAAGGTTGAGATCTGTAAATCACCCAGTTTGAATTTTTTCAGTCGTTGTTTAATACAGGAAGGCAAGGATGGTCTCTACAGAAATCATTATTCACACCCTGACAGCCGCTGTGGACATATTCAGAACATAAATAGAAGTTATTGAAGCTGCTGTGATATGCTGGCTCTGGTGCAGTGGTTAAATAATTCACCATCAGATTAAAGAGCTGATTTGACAGACTTGAGCAGCTATAGGGAATTGGCTGAGATATTGCCAGTGTAATTTTACCTGTATAGTAGGATTAATTATAAATCCCAATCAGGCTCCCTTTGGGGACAATGAAAATTTCAAATGAGCCAAAATTGAGGCTAGAGATTTGGCTGGAGATTTCCAATACTACTTAAAAGTATTTGAGAATTCAGATCCCACTGCGATGAATAGAAACGGGGCATCGAACACTGTAAGTGGCTCACAAATCACAGTCCTGAATTTTTACAGTGATCTTTCAGTCCAACTGAGACACACAGTAGGAGGTATAAAGAAAATAAACAGGGGCTCTGACCTGAGTCTGGCATCTTTGTAAAGACAGGCTATTCCGGAACACATGTGCAAAGTTGCAGGCACATCCTCATACTCTGCCTAATGAGTCAGCCTATTTGACTTCCAGTGATGTACTGTCTTTATTACAAAATTACTGATTGGGCAAGGAGCTTTAATATATTAATAATCAGTGCCTTAGGCCAGGTATCAGGTGGCTTTTATTATGACAGCCTGTGTGGTCCCACATTTAAGTCCATGGATATAGAAGTGGAGAAACCGCTGTCACCTTCATTTATTTTTTTATATCAGATACCTGAACAATCATCTTTCAGATCTCTGGCCCATCTCTTTTGCTAAGCAGTTCTCTTTCTTATTTGTTGAAATAATGCAGAAATTTCTGGCCAGAGACTGTTAACTATTTGCGTGTGGACAATCCTGTTGTTAGCATAAAGAAATTGTGATCATTCTGTCTTTTTTTTTTTTTTTTTTTTAATCAGTGTAATAAACCACCCACAAGCAATTCAACACTGTTTGATTTTAGTGTCTGTTAGCACTGGAAATGGACTTCAAGGATTACATCAATTAGCACTATGTATATCATGATGAATTTATAGCCTGAAGGAAGCAGATAATGCCTCATCTTAAAATAATATTTAATTAGAAAAAAACAGAACACAAAATTAGAAGTAATGTTGCATTTTTAAAATAATGCAGAACAGCAGAAAGTGCTGGCATATTTGACTACGTTGTTCAAGAACCAATTGTGTGATGTGGGGCCAACAAGGGGCATTAAAATGTTTACCATGATGATAGTTTAGTACGAGTGAAATAAGAGCATGTTTTTAACAAGACTGTTTTCCTTGTTTATCTTTACCCATACACTTGCATGAGAATCTCATTTCTCCTTGAGAAGAGTCTAGTTCTCCAAGTAAACTGAATTAATCTTGAAAATGCACATGAAAGGTACAAAACAGGAAGACTGATAAAAGGAAACCCAGATTTATTACTGTTACACGTCTCTTGATTTGGTTGGTTTGGTTCATGATCTTTTAATTTTTTGGCATAGGCAGTGCAGTACTCCCTGATGCTTTATATCTTTCTTGAGCTGTACATGCACTGTTAATTCACACTAGACCCTGGAAAAAAATTAGCTCCTTCATAGGTAGAAAACTGAGAGAAACTAAATGACTTGCTGAAGTGTTGGTACCCAGAGGAGCAGAACTTGGTGCCCTGATCAGAATTTCAGTTCTCCCAGGCCCAAGGTTCTTGTTCTTTAGTAGCAGGTCAACTTTTCTCTCCTGTCCCTCATCTCATATTCAGATTTCAGGTAGTTTGCTTTTCTCCTCCCTGGGCTTGTTTTTTCCCTTCTTTGTGACATAAGGAGGTCCCTTGAAATACCTCTTAGCCTAAAAAGAATATCAAGATGCCTTTAAACACAGGGAGGTATTTATAGCTTTCAAAACATATTTGAAAGAATAAAAAGTTAATCTTCTATGTCTTTAACCTTGTTGCCAGAAGTGCTGAGCTTTCTGGTGACTTCAGCTGGCTTTGGTGTGAATTGGCACTCTCAAACCAGGCTCATTTCTTTGAATACTTAAACAGGGTGCCTAGGTACAAAATTCAAACTTGAAAGTGTTGGCTTTAATTGTCAGGGGGTGGGTGGGGGTGGTGTGGAGAAAAACGTGAGGAATGCTTCTGGTTCCTTGGAGTGTTAGGGGCTAGCCACTGCAGTGATTTCCTTTTCAACAGCCAGGGTAAGTTCTGGGTTAATTTAAGTTTCTTCTTCACATGTCTACTTCTTCTGCTGACTCCTTGCATCCACTCCAATTTTTCGTGGCAGTGCCAGAATGTGCCAGGGAATTCAGCACCAGATGTGCCTCTAAACTGCTCTGCTCACTCTGCTGTTACATTCCTTCACAGAGAAACCACATTTGGAACATTTACTTGCCCTAACTCTTCAAGCTCCACTTCAGATGCACACACAGAAGTGCCCTTTGGGGGACTGTGGTAGGGTTTGCACCTCTTTATATTGATCTAAACACTTTTTGATAGAAATAACGGTCAAAGATCAGTACAACTTGAAAGATAATCTAGGCTGTGTATTAAAAGGCATTAGTATCTTGTCAGCATAACAGCTTATTTCCAGATGATCATAATTAGTTTATTTAAACAACATGTTTCATAGCTTTTACATTGTCATTTCACTTTGATTACCAGGAATTAACTTTGAAATAACCGATGTTACCACAGGTATAAGTTCTGACTGGTCTGGGCAGGCATTTGGTCATGTGAACTGCACTTAGCTGTGTTTTTACTGCCCTAAAAATGCAGTCTTCTAATGCTAGTCTAGAGGTCTGCTCCTTCAAGTGCTCGCTGTGAAGAAACTGCTCCAAAGAGATTAGTAAGCATTGGGGTTCTGTGGGATCGGTGAGGCTGAGCCCACCAAAAAGAAAACCTTGTGTGCTTTATGATTAGCTCCCATGCTAATGTGGCCCAGGGTGTAACAAACTTCGTGGGTTTGACATATTATCAGTTCGTTTGAGTGTGAAACTCAAAGCAAACCTTGGAGGGTGTGAACACAGATGTGAACCAAAACCACCAAAACCAGAAAAAAGTTTGTACAACCCCATGAGAGCTGAAACTAATTTTTTTGTACTGCTCGTGTCTGAAAGAGAAATGCATTAAGAAATAAAAACTTGGTAGTACCATCTTAGTGAAGAATGATACAGACATTAAAAATTACTTCTAAAAATGTGAGATCTGTTTTGAATGGCACGACCACTAAGGAAGGAATAGAGTCAAGCTCAAGGCCAGGGAAGGAACCTCCACCATTGTGAGTGAGGTACACTCACATTATGATTCAGATTTGTACTGGAGTGCTGCAGTTTGATTTCTTGCACTGAATGAATGAGAAACTCAATTTCTGCATGTTTCAAAGGTTGACATTCTAACCAGAAACTGGATTGACTCTTCGACTGTAGGTCCCTCAATTATCAAGAGTCCATTTCCATTGGATGGCCTCAATTTCTTGTTCTTTTTTTTAAGAAGGGAATGTTCTAGTCCCCTCTTCCTTCTCTTCTTCATTCATCTCCCTTATTCATTAGTAATTTGCATTTATCAAACATTCAAACATATTTAGGACCAGATTGCAAGCTGCAGTGGAGGTGGATGTGAACTGGTTGCATGGACAATAAGCACACTCGTGCAGCTTCATTGTCCACAGCACAAGGTTCACTAATATGCCCATACTGATTTAATTGTGAAAAATATTATTCAATGGCTGGTTTCATTTCTTTCTGAGATAAGTTTAGTAAATGCATTGGAGCAAGAGAGAAGAGCTCCAGCAAAGATTATAGTAACTGCTGACCACAATTAGGGGAAAAAAGGATAGTCCCTGCCCCGAAAGGCTTAGTCAGTGTAGAAACTGCAGTGTGTGGGCAGGAAAGCACAATACAGACAGTACTGAGCGCAGATACCTTGTAGGTGTTACAGCAGAGTATACAGAGTGAAGTGGAAGAGAACAGTGGAATAGTTTTACATTTACCTCCTGTCATACGTGAAAGGCCATGTGGGCTAAAGCACAAGGAGGTTTTTCCGGAAGCAGAACAAGTGGGTAATGAATGCTTGCATTGCAAAATGGGGGGCAGAAAGCTGTTGTCATGACAGAATATGAGATGTTAAAAACAGAGTAAGACTTTGTCCTTGAAGGCCTTGAAATAAAGATAGCATCTTACCCAAGTCCTTTCTAATAAAAGCCAATCAAAGGCTGTGTGGTGTTAAAAATGAAAGTCTTTTTGTCTTATTTGATGGTTGCTGTGTAACTCGATGGCCTGCTTTCTCAGTGTCCTGAAATTTCTGGGGAGTGAATGTCATAAACCGATATATTCAGAAGAGGGCAGCATCAACCTAAACAACAAGCGGGGAAAACATTTAATTTAAGGATTTCAATCTAAATGGAGGAGACTCCAAAAGGTAACACAAATACAATTAAGTTTGTTAAAACCGCAATCTAGTTTGTATTCTGACATTAAGACAAAGAGAGTCCATAATCCAGAATTACAGGAGCATTATGGTGTCTCTGCAATGACGCTATCATATTTGTTTTGTTATCTTCTGATAGTAACGCATTCCTCAGAGTAGTGGTTAATGCACCTTAGTTATGGTTATGACACCTACAGCCCTCTAATTACAAGTATATTTTGAAACAAAAATGGAAACCAAATGAAAAAATGACCAAAATTCTGTGCATTCTGTGACTGAAATGTTACTCAAATCTTCATCTAGCTGACCGTGACTAATAATACTCCATGGGATGAGCTAAATTCTGTTCCTGTTGAATGGACCTATATGAGATTTTACCCATTTTACCACAGGAGTGGACTTTAACAAAGTACTTGCAAATATGCACAAGTCCCACTGACGTTAGTGATGCTTATATATATGCTGAAGTCTTTTGCTGAGAGAGGAACTGCAAAAGGAAGTCCAAATCATGAGGTTGTCAGTATAGCAAAACCGTCAGCCTGCATAGTGGCAGTAAGTGATCTAGGAAAAAAAAGTGCAGAAACTTTTCTTGTAAGAGTTAAACAACTGTATTCTGAATCGGAACACAAGGAGATAAAAATGTACATTGCAAACACTATTGTTCTCCTGCTGACTGCATTTTTTAAAGTGACTGGATAACGGCAGCTATTTTTCCTGGATGTATTTTGAGTTCTTTAGCTGTGGAAAGTGCATCATACTTCACTTGATTCCTTTCTTAAAGGCTAAAGAACTGGAACATGTAAGCTGTTCCGGTTTGTGAATCTCAAGGTGGACTATTTAACCTTGAATTATGTGTCAAAATCCTTTTTCAGCATAAATACTGCATATATATGTTTAATGAATAAGACCCTAAAGGTCTGTAAAGAACCTAAGTTCATATACTCCATTAAATATGATCTTCACAGGCTAATTAGTTAGAAATTTCATCCTTGCTTACAGTATACGCTATTTTATGGTCAGTAACAGTAAAATCTATGTAAACTGTGCTCTTTATTAATACAAATTATGTGCTTCTGGCTTTCAAATAAGGAAGTGGGTTACTTGTTTTTCTCTTGTGACTGGACTGCTGGCATAGTAAAATCCAAGCAATTAACGGTATGGATAGATCACTTCATGTGGGATAAGAAAGCTGTACAGATACCTTTGCTTTCTGTAAAAATAAGGACACTAGTACTGCGAAGAGCACTTAGATCAGCAATGTCCAACCTCAGAGACTTCAGGGAGGTCTCTGGGGATCAGTGTTGAATAACATGACTTTCCCCTGTGTGTTACAGGTTTGGATCCAACCAAGGTTAGTACTAACTGGAACTGGTTGTTAGCTACTTGTTGGATAGCTTCTGTCTGGTTTTTAGTGGGTAATGCATGTACCTCTAAAACCTCCTCTGCAAACGGCAGTGTTGGCCTTGCTGAGCCACTGGAATGGAGTGATCCTGATGTGCACCGCCCTACGCAGCCCTGCAGGGGCCTCTCCGCGTTAGCGTTTGGAACAGAACGGTGGCGTGAAGGATCTCTGTGCAGCTGGCAAAGTACGGAATTGTTCTGCCAACGCACACAGACATGATCATCCCTTCTATGCCAGTCCAGGACCTCCCCAGATAATGTATACTTTGGGAATTTATATAAACGATCAACTCCTTTTAACTTTTCAGCTAACAGGTTTTTCAGTTTAAGCCAGCAGAAAATACCAGTGGCCTTATGTTTGTACCCCTTACTTCCCCACAGAGTGAGTTTGCTGAAAAAAAATGGCCACTTTTCCTAGAGTGACACGTTTACTGTGTACAGTAACAGACATGTATGTTGTATACAAAGACCCACAAACACATGGCAGAGAACAAATGTATTAAATAAATGTCTCTTGTGATAGTGGTCTCTTCCTTAGCCGCGCTTTATAAACAGATGCTGAAAATGTTTTAATAATTTAGTTAGAAAAATCAATCTAGTAGTTCCTGTGGCTATGAATAAGAATTTAGACTGCCTCTGTACTTTATAAATGTAGTTGTTGTAGCACCAAAGGAAGACTTTGGACTGGATGAAGAATAACTGCTTTTTTGCAAAGAGCATGTCATATTGGCCCTGTCTAAAGAAAGCAGAATTTTCAACTGGTTACGGATATGGCTTTGCTTAAAATAGTAAGGCTAGCACATAGTGCATCTCCCTTCTCCCTCCGAAGATGTTTCCTGAGCACCAAACATGGTTCTTGGATATATGGACATGAGCCAATACCCAGCTGCAAACCAATCACTTCAGCAGTTAGAAATGGAGCTGTTAGGTATGGGAGACTTCTCTCTCTCCTGTGTATTCCATTCTTCCGTTTTCTTTTTTTATCAAGTACAAAGTATATTTAGAAGGACACCAGTTCAGGAAACTTTTCCTACTTTTTTCTGCCCTATAGCAGTTCCTCTGAAATACCTATGCTGAATTAACTTAATGGGTCACAATTATTGCTGAGTTAGGAATCTCGGGAAGTAAAAATGATGAGGTAACCTTTTCCGTGAGTGCTTTTCCCTAAGCAGCTTTGCAGTCCTTGGAACATCTGTGGATATTTTTTTGCGTTACTTCTTCACTAGACTGTACAATAGCCTGTCCAAGGCAGAGCTGGCTCACGTAGAAATAAATAGTTCATGCCTGTGTGCAAGGGCAGTGCCTAGGCATGAAGCCAGGTGGGTTTTTTTCAGAGTTTAGATCAGATTTGTGTCTGATCAATTCTCAAACAGGCATCAGGTGTATCCAGGTCCTGTGAATATGAGTGAAAGGGCCCTATGTGGTGGATGGATGTATGATGTTCTGCTGGTGAACGGCAATATTGTGTCCATCACATGCTCTTGTGTATCAATTTTTCTTCCTCTAGAACAACCTTCTTCTGATCATTCACTTTTTTAGATGCACTCAGAGAAATAGTATTTATTCTCCCAAACTCCTATGGCTTTTCCGATCCCTTAACTTCACAGGTCCCTAGACTTATTCAAGTTCTTCCCCAGGCCATGGGACCCAAGTACTGAAGTCCTGCTGTATTCCATATGCTACTAGAGCCACCTAGTTTAGAGGATCTAGGATCATTATACAGGCATAGTCGGAACACAGCTTTTTTCAAAATACAAGCTTGGAATGGGTCATTAACCAATCTCATTTTATGCTCCTCAGTTTTAAAGGAAAGCTGCTGCTTCTGAAAATGTGTTTCCAAAAGTAAATCACTTCTTGTCTAAAGAGGCAAAGGGAAGTGTTCAGAGCACAGAGCTGAACTTCCGTCCACGATAGAAATTGTCTCAGTGTGCTGTGAGCTTGAGTGGGTGCTTTTGTTGCTGAACATGAAAGCAAAATCATATTGCTACTTGGATGATAGATTTCCCTCACTAGGCAGCCACCATCTTTTTTACAAGAAAATCTCAACTATTAGTATGTATGCAAACTGCTTATGGTTGGCTGGTCGGCTTTTAGCAGAGATGCCACAAAGAAGAAATGAGACATATATTGGATTGAGGTAAGCAGTCTCTGGTACTGCAACTGTATTACTAACTTATGTTTAATTGCTCAGCATTTATGAGGTTCATAGTTTATTGTCTTTCTTGCCACATAATAGGCTGGGCAAGTTAAAAAAGCTCCAAGTTTCAAAGGCTAGAGTTTTGGGTGCCTGCCAGCACTGATCTGTTTAACAAACAGGCAGCAGGGTGCTTATTAGTAAGTTGTGGTTTGCAAACCATGAAGCCTGTGGGGCCAGATGCACTGATCAAATAGTGAATCTATAGATCAGTACGCCCATTAGATGAAAAAGTGGAACACCACTGAGTATAAATATATTTTTCATAGGCTTCAATTAGGCCACCATAAATGACTTGTAACTCTTTCTGTTGACCCAGCAGTCTAAATATTAAACATTAGTATAAGCAACATTTGTTCCAAATTGCTTCTCTTAGAATTTCCCAATGACTTATAATTATATAGTACTTGGTAGTAAAAGAACAAGTGCCAAATTGCTCTTATTATTTCTATTTATTTCAGTGTAACAAATAGTGCTTACTCACAACTCAAAGGTGCTTATATATTATTCATAAAAGCACAACAAAAACTGGCAGTGAGTCAACCACTGCGTAAGACCAGGTGATTAGCTGGTCTGAATTGGCATGGTTCTATGGAAGCCAAGACGAGTCTGTGAGTTCCCTGAAGTCACTGGGGCTATGAAAATTTCTAGTCGTTAAGGATCCATCGAAAGGACTCTGCAAATGACATTTCACCCCTTTAATTTTCCAGCTTCAGTTGGAACAAATGAAGCAGCAGTCAAGGAAACTTCAGTCATGGAGTTTAGAGGAGCAGATTTTACTTTTTTAATTAGTTGAACTTCTCTGAGGATTGATTTTTTTTCTCAGTTGTTTCAGCCTGTGAATCACTTGTGCATTTTTTTGTGATGACTGCTGCTGAAAGTAGTTGATTTTCATGCTGTGCCTCATCGCTCAAGTCATGTGGCAAGGTTCCGTCTTCCTGACTGTGGACCTGCTGAACCCATGGCACTTCCATGACTTGAGCATTACCAGTCCTGCTCCTTTCTTCCAGTGTTCTTGGAACGCAGTTTTGCTCTTAAACATTTGCAAGGAGAAAGTGAAGGACGTTGTAATGCCACTAAACCATGACCTTTTCCAGGCAAAAATCTGTGAATTCTTTTTGTAGTGAGTACCCAATTCTGGTTTCAGTGGCCTCCTCCAGGCAAGAGTAGAAATGAAAGACCTGAAAGTGTATTTTGAAGTTCAATCCAAGATTATTTACATTAAAAAGAAGAAAAAGAGATCAATTTTTGCAGCTGGGAATCTTTTGTTGAAAATGCTCAGAAGCATAGGACACCACCAAAGTACTCTCTTCTTGGTCTCCTTCCACTCTGTTGTCAGCATCTCTGCTTTGTTTTCCTTCTGTTGAGTAACTCAGGGTTGCCCCGAGTTTTGAATTTAAAAAAGACCACAAAAGAAAATGATGGCAGTATTCTTTCAATGATTGTCTCAAGCTTTGCCTGGTTGTTGGCAAAAAAAAAGCCTTCCTAATCTGTGCTTTCCATGTCAACAACATGGTGTGCTGCACCAGTTTGTAAAGGAGTCACTACAAACAGTATTACCAGAAAGACATATAGTTTCAAGTCTTTGCACGCTACCAGCGAAACACATATTCACATAATATAGACAGTTATTGACTTTGCAACTTCTCAGTTTGAATTTATTTAAAAGTCTACAATGACCTTAGTGGCATGCAGCTTTACTTCAGAAGTTCCACGCTGACATGCTAAGAAAAGTGGCATGTTTAAAATTCAGTGTGTCCTTAACATTGCTTAGGTTAGTGCAAAATGGGCCTTTGCGCTAGTGGAAGTGAGAGCATGTTCAGTCCCAATGTCATCAGCTCAGCGAAATTTTTAAAAAGTTAGGCTGACATTTTCAGAATGTGTGATTTACTTGGATGTTTCTTACCCTTCAATTACGAGTCTACTTTAAGTCATATCATCTAAGGGCTACATTAGCTCTTTTTAGGTAGGAAACAAGAGTCTATTGTTCTGAGACTAAATTAGGACGGACTAGGGGCCAGATTAATAAATAATATGATTCACTTTCCAGAATTCTTAAATGTCACTAGTCAAGTATACATCTGTGAGGTTTGTTAGCCTCATTATTCCTGTGCAGAACTGACATCTAAGAGCACAAACAGGAACAAAAACTAACTGAAAAAGAGTCTAATGCTAATGCAGAAAACCTACATACTGTTGAATATAGGGCAATCCAAAACCCAGGAATCTATATTACAAGGATCTTTATTTTTCAAGCTCTAGCAGTCCAGGGAAATGCAATTACTGCGTGACCCTTATATTAAGTTGATCCTTAAATTAAGGTATTTTAGTTACCGTTTTCTCGTTTTGAGGGCCAAGGACTATAACCCAGTCAAAGCAGCCACTCACTTCTCCATGTGTGTGAGCACTGATAACCCTGTTCCCCAGTCCAATTTACAAGAAATCCGTTTTCAAAGCTTGTGAGGTTTCAGATGCATTGGGTGGGAGAAAGGTAAGAGCCAATAGGCCTTACTGTGTTGACATCCTTTTCTGCAGTATTCCCAGAAAGAACTGGAGGAAACAGCTTCCTCTTTTTTTTTTTGCCGTGTCAGAGGATGTCTGTAGCTGGAGGAACTCTTCCTGCTTGTACAGCTGGAATAATAGGAAGAAATCCTTACAGAACAGCTCTGCAGGAGTTAGTGCTTTCCAGTGACCCCGGCCCACTGAAAGGTATTCTAAATACAAAGCAGTAATAGTTTTTTCTTTGCCAGAATGTCTCTTCGGAATGAACAAGAGAACATTAATCCCACACCTCTTCATGCTGATCTCAATACCTCTGGCTGTGGCCTGCAGTTAGTCTGGTCTGGGAAAACCTCAGGTGCAGTAAGGAAGGAAGGGATGCAGTAAATAGCTCAATGCATAGTCTTTCTCCCATCTGAGGTCTTGTTTGCATGACCCCACACCAGACAAGGGCCAGAGCTATTTGGATTGCTCAGACAGAAGAGTCTTACACTCTAGTACAATTTGCCATAGTGTGTGTTAACTCAGACCGGCTAAGCCAAGTTAATTACCTTGATTTAAAATGCCAGAGAAAAAAGGCATCTTGTATTTGGACTCGGGATACTACTTGCTATGAACTCTGGGTTCCTCAATTATCTGTTACTTTAACTGATAAACTCAGTTAAAATCTTAGTTGTCTGGTTTTGCTGCTATTATAGCCTTAGGTAGGGAGTTCCAGCAACCCAAGACAAGAACACTTTTCTTTTTTCTCTTTTTTTTTTCTTTTTTTTTCCCCCTCTGCTTGGACATATCATTTGAACCTCATTTGCTAAGGGGTAAGTGTTTGCAGCTCCCAAGGGTTTTTGCTGAGTTGGGAGATGCTCAGGACTTCTGAACTTTGAATCTTTAATGATGCATGGGAAAACCAAAAAAAATATTGACACTCTAAGAATGCCACATGCTGCATGTCTGTAGAGAAAGAAAGATGAAAACTCTTTTCTTCTACTAAACCAGTGGATTATAGATAATACCGTGAAACTGGACCAATGTTTTAATGAAAATAAGTCTTCTTTTTTGAATTCACGCCATCTTGCTTTGCCTCAAATGCTCTATTTGGCTGAAGTTCAGCAGGGGTATTAGGAACTGCTGCTAGCTGAATGCAGAACAAACTCTCACAGCCAAAATTAAGAACAGTGCTGTCTTCTGCAGGGTTTTTAAAACCTAATTAAAGTAAATACTTTTGAATGATTAAAAGGCACACACCATTTTAAGATAAAAGTTTATTATAGTTAAAAAAGGAAGCTCTGTAATTTAAAATGGAAAGTTTATGAAGCTTCAGGATAAACCTCAGCTAGGAAAAATAACAGGTTTCAGATGTTCCAAATATCATACGTTAACCCCAAATGATCGTTCTATAACACCAGTTTCCTTAGTCCACGGTGGTCAGAATTAGAACACCCACTCTGCTTAAAGGCACAATGCTCACTACCATCAGCCATTAATCACCCTGTTCCAGTCCTATACCAGGGCTCCAAACTTCACATTTTAAAAAGGGAAGGATGGTGTATCTATCCCAATTAGATATGATTTCACCATGTCAGGGCCTGCTTTGAGCAGGAGGTTGGACTAGAGACCTCCTGAGGTCCTTTCCAACACGCATGATCCTAGGGTTCTAATAAAACGAAGGACTGGTAGAACAGTAATGAGACCAAACAGCTAGGAAATGGTGTGTTTTGTAAGGTTCTTAGTATCCCAAGTAATGTCTGTGTATGACAGAGAAAGGGAGAGAATATTCAAATGTTATTTACTTAAGAGTAGCTGTTATTTAATCTACAGAGTCAGATTTATTTGGATAGTTACTATAATTAAATTGCAACTGACTACTAGAAACATATTGAAAGTTAACAACTATGTAATAAACTTTCTAAGCAACAATTAAGTGTGTTGAGGAGACAAGTGTACAAATCTTTTAAAGGTGCTAATCAGAAAGGAGACAGGAAAAATAATATCAGAAAGCTGTATAGTTAGAAGTAAGGGATTCAGTTGTAAAAATCAGCTTTTGTTTTGTCCTTTTGGGAGCACCCCCTGGTAGTACACGATAAAAGACAGTGCGGGAGGCTATAATGGAAGGACCTGCAACTCACTGTTTGAGGCTTTCAGTGTGCTGCAATGGAAATCTCCCACAATGTGTCCGCTGGGGTCTATTTGCTGTAAGCAAAAGGTAGTAGTTAGCAGAAATTTTCTATCAGGTAGCCTACTCAAGGTATTTCCTGGTTCAGAATTTACTCCCTCAGCTTAGACCACTAGCGCCTGGCATTTTTAAGGCTGCAGCAAAGTGCAAAGCCCATTTCCCTTATTTTTTTCCCCCTCAAATGTATACTGCTTGAGCAAAACCTGCCTCTCTGCTTTTAGCATCATGCCTGCTATTTTATTAGGTCTGAGCTATTATGTTTCTACAAGTGATATTCAATGAAAAGCTCTAACGAGATCTTCTTGTTTACCTTTTGGCTTGTTTACCTTACCTTGCTTGGGGAAGATCTGGCAAGATATTATATAGTTTGTTCCCCTTTCTGTGTACTGCTGGGATAACGTTTCTCTGCCTAGCTCAGTTCTTATTTGGAAATGATGTTTCTGTATGCTCTTATGGTTGCCACAGGTGGTTTTTTCTCTCCCTTTGAAGCTCAGAAAAATTACCTAGACTAAGAAAAGCTTTTTCAGGAGTCGGACTTTATGAATGACATGTCATTTTTCAGCACTTTTTTTGCACTCACTTTTATTGCCCTTCATCACTGGTCATTCCACTCACTACGCCTATCTTAATCCTGTGACTCGTTGTCATTGGGCATTGTACTTAGTGTGGTGAGGGACATCCTGGCGGTAGTGAGCATCTGTAGGATTTAGCCTTCAACACGTGATGTCCTTGTGGTTGCAATGTTGTCAATCTATCTTTTGCTTCACACACTGTACTGTTTTTATGAGCAGTAATCCAGAACAACCCTTCGCAGCTACAGAATTCAGTAATACATTGTCAGCAATCAGTTACAGAAACACACAATATTTAAACAGACTATTTGTGTCATTATTAAAGTACAATAAATTCTCTTGCTCAGAGGATAGTAATAGCAGATCCAGTTTTTATAAAAGATACATTAAATCCCCATAGCCCAATCAAAACAGCCTGTTTTCTGTCATTATCCCTCTGTTAAAAGCTTCCTCTGCTCTTTTGAGTGAACTTTCATTCTTCCTTAGAGAATGCCTCAATTTTTAAATCATTACAGTGGATTCATGTCAGTCATATTTTATATATGCTTTTCCATAAGAAAGTTCTTCACCTGCTAAGTCTTGACTGATATGTAGCTGCCTCTGCTTCTTTCTAGTCCAGTCACTGCATTCCTGCTGTGTTTCTTTCTGTTGCAGTCCTTAGAAAATATGCTGCAAAATCACAGCCTTGAAGAAAGGGTACGCACTGGGCTGATACAAACTTCATTTCAAGATCAGACCTCAGTCACCTGAAATTTCTTATTCAGACTTTTAAATAAATGAACCTAACCTGTTTATGGGCGCACTGCTTTAAACAATTAGTTAGGTAAGATCTTTAAGCCAGCGTATCCTGACCTCCCAAATGAACATTATGATCCATGACCCCTCTTTGCCAGCCATCACGAGCATTTATTAAATGTGGGTATTAAAACACTTTCTAGGATGAGGGACTTAGATGATGAACCCCGGGGATGGTATAACATGATTCTCAACCAACTCCCGTGACCTGAGTAAGTTATCTATTAGAAGTATAGCCAAACACTAATATTTCTTGGCTAAAACCAATGATTAGTTTGAGCTTTTTCAAATATGTGCTAATACAAATAGCTGCTATAAAGACACTTCCGTGATTATCAGACCAGTCAACCCATCATTTAGCATTGGAAATTTTCCCAGTTTAGGGAAAAAAAAAGAAATTGATCTTCTTATAAAGCAAATGAGCAAGTAGGCTATCAGATGCTTTTTAATACTTCTATGGCTTATTTGTTTTACAAATTATTCTTTATTCTTTTTCTTATATTTTCCAGCTATTTGATCATGGGAAGATGTGTTGTATCATTGCTAGCATACATAGCGGATGGTATAGTGAAGGCTATTGCTATGTAAATAAATCTGTATAAATGACTGAAAAAAGGATTATCAGCTTTGATTTCAAGTAGATTAATTCCTAATCAGTAAGAGAACCCTGGAAACTTGTCTCGTGTACTTTCATTTCATGACTGGCATTTTTATTTATATTTGAAGGTTACACATAGTATAGGTAAAGATTTCGTCCCCTGCTTTGTTGCCAAACTAGCAATATTATGGCCTCCTGTTCTCTCTCAGCATGAAGGTGACATTGGTATCACAATTTGGAGGTACCTGTCAGAAGAAATGACACTGAGGGACCTTTTATTTTATTTTTATTTATTTTATTTTATTGCACTGTCCTCAGTTAAAGAGAGGTCTTTGAAAAACTGCCTTATTGTCACTCAGCTGCATTTCTCAAGAGGCAAAGTTCAAATAATTTTCACAACCGTAGTATGCTCCAGTTTGAGGCTGTACATAAGCATGTTCAGAACAACTTGTAGGTTAGATAAAAGTTGGAAGCAGCTTTCCATCTCTCCCCATTTCACAAGAAAACAGAAGTTCATGTGGAAGCACTCTGCAGCTCATAAAATGTGATCATGTTCCTGTTCAGTAGTTATCACTACAAATTTTTGTAGGCTGCTTGTTTTAATTCTAAAATCAGCATCTTCATTTTTTGTCCTCAAAAGAAGTCAAACTTCTCTGTCTCTTGAAAACTCTCTCTTGAAAATTGCAAGCATTTCTTTCTTACCAATCTTTCTTTCAAGAGTAGCTGCTATGCTTTCATAGTACTCAAGTGCCTAAGAACTAGAGGAAAACTATCTCTAGCTAACCAATCTCTAGCTAGCCTCCTTAAAGGGACCTAGTCAGATCATTCCCACAACTGCTTGCTTAGCAGACAGCTTAGCTGTGTGGAGTCATCTGTCTGTAGTTTAATGAAAATGTGAGGAATAGAGGTTTCTTGCAGATTGTTTTTAGAAAGCCAGTATTGTTTGATGAAAAGTTAGCATAACCATTATAAATGTCTCCACTCATTGTTAAGTTAATTTCCTAAACTGCTCATCTTGTTAATGGTAACTTCTGTGTTTATAGATGTTGGCACTATCTACAACGTTTCTTTTAAAGTAGATCATGTAGATTAAAGTAGATGCATGTAGCAGTCAGTTCTAATCAGCAGATGCCACATCAGGGTGTCAGGTGTCATTTATGATTTCCTTAAGGATCATGAAATTTTGGTGCTTTGACACTACATTGAGTCTTGAAGCAGCCTAATAAATAAGATGCAAGCAACTAAATCAGATATAAAAACATCAACAGTCATGAAAACAGAACTTTTCTAGGTTTATTTTAATATTTGCTTGAGATGGGCTGGATTGGCTTTTCAGACTATAACAACTGTAGCGTTGTTTAGGAATTATCTTTCTGAGCAGTTGTGCATCATTTATGCTGAATTAACTAATGAAGTATAATTTTCTCTGCATGTAATTTTGTATAATATGATAAAAAGCACAGTTTAAAAAATTGGCTCATGCATCATGTTTTCAGGGATGCAATGTAGTTTTAACAGCACTTTGTGACCTGCTGTGAATTAGCGTGTGTCTGAATGGGACTGAGGACTGTTGTATCCATGGGATCTCAAAACACTCTGCAGTACAGCACATATTTTGAAGTAACTGGATATAAACTCGGAACAGAACACTAATCAATAGGCTTTTGAAGTGCTCAGCTTTATCCACTTGACTCCTGTATCTCCCTAGGTCTTAAGCACAAGGAGGTTTATTGATTTCTTGCTAACAGCTTTGACACAGTTTGTGTTACCAGTAGTGCTTGCTATGTTCAAGGTGGACATCGAGGTATTTGTCTACAGCAGACCGAATGGAAAAGCATAGTGGTTCACTTCTCCACCTTACAGATTCATAAAGAGAGCTTAGGTTAAGGAAAGACTCTCAAAGTCTTTCTTCCTTTGTTCTGGATTCCTGGTGGCTTTTATACTAGGGACAGAAGAAGAGGTGCTATTTCCATCTCAGGAAGAGGTCCCAGGCAACCTGCTCTGTTGGCCTTGCTTTGAGAAGCAGTGTTGGACTAGGTGATGTCCAGAGGTGCCTTCCAACATCACCTATTCTGTCATTCCTTACCAAGGAGTAGGACTGATCAGTCAAGAAGTACTTTGAATAAGCACTTGTCAGGCTCTTGAGACATACAGTCAGAGACCAGTTTACTGCCTGCAGCCCTCAGCAGTACCAGTAGCAACAGTGAGCCAAGACCCTTCTGTGCTTGGCATTCATTGCCACAGAAAGCTCCATCTAAGTATATGTAGTTATGTAGACCAGGGTCTGCAGGATATCATGAGAGGCTTGCTTTTTTTGGCTGGTTTTATGAAAGAAATTTATTTCCTTTTATTATAAATCAGTGGGTTTATGTCTAGAGTTTATTTATTAAAAAAAAAAAAAAAAAAAAAAGAGTACCATAAAATAGGTCAGAGGAGGAAAGAGGGGGATTCCTAACTCTGAAAGGAAAATATGAAAGGCCAGGCCATAAGCTAGTTATTTGTGGTTTTCTATTAATATGGGCATGATATTCTACAGCACCCATTGTACATCTTACATGTACCCCATTGGTTTGGAGAGCAGGACTATTGCCCTAAATATTAAGACTGGAGGAACTATGCTTTAGTGTAAGTTTGGAACCGTTTTTAACTTGTTGGGTAGATTAGCCATTATGCAGTAGATTTGGAACCCTTCCAGTGACACCATCAGAGAGCTTCCTAAGAGTAAATGAAATGTTCATTGCTGAAATGAAATGGTGTTACATCTGGAACTGTGGCAGTAACTGCAGTGAAGTTACACGGGTCTTCTAGTTACGAATCCCATTTTTTAGGGACTCCAAAGTTTGAGAGACTTCTACTTTGAAAATGTTATGTTCTGCCATAGCAGACCTAAGCACAAAAGTGGATATATAAAAAATTTGAACAAAAGTACTTCCATCACATTTGTGGAGAGAGAGAAGGAATATATTGCATAAGACAGAAATGACTGGAAGACTTTAAGTAATTTACAGGAACCTAATACCCTCAATTCCAGAGAAGGGGAAATATGAACTCGATGGTGATGAGGGCAATCCTAAGGGGTGATAGATGAATGTTATTTACAAGGGTTTTTTCTACATAGTCCTCTGTTTGCTCTCTAGGATTACTTCGTAACTCTCTGTTTCACCCCCAAACACTTGCAACTTCCA
The DNA here is from genome assembly GCF_017639655.2 of Falco naumanni. NCBI lineage: Eukaryota > Metazoa > Chordata > Aves > Falconiformes > Falconidae > Falco > Falco naumanni. The sequence goes on along the minus strand of NC_054061.1, from coordinate 64,692,361 downwards.
TACTTTTGTTAATAAGATTTTAATACTAGAGGGATGTGATCTATTCCAGACAAACTCCTCTTTGTGTTTCCAAACAGAATGACATAGCAGGAAAGGGACTACATGAGTGAAAGGGTATCCAGCTTGGCATATAGAGTTGTGCTGGTGATTTTCATTTAAATAGGAGTTGGTTAACTGACCTTAGAAAATAACCATAAGTTTATATCTGTGGAAGTCTAAGGAGCCTGCCTTAAATACTGGTAACCACTGTTGGCTGATCAGTGATTGTTTCTTGTGAGCCTGGGAGCTTGCAAAGCTCAAAAAGTGTATAGCTACGTCCTGGAAGTTCTTTGAAGCAGGTTACTGTTTTCTTCTGTACCTGTGCAAAGCCTAGCACAACAGTGACCCCATACTTTGGGATCCTCAGTGACATGGCTGTACAAATGAGTAGTTGACAACAGCCGGTTTGCTTGCATTTGGAGTCAGCAATTCAGACTGAGTGCCTGGGATGTTAGTATATATGGCACATGTGTGTCTGAGGGGAAGTACGGGGCCGGCAGGACAGGAAGGTGTTCATACTGCATTTGCAAATAGTATTTGAATGATCTTGGGTATGAAGGCGTAAGCAGAATGAGCAAAGGCATGTATTCAGACTTCTGATGCAAACATGAGTGAACCTCACCTGTACTTTTTGTGTGTCATAGCAATTGGATTTTCCTTCTGCATATGTTCATAATTCATTCAAAGGAGTAGTCCTTAACTGTGCTGCTGTTGAAAACTTTAGGGATTTTTTTTAAGGAAAGGATATAGTTATAAGGCTGTGGTTGAAATCTTACTAAATACTAGTATATGGCTGTTTATCTGGGTGGAAAGAGAACTGAGAGTACAGCCTGTTTGTCCTCACTGGAAACCCTCAGAAATCCAGGATCAAAATTTCATCGCCTTGGGCCTGTGGGCAGCCAATGGACCTGTGCTAGCATGGAGGTCTGACCACGAACATCCATGTACAGCGGCAGTTCTTGGGGGCGGTGGTTTTTAACTGAATGGCTTTGTACTGCTTTGGTGTTGCTGGACCTAGATGGTCACTGCTCCCTGTCTCTGCTTATGGGGAAGGAGAAAGTTACTGTGGTTGTAAAATAAGGCAATTCCATGGTTAGGGTTCGCTTGCTGTATAAAGCGAGCCATTGGTAGCAGTGGGTATCGACCACTGGTGCAGCTACAAACAGTGTAGCTTTGGCAAGAACGAACCTCGTTCAGCCTCATTCCCACCGTTCTGTCAGTAAGGATTTTATTATAGGTCAGTGCTTATGCTTATCAACCTTTGATCCGCGGGCCCTTGGTGGTCTTTAAAAGTGTGAAAAAGCCCTGTGCGTATACCTTTTCCCCAAAGAAAGAGAACGCTGGAAAAGAGAGGTAAAGGAGTGAAGCCTTTCAAATTTGTGTTGGTTTGTAAACAGGGTAACTTTGCACAAGATGATGCTTGTTCTTCCACCACACCGCCCCAGGAGTTAAAAAATATTTCTGAATTTTGAGAAACCCTGCACTAGAGTTTGCTAGTATTCAAATAGCCTTTTCCAGCTGCAGAGGCTTTGCAGGAGAGATGATATTTTACAAGAGGTGTACATATGCCAGGAAGCACAGGGACTGATATGACAAAGACCACCTCACAGCTCAGCAGGGGAGAGAGATTGCCCAGTGCTTGCCACTAAAACAGCCTGTTTCTCCAAAGAGGATCTGATAGTGCTTTGTCTCTTGACTGATCACTCAGTAGCCTTCTAATCTCTCCAGAGACTGGACAGTGGAAGAAATTGCAGTTGTCTGCCTGTCTTCACAAACAAACCAATTCCTTACACTCACTATGCCCTTCGCCCTGGTGTGGAGGGGCCACTAAGTCCCCGTTGTGTGTTTGACTTTTGGTTTCTCAGATGAGGCTGCCAAAGCAGAGAACGGTTAATGCCAATTACAGTTAATGCCAATTACAGTCGTGGCTCTTGTGTGAAGAACATTAGTCCAGTAAGAGCTGTCCTGGGACCACCAAGCTGTTTTACAGAAGCCAGCAAGCAAGCCACCCAATGGAAATTGTTTTCAGCCTTGAAAGTACAGCGACTTGCCAGTCTTTGGAAAAAGCCCTGCTAATGCAGACTTTCTTTGTGTGTTGAAACCAAGACATTCCTTTCAAGACCTTGGTGATGTCTCTACCTTGATTTTTTTTTTCCTTACAGTGCAATGCTGTTTTTTCACAAGTGCTTTAAAATCATCTTCTAAATATGGTTTAATTGCGTATGTGCTTGAGGCTTTCATGAACAGAACAGATTCTGAAGTGACTTTTCCTGTTAACATAAAGTTACATGTAACCAAGGGGCTGTGCCAGAGTGTACTCTGTGAAAGCCTCTGTGCCAGGTAGGTTCACATTTCGCTAGGGTAGCATTAATTTCTTTTCACTCCTCAGTTTACATTTCCAAACGTATCAGTACACAAGTACTGGAGGATTAATTTTACATTTTTTGAAGAGGTTAGCATTGTTCACGATAATGCACAGCCTTTGTTATAATTACAGCAAGTCATGGGAAGGTTCAACTATTTCATTAGCTGACTGAAAACAACAAAGTCTAAAGTTTCATTGAAATCAGATGTAATGCTTGCATTCCAAGATCAGTTGGAAACCAATAGGAATAATCTAAGCCATAATATCCCAACTAAAGCTGAGCGGTTCTAATCACATTGGGGATCATACTGCAGCATGATCCCAGACTCTGGGTGTGATCTCCAGGAGATGTGGAGAGCTAAGGCAAGACGATGTGTGCTTTGCTTATGAAAGCATGTATGTGGGGCTCTTTCCTGCAACCAAGTACTAGCTTAAGGAGCTGACTTGGGTACCTTGGTTGTATTTTTCTCACAACTTAAGCTGTCACAAATGGCAGCTGGAGTTCATGACAGATTCGCTGAAGATGCACCAGCAGTTTGTGGGCTCCTTGGTTTGGAGAGTGCAGAGCTGATTCAGGGATTCCCTCTCCAATTAATTTTTCCAGGAAGTAATTGTGGCAGTGTATAGAAGTGAAATACAGCATCCTGATGATTACTAATGGTCATATTTGCCTTTTCATTTCTTCTTGCTCAAAGAAACCAAGTTGGGCAACTCCTCACCCAGAAAATAAACAATAAGGTTTGATCATAGGTACTTTATGTTTAAAAGTCTGGAACTCAGTAGCAGCTCCTGATGATAAAGAAAGGGGACAAGGAAGATCTGACTGCTGTCAGGAAGACGAAGTCACTTCTCAGCAGCAGTGCTGAGTGCTAAGCTCGTAGCTCCTCTTGCTGGACAGGGAGTCACACCCTTCACACTAGTGTAGGCAAAAGGCAAAAGTACACAGCTGAAGGGTTATGATGGACTCTTCCAACTGGATTTCTTTTGCATCAATTTCTACTAAACTGCAGCAAGAAATGTGGTTAGGGGTTAAGCCAAAACATGTAAACAGACAACTTTTAACAGGTTCCCACATGTAACAGAAGAGAGAGCTGCAGTTTCCCCATCCTTATAGTCCAGGCAATAGATTCTTGTGCTGCTTTATTCTCCCTTACAGATGGTTTGGCCTGTGGAAAGGCAAGATTTTAAAATAAAGGAAGCAGAAGGATTTGGTTTGTTCCTTATACCAGCCTGAAAGGCAAGGCTATAATTGTGAAATGAATAAAACAATTACACATAATCTAAGAGAAAAAAAATTTGAACCCTTTAAATGTTTTGTTCGGCGTGTTTTTAGTATTTATTTAACTTCAGTAGCTACATAGTGGAGGAAAGAAGCCTTTGTTAGGGAGTGGACAACTGTGTCTTTTAAGTTGTAAAATCTCTCATTCTACATGTCCCAAGGAAATCCCAGGAAACAGGGAAGTCAGATCACCATAACATGCTTAAAATTAAAAGCCATTCTGATAGGAAACACAACAGCCACAGCAACAACATAATGACATTTGAAACACAAGAAAAATCAAGAAACTTATGATCAGCTTGTAGCTCTCCCTTTTGAAAGGTGTGCTATGGTTGAAGGATTTGGCCATACTGTCTGTTCTGTATCAGCAAGCCTGAAATGCTGAAGCAGCAGAGGTTAATACAATTCACAGTCCATTGGCTTTATCTAGATCGAAAGCTCAGTGGAAAACCTACTGAAATCAAGAGGAAAAATTCCCATAGATGGCAGTGGCTTGAATCAGATGCAAAATCACTTGGGGTCTTTCTTCCCAAAACTTTGGAGCTGGAATCTTGCCTTTTCGTTACCTCCTGCGAGGAAGTGGAGTGGAACACAATAGAACAAGTTGTGTCTGAACTTCAGCCAGACAGTACACCTCCCTTTGGATGGGTATGAAGGAGGCTGTAAATGAAGAAGAGGTAGTACAGACAAAAGCAATCTTTCCAGTGGTAGCAAATAATGTGCGAAGATAGCAAAGAGTGAGAGCTCAGCTTGAGGAGCTTGAGAGACAGTTCAATGAAGCAACAATATTTTTGTGAGCTGCTGAACAGGAGATTTCTTAAACTGCAGAAGTCTGAATCCCAAGGGAACTTTGATGTGCTGGTGCAAAAGTGATTTGTTAGGAAGTGAACCTGTGATAAAGGCACCTACATAGTGAAGGAGGCCTGACTGGGTTCCAAGAGAGCTCAGAATGTAAAAGCGATGTAATGTAACCTGTGTTTTGATTCAAGAACCCTCTCATGGAAAGAGCTGAAGTAATTAAACTTCACAAAGCATTACAGCCTTAGTTGTGTCTTGGTGGTACTTTTCATCACACAAAATGATATTCAACCCAGAACTAAAACATTAACTCAGAGGATATGAAATTAAAAGTAAGAAGCAGAAAACATGACTTTTGACTAAATGAATTGGCTGTAAAAACTGGGGTGAAAATGTGGTATAAAATTATCAAAGCTCTCTTTGCAATTTTTTCAGCACTTTCTCAGCCACAAATATGCTTTCCCCCACACAAGACAGTAACTGTGTTTCTTTGTAGACCTATCATTAAGTACAGCAGAATGCCAAGTGAATATCAAAGTTCTGAATGCAAACTATTAGTGTTTTCTTCCTTCCTTCCTTCCTTTGGAAAAAAAATTGAGAGGTTTATTTAAATTATGCATTTTTAACAGATTCAGATTGCAAAATAATATATTCTACACACATATAAAAATGAAGATGCTGAGAATTTCTTTCAATAAGATCTTTTTAAACGATCTGTTCTTTTCTATGGAGCGTCCATTGGAGACCTTTGGGAAGGTTATTTTCAGCAGGCAGGTGGCAGTCTGCTTTCTAACTCCACTTTGCCTGACTGGCCTGGCTGAACTTTCTTACTGACCAGTAGTGACTGGTTCATACATGAAAGCGTAGTAATGCACAGTGTTGAAGCAGTGGTAGTTGACTGAGAGCAAGTATTGCACTGCACAGCTGAGGTGTGGCTCAGTCTCTGCACCTTTAGAGCCCTGTTAAGTTTCTTCTTCGTAATTAGATCGTTGCAAGCAGCAACTCGGTCTAGGAGTGAGGCCTGCATTGCAAGAAATGTGAGTTAAGTCTGCGTGGCACAGCACAGCATTGTGTAGCTATAGTGAGCTTAGCTCTGAGGGCGGAGTCTACTGTGAGCTGCAAATACAGACCCCTACCTAGTGCTGTGCGACAGAGGAGGCTCAGGAGTGCAGGCTGGTGGCCAGGTAGCCCCAGGCAGGCAGGCTGAGAAGTCTGTGCAGCCACCACCACCCTCCTCCTGTGCTATTGACTTGTACTATTTACTTTGTTTGCAGTCAGAGAAAATAGCAGATACAGGTATCTTCTTTCCACGCTAGATGTAAACCCTAATGCTGGAGATGTACTGGAAGTTCTTCACAAAGGTTATATGAGATATATATATATATATGATACACGATACAGTGCTCAAGAAGAGGATTCGCTGGATTCTTGGCCGGTTTCTCAGTGTTGCTGTGCCTAGCTCTGGCCTCTAGGAATTGAGCTGCCAATGGGTGATTCATTATCTCTTAAGCCAACTGCAAAGTTTTGTAAAATACGATGTGTTTCAAATAGCGTCTGCTTCCGTCTTATCTTTAGGCTCTTTCTGTTACCTTTTGTTAATGTACTGTTCTATTGGACCTGAAAAATCTAGCTGCTTTATTTACTGACCCATGCACAGTTCCAGCCAGTTACACAATGAACTGCCTTGCTAGAGAGTAACCATTAGAGGGTCTGGGGGGGCGGGGGGCGGGGGGCGGGGGTGGTGTTTATGTGCCAGCTCTCATCTGGTATATTTTAGAAGAGGATTAATCACTTCCCAGTTTTGTTGAACCTGAAACAAGACTTTCTGACTAAAACGCACGTAACTTAATTTTCCTGTGGCTGGCTACAAAAACCACCAAGAAATCATGCCATCCAGCGAGGATACTTTAATTGGGTTTTAGGGAGAAAGAGGCTCAGTTTGGCAGAGAGTCATGGGGTAGTGGAAATATTCATACCAAAATAATAGAGAACCATTTTTTTCTATACCCTATACCCCTTATGTGGTAAGCTTATTTTCATCTGCAGAAGCTTGGACTCTCTTGCAGGGGTCTCCTTGTTCTGAGGGAAGGTAGAGTTAGTTGGCAACAGTCAGAATCTTGCTTTTTCAGTTTCATGTTGCTTGTAAGGGGAGCAGAGGCAACAGCACAGATTCAGCGCTGGAGTGAAGTTATTTGATTATGAAAATTAGGTATAGAAAAGAGAAAATCTTTGTCTGCATGTGGGAGTAGAACACACACAACATGTCAAAACGCTCAGGGGAAAAGGACATTTTCCCACAGATTAGTTGCTGGAGCCTTGCATGTTCACTGCAGTCATTATCAGTAGATGAGGAAAATTAGAGCTAGTCTGAATACGCCGTTAGCTGCGGTAATCCATCTCCAGTTCAACCTCCTCCATGGAGATGCATGAGCCCGCATGGTAAGTCACACACGTCAAGAGGCAGATTGAGAAGTTGACTCCCACCTCACATTTTCTTGTAGTTAGGATGTTTTTCTCTCACAGGCAGGCAGTGCAGAGCCGCAGCCTTTTCTGAGGTGTGTACCCATGGGCAAAGCGCGGTTAGACAGCAGACCGCTGAAACCCACCACCCCACGTGTGTTTCACATAGTGTCGCGGAGCAGGAGGGAGGCTGCCGAGCCATCTAATGCCTGAGGTTGGAGCCGAATATCAGACTCTGTAATCAAAGCGTATTTGCTAGTACTAATACAGTGACCTCTTCTTTGTTACATAAACTAATGTGTCAAATGCAGTAATCGGCTCAACAGAACATGGCACTTTCTTGTGTTAGAAAAGAATTCACTTCCTTTCTAAAGAGGAATTAGAAATCTGTTCTTGTTAAGAACCGTCTTCAATCCCACAGGTAAATAATAGTCTTAGCTGTGTATTTCAGATCTCCTCTTGTCCCACTGCTCTTGGGATGCAATGAGGAAAAACATGTAAGAAGCATTGAAACAATCTCTCACTCTGAAATGCTGAACTTGAGGCAGAAATTACTGCTGAAATGTGCTCAAATATTCGTTATGCCACAAAGCACTGACAAACCACTGACAGCTCTCAGACAGCAAGCTCTTCACCAATGAAGGGCCAAGAAGCTTCTAAGAGCGGAGTTGTCCAAGTTTCCTGTCAAAAGATTTTTAAACCTAGTATCTTCTATTTTTTCTTAATCAGAATTTTCAGTTTCTGTTAAATGTTTCTTTTTTACCAGAGAGATGTGGTTTTAAGGAGAAGAAAAAAAAATAAAAGAATCCGTGTTTTTCTAAAATGATTATGTAATATCAAAAACTTTTTACAGGAAAAAAGGAAAATAAATTGAGGGCTGGGCTTTGGTTTCCCCTAAAAAATAGCCGTGAAAATAATGAGAAAACTGCTTCTTTAAGTAACATGAAGGATATTTTCCATATTTGAACTTTTCCTGTTACTCTGTGCTGAGAGCAAGTCTATTCAGCTACGCAAATGGAAGTGCCTTCCAAGCAAATAATAAATAGTTTGTATATCTGGATGAAAGCTCATTCACAAAACAGCATTTTAAAAATGAAACTTCAATTGAACGCTTTTTCATAATGTACCTGCTTCCATAAAACCCCAATAACACATGGTTAGCTTGGTTTCCATTTCTTAAAATGCTGGGACATTTGTGTTTTAGTGTTCCTGGCTTTATGGACATGGAATTCTGACTCAAGCAAAGTATTAAATAAAGGCTTTATGCATTTAGTGTAGTGTCAAGGGCAAATACTGGCATTTAAAGCTAGCATTTTCCAGACTGCCAGCCAAACCTTGTTTAGGATGTCTGGCTGTAGTCACATAAATGGCCAGGGTTTTCCGACCCTTTTGTTGTCACAGGTTGCCTTCTCTCACAGACTCTTCAGCTTGTTACATCAGTGTGAACATTAATTTAAAAATTTTTAATATTTTAAATAATTTCCTTGGTTTATCCAAGTTGGAATTTAGATATCTGAAATTGATTCGCAGTGTGATATATATATTGTGCAGTTCTGAGTGTCACAAGGTTTATGCCTAATCTGAAGTGCGTGAAGAAACTTAAATCAGTTTAAAATGTTTCAGATAGGCCAACACAAAACCGAAACACTAAAATCACTTCATACACTTCCCATGTCAAACTTTGCCTCGATCTACTATGACTTACCTTTGAGGGGTCCAGCTGGGACGAAGAGGTAAAAGCTGTGCTCATTACCCAATGCAGTATAGCGGGACAGCCAAAGTGCACATTCCAAACATAAATGAACTCCTATTGCTCAGGATAATCATGGATGAAACAGGGACAGATAAAGAGAGCACATCACGAGAAGTGAGCCCAAACCACACAGACATGTTAAGAGCTGTATGTGTGTATGTAAATGTTATTCCTCCTGTGTGTTCCATCAGCGATGAGGGCTTTGCTAGCTTTCACAGTGGTGATCTCTTTCCAGAAGTCCTGAATGTGGAGAGAAGGACTCTCTTGTGAATGTCTGCATGCTGATCACTGCATCAGTATCAACTCAAATTCCTGCTTTTAATATATTTGGTGTTCACGGATGATAGTACCTTCAAACAACCCAAGCAGATCATGAGCCTAACATAAGATGCATGTCTAGATCTCCCCTCTTTCCTGGAACAATGCAGTGTGTTCTGAGTGGTCATGTCTCCTCCATTCTTCTGGAAGTCCCATCAGACTCCCATCTACTCTCTGCCTTTGCCTAGATTATCTGAGGTGCGGATATACATGTGAAAGTACGGTAAATAATTTTTTCTTATCACATGAAAAATTGTACTTCTACATAGAAATAAGAACATAAATTTCTGTGGGATGTGAACAGCTCATGCTTGCGATGTTTCTGCCTGAGTATCTGGACAAGGTTGACTGTATTTCAAGGATGCAGTAGATGATACTTGGAAAAAAAATGGTTATAGCATTTTTAATACCCAAGGATCTCAGCGTAGTATATGAGTGCGAATATACAGCACTTTGCTTGCTTACTGCACTTTTCCCAAAGTGCTGTAAGACCTGTTCCTTTGATAAGAATAACATCAGTGTTATTGTAGATTGAAACCAACATTTCAGAAAATGATTACTTATTATATGATATGTAATGAACATAATTCTCAAATGCCTTGATGTAGAACCTTCGTATGTGGCTTCCTTAGTGTGTTAGGACAAAATCCTCGCCTTACCACATTGCAAAGATGAGCAGGAGAGAGTACTGTGTGGCTGCCTCGTCACCTAAAGGGTGATGATTACCGCCACTGGAAAGAGGTGAGGAAGCATCTCTGCTGCAATAGCAGAAGCATGAGTTTGCTCATCAAATGCCTTCTGCAGCTGGTCCCTCGGGGAGGTAAGTGTGGTCACCTCCCAAGTTTGCTAGTACTGGCACATCTGCTTTGAGAGTGGCAAATTAAAACATCTGCATGGAGTGGAGACCGCTGCCGCCAGGGCACATGGCCTGCACGTGAAGCTGTGGTCTTCTCAGGATCTCAGAGCATTCTTCACAGGGCGCTACCATGAGCCAGCCCTCTTTAGGACTGATGCAAGCAGGAGTTACCAATCCCTGCCAGACAGTTAAAAGGCTACAGAAAAATAAAAAACTTCTGTGGGTTCCTGGAAAGTTTTCAGCATCGCCCCTAGCTGGTCTGACAAACCTCCAGTTGCTTCCTGGGAGGAATGGCAGTGTTCTCCTAGCATCCAGTCTGCCTCTGCATTTGTAAACTTGTGCTAGAGCCACCAGCTGAATATGAGGCCTCTGAAAAGTGCCAAAAGCCATGATTAAAAAAAAAAGCCATTTGTGGCAGATACCACAGCCTCCTCTTGGAATGCATGAGACACTTGTGGTATCAATTCAGTGCTACAAAAGTACTGTAACACCTGGAAAACATCCCTGTCTGTTCCTTGCTGGAAATGTGTTTAGCATCAAATTAAATGTTCATGACAGTTCACCACAAGTTATTATATGTTATTTGCTGCCACTGCCACACTGCAAAAGCCTCACTGATGGCAGAGAAATATGAATTCATAGCATTTGATACAAAGAGTCTTTCAGAAGAAAGACATGCAAAGACCTTTAGCTTAAAATTATTTAATTCCTGTCATTCCCTTAAACAGATATGTGACACTATTTAATCCATCATCCCTTACCAAATCATTCTCGCTGCTCAGCTGTGGAATTTTAGGGTATTAAGAAGCTTGTGAGGCAGGGGTGTTGATTGCCAAGTCAGCAGAAACTTTAGAAGTCTATGTCAAAACTGAGATTGTTTGACATGCAGGACCAAAATATTTGCAGTTGTATAATGATGAGAAGGCTTTGGCTATTATTTTTTAGTTTGCTTTTTAAGTAGTTAAGGGATAGCAGTCAATGTCCTGTTTTGCAAAGCACTAATATTAAAGGACATTTTGATGTGGAGAGGAAACTGCAGTGTTTCTTGGGCCGAAACACTAGAGGTTGTTGCTTCATGACGATGAGCAAAAAGCAACAAAAACTGTAGCAATCAGACTCCTGGGGTGGAGGTCTCAGACATACGTGGTTCACAAATGGGCATGTACTGCTCTGAACTGTAGGTAGCACGTTGCTTGTCATTGTATGTGCACTGCGTGTCTATGACTCACGCGTTCCCATGTCTGCATGGCTGTCCTCTGGTAGGTGGAAGCTGGGGCTAAATGAACCAATACGTGCCAGTTCCTTGATTAGATTGGCTAGCCTGGAGGTTTTTAATAAGCAGCATGCAGGTCTTTTTCAGTAGGCTAAGCCATGAGGATTCTTAGTGGCTGACATGTCACCACCGGGAAGGCTTGCAGCTAGTCTGGCAGTGGCACAAGAAACTGCTCTTGGAAATTTTGGCCTGCTTTGTTCAATTTTAAAATGGGTGCTTCTTATTCATTGTAAACTGTTAAGAAATTATCTACCCTAGTAACTACTACTGTATGCGTTCCAGCACTACTTGAAACAGCAATGCAGACCTAACGCATATTCCAGGTGACTCACGTATTCCCAGGGAGAGATGTTCTGGGAGAGGGAAATGAGTAGTAGTAGTTGTTATCCTGTCTGTTTTCATTGTTTCAAACACTGCTACCTTTAGGTATGCGATTAGTGGGATTGTGCTGCTCTTTTTATCTTCTGTAGCAGCCTCCCCTCCTTCCCACCTCCTAAGGAGCCTTCTCCTGGTGAGCAGCTTGCATGAGGAACTAGGCAAATCTATACACAGCATTTGTTCCCCTTGGCAGCAATCAGCTGTCAATCCTGGCAAGCCACAGTCTCCCGCAGGGCTCTGGTTGATGGCGTTAGGAACAGAGAAGCCTGCACATAGTCTTTCAAGTATCAGTCACAAGTCCGTCAGTTCTTGGGATTGAGCCCTGTGCTGTTCTGGAGAGGGGTAAATCCCATCACTGCTGGCATCAAACTGATTAAAACTCTACAAAATAACATGGCAGAGAGGTCCCCAGATGTGGTATTTCAGCCACCGGAAAAGGAATGGTCTTAAACAAGCACTTTGGTTAGTTTGAATAAAGATAACAAGTTATGCTGTCTTAACTGTTTCCGGTCACTTAAGCAGAAGGAAAGCTTTGTAGTTAAGTTGGTGAGCTGGGACTCAAGATCTGAGTTCATTTTGTTCTGCTGCAGAACTCCTAGGTGACCTGAACAAATCCTTTAATCTCTGTTCCCATCTAAAATGGTACAGTGATAACACTCCGTATTTATCTTATTTTTTTTAATTGTGAGGTTTGACAGCAGGAATTGCCTCTTCCTACAAGGTTTCAGTAGGAGGAAACCTCATTTGAGCTGAGCCTTATAGTCATCTTTTCTTGTTACGCAGCTCTAACAGCACCTGTGTAATACAGCTGTCCTGCTATTTAAGTCTAAGATTAAAAGAAAAAGTTACATACTGACTCCAAGGCTTTTTATGTTGCCAGGGGATTTCTTACACCTTCTAGAAACCTGTATTGTTACAGAACTGGCTGGAGGCAGGGACTGAGAATCTGGAACTGCCCAACAGGGAAAGGGGAAGAATGGACTCTTATATTGAAATAAATCCCATCAGTGCTCATCTTGTCTGGGAGAAGAAGGGAACTGATACGCACACCAGAGCAGGTGGGCTACTGAATGTGGTGCACAAAGAGCAAAGTTACTGCTGGGACAGAAGCTGGCTTCTTTTTGTGTTTTAGGTGGTAAAGACAGCTGTGATTTGAGTCACCGTGTGGCTTTTGTTAGAATACAAAGGGGCAGACGGTTCCACTTAGATCTGAAATGAGATGCAATCATATCTGTGAATCACACAGTGGCAGATCACAGTAATCTGCCTTGCAATGCGTCATGCTGCTGCGCTACCAAACTGCAGTGTACTGCAGCAGCAGAAAACCCTCCTCACTGACCTGGGCTGTACCTGCCTAAGGCATAGTGCCATACCGAAGTGGTAAGATACAAAAAGAAGTGTTTTCTGCCACACCAAAAAGCAATTTTAACAGGAGTCAAGTCTCACTAATCCAGGACTAGCATCGGTTTATTCAGTTTGCATGATTGCATGTTGTGCATAGTTATTATTGTTGTTGTTCTCAAAATAACCTGGCATTTCCTAAGTTGGCTATTTGAACATTAGTGAGGTAGTGTGAAGAGACATGCTGTCTTAGAGCTAACACTTTCAGAACAAATTTAATTTCTCCTGTATTAGCTTCTACTTCTGCTGTCTGGAGACACTATGAGAGCAATTGGTTAATGAATCTTGTCTGAACAACAGTAGGAATAGGTTCAGAAGATACCCCTACTGGTATCTTTCTAGCCCCTTCCTCTTCTCAGAGCATTTACTCTTATTTAAATCATTGAAAGAGCAAATTGAGGTCTTGTAAGCAGAAAATAACTAACATGAAACCCGAGTGAACAGATGATGAAGAAGATCACAACCCAGGTATGCATAAATACCTGCCCTTCCCACCACTCTCATTCTCTTTTAATAGTAGGATGGTATGCTAGTGTTAGAGCACTGAAAGGAAGGAAACAGAGTAGCCACCTGATATGTAAACCTTGAACTCTATAAACAAGGAAATTTATTAGCTATCAGGTAGAGAATCAGTCATAGAAATCTAGAGGAAATTTGTTCTTTTCTGATTCTTTAAACTCCATTATTTTAAGTTTATAGATCCTTATAAGAAAGATATTGGTAGAAATTTGTCTTTTCTCCAGACTGAAGATTGGTTAGACAATGTTTTAGAATTAGAATAGAATTTAAAATTATTCTGCTTGAATGAGCTTGTGGGAACATCAAGATTTTTTATTCTCTGAACTTTTGACCAACCATAGCATAGAGAAGTAGCTTCTGTGCAGAAGGATTCTCATTTCAAAAAGTAGCATGTATAGGAATTGTTTGTATGCAAGCCCAAATTTTCTAAACAAAATAATGTATGCCAATCTTTTTAGACTTTTTGAACAAAACACTTCATTGTGAAGTAACTATAGAATTTTTTGCATTTGGCTTGATAGTGACTGAAGCAAAAAGGCACATGGGTTAACAAAGTAGAAAATCTAACTGTGGCAGAGAGTACAGAAGATTGATTTGCTTATGAATAGTAGCCCTTCTGGGTTTGTGTGCCTACATAAATGTCTAACGTTTTTAGAAATACACGTGTATTCACTGATAATGCTGATAACTAACACTTGATCTCCTGCCTTCAAAAACCCCCATGTCTACTATTTAAGCAAAAGCAGACGTTGCTGTCAAGTCTGGAGGCTTTGTATGTGTAGACTTCAGTCCTAATGCAACAGATTAGTACAGGTTCATATTTCCAATCCACTGTGTTAGAGGGGAGCATACTTAGCACGACAAGCAACCAAGGTCTCCAGTGTCTGCACCCTTTTGTGTTCTAAGCACAAGTTAAATAATTTGAATCTAGAGGTTGGTAGGGTAGAGATTTGAGTACTGCTTGTTTGTTTATATTGAAAAGGTGCAAGTTAGCTAGCAGCAAAATTATTTAGAAGCTTTAGGAAGTTAAGATAAAATAGGAAGCAATTGAAAATCTATAAGTAAGCGTGAGAGAAGGTGTGCTGGATCAAAGAGGACATCCGTATGTAGTTCTACATCCACAGCCTCAGCCTCCTAAAGCATTTGGTTTCACAATGGAGAAAAGTGTTCCAGACCCCATCCCAGCCTAGTCTGGAAGGCCATTGGCTGTTAGCACTCCTGATGGGAAGGAGGTTAAAAAGGGGGTGACCAGAGCAGGAGACTGTGGAGAGTTTGCTCTGGTACATCATTATCTCCTGCCTGAGGGAGGGGAGAGAGAGAGAGTTGAAGAGGAGAGAGCACGCAGCTGTGGGTTTGGAAGGGTGGATATTGCAGGAGTGGCTTCTTACCCTGAGACTGAAGAAAAGGTGTAAGATACTGGACCTAAGCTTGTAGACCTTGGGGATTAGTCCACATACCTGCAGTGTCCAAATAAAACCAGACCATTGCAGCCAAACTGATTTGCCTGTGCTGCAGCAGCAGGAACAACCTCCCTGGGAGCCAGTGATGGCATTTCACGGAGGCCACAGACTGTGCTCCAGCCGAGGCTTGCCTGCTTCACAGTGTTCACCATCAAAGCAGCAACATGCAGATCCTGTTTTCACCAGTACTTATAAAGGAAGATGCCAGGTATAAGAAGTGAATGAGAAAGACCTATTCTTGACTGAAATCAAGGATGTTAAATGAAGATCTTTCAGAAATTAAGATTTGCGTGGCACATAACAGAAATACACTCTCCTGGAGGGGATTCTGGAGGCTTTGTCAGTTGGTAAGGGGAGCCTTTGGCAGTGGGATGCTCACTGAGCATCAGACAACCATACGGTAATTCTCTGGTCAAGGATTTTCTTATTGTTTCGAAGTTACTGACTGAGGCAACTAACAGGCAGCAGCTTCACTACTGTGACTTTTTTTTTCCCTTTCTTCTTCCTTGAATGTTGACCTGCATTTTTAGTGTGTGCTATCAGTGCTGCTTTAAGCTGTTGTGAGGATGTGGAGCTCTGATCTTGAAAGTAAAAGTGAAGACTACCAGGCTAACTGTGTTGGATGAGCTTTTGACACATGCTTGTCACTCAGATCAGAGGAAGGGTCTGTGACAAAATCCTGTATAACTCTCTGAAGGTGCAGTGTTGGCCGCTGATAGGAAAGCTGAGGAAAAGTAGATGGTGTTTACTGAAGCTGATGAAGCATGCAGCTTTATGGCTCTTGCACTAATGCAACAGTGCAAACTTGTACACAATTGTGTCGGGCCACCAAGTCCTATTCCATGCTGGTGTGGAGCATTCGGTGCTGCAGATGCTTGAGTAGCACCCTGGTGTAGGGAAGCTGTCAACTGGGAGGGGTGCACACTTCTACCGCTGAGTATTTTTCTATAACAAGGCAAGCAACTATTTTATCTGTTTAACTACACAATGCAAATGCCTCTTGCCAAGAGCCTGTCTTCTCAGTTTAAAGATGTGTTAATTGAGTAACTGACAATATTTGTCACGAGGGAACTGTATGTCTCAGGGATGTCTGCCACTGAATCACAGCAAGTTCTGCAGAGCAATGTTTTTTTAAGAAGCACATCCCTGCTGCACTGTGTGGGTTCTGATGCGGCTATCATTCCAGACAGGACTGGCCATAACCCCTGGAACAGATCAGCACTGTGAGCTTTGTTTTGTTATTGTGGTAACCGTTGTAACCTGAGAAGTCAATAGCTGACTTCTTTAGTTTAATTTATCTTATAATACAGAAATGGCAATGTGCTTCTGGTAAGGAAACCAAATTCTGTTTATTTTTTCCAGTCCATAAAGAAACATTGTGTTCACCAGATCTTGCTGCTTCAATCGTTTTGAGAGGACAGTCTTGAGATTATGCCCCTCAAAAAGCCTATGAAGGATTGCTCTGTCTAAATATTCTTGGGAACTGGTGATTTCAAGATAGTGCATTGTATGTTTTTAGTACCTGCCTCCATCTAGGATATCAAGTCACTAATCTTCAAGAACTTTTGGAAATAGCATCGCAAAAGACTGTCTTGAGATGTCTAAATAGCATCACAAAAGACTGTCTTGAGATGTCTTAAGCAAGCATGCCTCTCTAATGACTGGTACTAGGACTTAGTAAAATCAGCCTCCTTTCAGATATATCAAACCAGATACTCAAAATCACTAGTCAGTTTTGAAAGCTAGAAACCCTCACTGAGTTCTTTTCCATGATGTATCATGCTGAAATATTACTTGCCTTCTAAAGCTCATAATAATTTAAGACATCTAGAATTATCTGAGCCATAGTTCATAAAAGTGTATTTTAAAAGTTGGATTGAAATTAAAATCAGACTACTCCTTGGATACATTTTAAAAGTATTGTACCAAGTTTGTATCAGCAAGGAACTCAGTTGATTTTGGTGTTAACTTTCTATCTGTTGTCTGGAAACACTGATGTGTGTTTACTACTCACATTAAAAGACACCTTGGTTGGCTCTGGTAGCAAACTTCTCACAAGTTAGTAGAGCACTAAACCAAATTGGACACACAGGCACAGTTCTGAGGACTTGAGAGGAGACAGAAATCGAAATGCCAGAGTTGTGTAGGCTTTGCCTACAGCAGGTGGGTCTTGTTCAAACTTCACGGCTGTTGTCACTGTTTCATTCATGAGGAAGCTTGTGGGACGAAGTCCCTGTCACTGATAGTGCCTTAATAATTTCTGCAGGGATGTGTTGCTTCACCTTGAGTAAAGTTGTATAATAGGAAAGTAAAAATAGAATTGCTTTGCTGGAGATGATGAAGGCAAACTCCTTCAGGTAAAATCCAGATTCGCTTGCACATGACTAATTCTAAAACTGGTTTGCTCTTACATACCTTTGGGTTTACCTTTTAAGTAAAAAAGTGGGGAAATGAAAAATGGTACATTAAGAACTGTGAAGTAGAGAATGGAAGGAGAGCATAGTAAGAAGATAATACTGTGGAGATAAAGGCCAGAGCATGAAGGGTAGTCCCTAATGGATATTGTTTTAGAGGATATAAGGTACTCTAATTCCTGCTTTCTTGGTGTCTGTAATAGAGGAGAGTTTTAAATAAGTTTTTTAAGAAGGAAAAAAAACCCAAACCAGCAATGCATGCCTTTTAAAACAGAGGAAAAGAAAATCATACTCTGATTTAGTTGCATCAGCCCTGCAAAATGAGTCTTAAGAATTTTCCAAAATCACAGACTTAGAGAGGTTCACCCATCTCTAATATTAAGCCTCTGGTTTGTCCAAGGCTAAGTATTGTTTCTGGTTGCTTGGGTGATAAGATAGGTTTTGTTCTGGCTGACAAATTGAGCAAGGGCTTCACAGTGAAAGAGCTTTGTTCAATGACAGTATGCAATCCATTCTAACACCGCGTGTTTTGTATCATCTCTTTTTGAGACATTCTATTTTTCTTAAGAAAGAGTTACCTAAAGACCTTGAATATTCACTTAAAATAATTAACTTAAAGTAATTAACTTAAAATATGTGTAGAATGTGCTGATTATTTCTACTGTTCATAGCTGGCCCACTCAGTTAAATGAATGTAGATTTTGAAGTGCGTAACCTCTTCCATTTGGTGTATCTGAAAATACGTATTGGCCCTAGTAGCAATAACTACAGCGTGTTTATTTGCCTTTACCTTCCACATGCCTCTGACCAAATGCCTCTTATAAAGCAACAGAGATTATAAAATAGCATCAGAACTGTATTAAGAAATACTTCAAGGATGTCCTCTCATTTTTGAGACTCATCTTGAAGGCCTCCATGGTAGGTGTAGCTGTTTTATCTAAAATGCTTTTGCCTTACTTGAACCAATCTCTTAACTCATGAAGGAAAGAAATGGGCAGTTTGCAAACTACCCTGTAGCAGTTTCTGCAGAGAGAACTGCACTATCTTAGAAAAAAGTACTGTTACTGTTTATTTTTTCTTTATTCCTAGTTTTAAGCTCTTCAGATGCAAATAACTGATATTTTTACTCAGTTCTATCATTAAGACCACACAAAGGTTTCTGTCGCCCAAGAGAATATTTAGTGGAGCCATCTGTGTATTAAGATCTGGTGTAACAGCACAAGCATCTTGTCTTTCAAGGGGAATTTCCCTGCGAGGTTTACTTGGCTTTTTGTTTTAAATCATACCCTCTAATGAATGACTAAGAAAATGAATGAGAGCAGGGAGGTTTTCCTCACACACTAGAGTAGCTAGTAGCTAGTAGCCTAACTGATGATACTGTGAAATCTGAGTTAAGAAAGATTCTGATTTGGTATTTCAGTCCGGTACAAGCTCTTCATATGCATTTTGGATCCAGACAGCTACCTGAATTACTCAGGTGTATCAGAGACTCTGGAGGAGTTGCCTCCTGAATAGTCAGAGGAAGCTAAACTGAGAGGGACCCTTAGGAATAACTGGCAGCAATTTCTAGAAATTCAGTTATATTTGAACTTGCAGAGAAGCTTCAAAGGTGCAGAGACAGCCAGAGCTACTGCAGGAGGTACCCCAGAGCCTGTGTCATTCCTTCCAGTTGTGCATCTCCACAAACCTGGCTGCTGGTGAAAGTGGAAAAGTGGGGAGCGGCAGGGCATGGAAGCTGAAATTCATGAACCTTTGTGTTGTGTACATACAAAGAAAGGGAGAGAACAGTGTGACGTAGCTCATAACATTGCTGTGTTGTTAATGCAGGTGTAACATATTTGGAAAAGAAATGAAATTGATTCTGGTACTAAAATTAAGGAAAGCAGATTAGTTTGATGCTGGCAGTACGGAAAAAGTGGCCATACCATTCTGGAAATGATGTCTAGGACCAGGGCAGGGGGCAAAGTGTGAACGTCAAAAGATTAGCTCTTTCCTTCCCCTCTGCTGCCTCAAGTTTTTGTTTAGATCTGGGCAGTTAGACAACAGTAATGGGAGTTTGGCTTTTGAGTGTGTTTTTTATATTTTATTACACACAAGCAAATGTGAAACTGAGAACTATCCTGGGCACATTCACATTTTTTGGGCCCAAACTGATCCAGTTCCAAATGGCCTGTGATAAACTCCAGACTGCCAATTTGAAAGTAAACTCAAAGCTATATGCAAGGTGTTTCTAAAAGATGATTGGTTTTGCATGCTGTGGGGAGAATTTCCCCTGAGAGAAAAAAAATTGAATCAAGAAAGAATTGGCTGACTCCCCTAACACTCTCTGCCGAGCAGAGCTGTAAGTGATTTTGCTTGCCTTGGTGGTTTATTTGCGTACTGGCCAGTATTGCTAAATCTGCTCTTCAAATTGCACTGGGACTATATCTGAGATCAGCAGAGCATGACTTGAAACACAGTCTCCAGAGAAGCTCAAAGGTATTCACCAACCGCTCAACTTCTTGGAGACCCCAAGCCATCAGATCTATGGCAATGGACATATTATCTCAAGGAGGCATTGGATGGTGTGACAGAGTGGTTGGGAATGCGTTCTGTGAAGGGGGAAAAAAAAAGGCAAATCGGTTTTTGCCAAGTCAGCAGCGTGAATTAGCTCCCCAAGGAGTCCACTAGAGCGTCCTTGGCAGGGAGGAGAGAACTGTGTGGTCAAGAGCAGTGGCAGAGAGGAGTCAGGTAGCTGTAGGAGGAGCAGGTCTCTCCTTTTCAGCAATGGAGAGCAGCTAGATTGGCTCAGCTTTAATGTAGAACTTTACCCTGCGAAAACATAAGGAAAAAAATGGGTAATGGGAATCAATCCTAATGGAAAAATAATGACTGAAAGTGTTAAGGTGCTCAGAAAGAGGTGTTTCCTACATGGCCATGGAGGATACTTCCTGGTTCAGAATGTGTAAGGTCCCTGAAACCAGAAACCAGGGAATGGAAACTGGATCCACAGCTAGTTCTCCTTTGGTGGACTTTGTCTGCTATTGCCATCCTGATTATAGATATGAAAAATGATGTGGTTACAGATACGAACCTGGCACGTGCAGGAAGCAGTTTTAATTCCCTGTTCCATCACACATTTGCAGTGCTGCCTTGAGGAATTGTTAATCTTTTTCTTTACTACTTTTGACAAACGATCATTAGAAACCTTAGAAATTCCCCATTTTGTGGAGTATTCTGAAAATAAATGCATAAAAAGTGGAAGGTACTCAGACCCTGTGCTAACAGGGACCATACTGAGATATTAGATGGCATTATGCATTAATTGCTGCTCAGCAATGAGGAAGAGGATTCATTTCTCCAAACCTTTTAGCTTTTTACTGAAGTATTATGTTGTCTCAAAAATATGCATTTCTTTCCATCAAGACTTTCTAAGCTAAATGGATTCATGGAGGAGGGGAACAAAACCCCATATTTTAATATGATTATAGATAATTCAATTTCCATGCTGGTGATCAGCAATTAATTAGTAGCTGAAAACATTAATCCAGTCTGTGAACCACAAAGCTAAAGTCTATTCCAGTGACTCCAAGATAGAGCAAATCTTTGGAGCCAGTTTAGTAATATAAGTAGAGCACAAATCTGACCAAAGTGATCTAATGAAAAAGTTCAAGCACGACCCAATGGTCTCTAGAAAGTTAGAATTCCAGAATAATTGAATTCAGAGTAATTTCATCCATTTGTGTGGGCTTCTGTGAAGTGGGAGATGGACAAGAGTTTTATTTCATTCTGGCTCATCTAAAGAAATCTTAGACTTTTCCTTACTGATCAGATTACCTTTAGTTTTCAGTATGACATTTTATAAGAGTTGTTGGGACTGTCTGCTATTGTTCCTCACGTAATCTTATGGAAATTTGGGTAGAAGTAAGCACAATGGTTTTACTACCATGGTCGGTACACGTTTTCCACACATGATAAATGTGAGTGATTTGCTAAATGCCTGCCAATTACATACAGTAACTTTCATTTTTATGCGATTATTCATATAAGCTAGAGACTCCAATCAGCGCTAGCTAGTTCGCAAATCTGCCTTTTTAACAATTAAAACCATTGTGGTATTGAAACGAGTTCTTGTATCTTCTACTGGTAGCTATGATTTTGGTTAAAAGAATGGTGAAGATAATCCACAACAGCTCCAAAAGGGGGAGGTACTGCAAGCAAATTCCAGTGCAGTTTTTTTGTCTGGCTGTTTGCAAAGTTCCCAGCAACTTCCATCTGTCTACCCTGGCTTCCATGTGATAAGTTAATAGTGCAATAATAGCTGATGAACCGGGAGGGAGCAGAGGAAGCAGCAGAGCTGTGCTAAGAATGGAATGATGTGCCCTTACGATGATAAACTGATCCCATTCCATTAAATCACAAAGCTGTCTCCACTCTTCTCTTCATCCCACATGAGTGGCTGAAGAAAAAATCATGGAATTGCTATCGCTCACTGCAGCTGTCAGGAAATGATACTAATTAGTTTAATTTGCAATAACACAAGCACTTAACTCTCCAAATAATCTAAGTTAGTAAGTCAGTTTTTATATTATGACAATGACATGTTTAAGAGCCTCTGGAGCAGTGATTTCTTTAACCTCTGACTCAAATGTCTTACAAAGGAACATGGCAAAATTCTTTGTCCCATGTTATTCTGGTACCTGCTTGTGAGGGCAATTACTTGGTAGGAAATCATGGCAGCATTGCTTAGAGGAGAAAACCTGACAGCTGTCATATGCTGGGATTTTGCAAGGCAACATCAAGTAAAGAAATCTTAGTCAAAACAAAAATGCCTGTCCTACAGTATTAATTAATTTAAGACAATACCAACAAAAGATGGACAAACTGACTTGTTTTCCTCATTTCATGTCTCTGTGCTGTTTCTGAATCTGGCCATAGTTTCTTACTTGTTTCATTTTCTGGCATTCACACACTTGTCTTCTGGTATTGTGTATGAGTTTCTGATGCTTCTGTCCAAGCCAGAAAATGTTGATGAAACCTTTGAAAGGGCTAGCCAAACTAAAAAAACCCAACCCAACAACAACAACAACAAAAAAACACCACCCACCACCACCACTAGATTGGCTTGAAAATAATGAGATTTTTTAAAAAGACACCTGTAAATAAGGTTGGTTTTGCTTGCTCTCTCTCTTTAGACCTCTCATATTTCAGCCTGGACAGTTTATAGGAGGTTGTTCAATGTTGTGAAATTCTCTGATATAATCAGCAGCAATTTAATGTAACATCAACATGCTAGCTTTAGAGTTGTAACCAAACCTTGGAAATGAATGAGGCACTTTATACCCCTCCAAGCTCATGTATCAGGCTCTATGCAAACTCAAATACTGTATTAATTGATGCATTGCTTGTGGTTTTGGTGATTACTTTGTGTTTGCTTAATATGATGGTGATAATGATGGTGTGGAGAAAGAGGAGGAATGGGCATACGCTGTTATGGCTGATCCTCATTTTTGAATAAGTATTTAAATTTTGGAGTGGAATTTTGTACAAAGAGGAAAATTCAGTGGCAGGTTTCCCAATGATGGAATTACGGATATTGGTGGCTCCTGAAAACAGACACAATAAGTTGGTTTGTAAGCCTGGACTATGCTGACTTTTAAAGGCTTCAGTTAGACTTTCAGGATTGGATTTTAAGAGCTTTGTGTGATCAGTATAGTTTTACTGTACAGGATCAGAGTCCCACTCCTCTCAAAATCTCCTCTGCTTCCTGGGTTTTATTTCAAGACGTCACTTAGAAACATACTTTCCCCAGCCTTTACAGTCTAGTGAGGAGCTGAAAAACCTAATGCCAGGAACAGTGATAATGGTTTTGAAAGTATACTGTAAATGGGGGGGGGGGAAGTGTCTGTAATCGGGGGGGGGGGGGGGGGGGTGCGTTAAGAAAAGAAAATCTTGTTTACTTAAAGAAAAAAATCCTAGAACTCCTTCTTTGTCTTAGTTTCTTCAAACCTCATAATTCAGTTTATCAACTGTCAATATCCAAATGCATGTTTCTCTTTTCCCAAGAGCTGATTAAAACTGTGGTCTCCTCCTATAATTCATGGCATTCCATTGTCTTTGTTTCTCCTGGAGTTTTCAGGCTGTATTACTGTAACTAATATACCACTAACTCTGTACTGCAAAAGCCCTGACCTTTTGAATCTCTCCTTCTTAGCAGAAAATTGGCATAGAAAATTTCAACACAATAAACACTTTCAATGTTTTACTTTATCTTGATCCAGAAATATATATACACCATCTTATTAAGTTAGTTTGTCACCAGTATCAGGTTGGTTTAGAGTTCTGAAGATGAGATAGGAAAAGACTAACTATTCCATTTGCAACGGGTTAGCAATAAACAGGAAAAGACCCAAACCAGGCCTTTTGGCCTCGCTCTGAAATGGGACCGTACAGTTAACTCACGTGCAAGTACCCCCCCGCCACGGGTCACACGTCCTCCCAGAAGTCCATTCCCTGTTGGAAATACTTGGTTTTTCATGTCTGTTTCAGAAACAGTTGGAGAAAAGTTTTGTAGCTGAAAAAATGTTTATCTGAAACATGGTTCTGATAATTCCTTGAATTCAAATCGTGGAGTTAGCTCACTAGACCCTGCACAAATTAAGAAAGTATACCAAATGACAGGTGCTAAATATCTTTGCCAGGCATATACCATCTTCTTGTGGTCTCCGGTACCATGTCAGGACAGCTGCTTACGGCAGAGCCCTAGCAATGCAGTGCGGCATGATACGAAATGCAGGTAGTGGAGGTTTGCAGAGAAGAGACTGACTGTGGTAACTGGAGGGTTATAAAATGACAGTCATCTGGGGATGCTTATGTGCTGGTTGAATCAGTTTAGGAAGTCGATGTGCTGTTGAGTCTGCTTTCTTTCTTCCTAATGTTGTGAGGCAAATGTTGGTGTTTTTCGGGCTGTAGCTCTGTAGTGTCGCTTTTGCAGATGCATCCTACACTGAGACAAAAGCAATAAGCTTTTGATCAGAGTAGCAAAAAACATAAAGTGAAATTACCCTTGGCCAGGGACTTCTGTGCTTTCTGGGTAGCTCTTTCAGGCAGAATGACATATTATTTTCCTAGGAGTTTTGGCTAGGCTGCAGGCATGGTGTGTGGAGGAACAGGCAAATTACTTGAACCTTTTGTATGAAAAAGCAATAGCCAGATGACAGTAGCTCTACGTGGTGGTATGGAACTGCAGGATTCCTTTGAAGAGTAAAAACTTGCTCAGCATGTGAAATGCAGACTTCGAACTCAAGGTGAGTTGCCGCCGGAGGACCTCACTGCACAGGGCCAGGAATAACAATATGCTGCTTTTTTTCTAAAGGAATAGTTTCTGACACCTTCCTCTTTAAGCTGGAGATGATAATTTCAGATAGTAATATGAATAGGACAGCTTGCTTGTTTTCCCCTTATGCATTGTTGCTGGTCCTCATCCTCAATACACCCATTTTCCAGTGCTGACTTCAGTGTTAGAAAATATTTAGCTTTTTGATGCTAGATCAAATAAAACACCCAGAGCCACTTTACAGCTAAAGTAGACAAATCCCTGTACAGATGGATGTTACAGAAGTAAACAGATAAATTACTCAACAAAATTAAAAGTCTTAAGATTGTTGATCCACGACACAAATTCACTATTTGAATACAGAATCTTTAAAAAACTACGTTAAGCAGAGTTAAGTATTTAAGGGAAAACCTATTTGTAGCCTTTGCAATGTCTGTACATCTAGTTAGAACCACAGTGAAAAGTAGCTTTTTTTAATGAATCTGCTCTCTGAGGACAGCAATGTAGCTGAATTGAAATATCCACATTCCTTCTGCTGTTTTTTTTTTTTGTTTTTTTTTGTTTTTAATAGGTTGTTATGTTCTAAACCCACAATGAAAAATATCTTCTCCTAACATGTGTAATTACCCTCTGTTGCTCTCAAATCTCCTCTGGTTTCCGAGCTCATTTAATAATAGTGAACAGATGAGCAAAAGTTACAAATGAAGGTACCATCAATTTGATACTCAACATATAAATGCCTATAATGATAGTGTGCTTGTCAGCATCCATTGTTTCCAGTTCTGCCCACTTTCTGTTTCTACAGGGAGTACCATCCTCTTGTGCAGAAAGTAAGAGACAAACAGGGATTTCAGACCAGGCAAAAAAAGGCCCCAAGAATTAAAGAGTTTGTGCAATGGTGTCTGTATTCCCCAAAGTTTTAGATTGTTAAATAGAAAAGTTTTAACTTGGAGATTCCCATCTGCACAGACCCAAGTCAAACCTGGACTGATTTGCCAGCTAACAAGAACCGTGTTGAAAGAGTGAATCAGGGCAGGCTTATCTCTAGTTTGGCAAAAGCACAAACTCATTTTGTGTGTCACATTCCACATCACCTGTTTCATATCTAAATGGACACAAAATGAGGAAATGTTCAAAGAAGCGGAGTGGAAGTCCCTGGAAGGATGACTGTGGGGAGATTCACGGACAGCATTATTTTGCATGGGAAGGAGGGAGTGAAGGGAGATAAGTCTACAGGTATAAAAACAAAGAATCCCTCGTTGTCTCCCTTAGACGTACCTTGACCTATGACAACTGCCTTGTTCTTGCCACCTCTCAAAGCTTCCTGGCAGCCACCATACAGTCGTAACAAGCATTTAATTGCAAATATTAGGATAGCGGTTGTACTCTAGTGGACTGTTCCTCTGATAGTTGTGAGCATGTCTGGCCCGTGTAAGAGCCATTACACGTTAGGAAGTTGCATGGGCCTGTGCAGTTTTTCAGCACACCAAGCATGCTGAAACGCGTGGCCTGGTTTCACCAGACAGGCCTGGTGAAAGGCGGTGGTGGAAGGAACCGTGCCGCGGGCTGCCTTGCAGGCTGCATGTAGGTGGAACACTTTAGCCAGCAGATGGACCTGGAAGGTTCTGTCAGGGCAAGAGCTCCCATGCCCCATGTCAAGTGTCTTGGTCTATACAGGCAGGCGCGGTGAGAGGATTTTGGCCTCCCATGTCACCCCCGGGAGCGCTGTACAGCTTTGGGGTTTTTCTCTTTTTTCAGATGTGATAAATTTGCATCCATATCCTACAGGCTGTTCTAAGAGGAAGCCTTCACTTGTACTCCAGAGTTTGCTGGAAGTAAAGACACATCACAGACCCAAACTTGCTTTGCTCATACACTTCCGATCCCGTGGTTTTTGTGACAGAGGGACCATGGGGCACACATATGGGTGATTTCCAACATGGCTGGACCCTGCCACATCCTAGGCCTCCCGTGCTAGAATTACTTCTTGCCAGAGCTCAGATCTCCCTGCATCCAGTAAGGACACGAGGTAAGCCAGTCAGGGCCGGTATTGGCTGCCCTTCTGGTAGAAGCTGTGTGGGCCCTGTGGTATATGCAAGCCCACACGTCATTTCCCGTGTTGATTCTGTTTTCACTTCAAATGAAGACAGGATCTGAATCTGACCCTGCTACTTGTTTTCAGGTAAAGCACCACTTTGTGTTCTGCTTTTAGTATATTAATTTCTTAACATTTTAAATGGGAAAAAAAATTACCACCATTCTGTGTAATGTTTGAGACATCACTATTTACAGCATAGGCTTCTCCAAATGAGTTGCACTGATGTTGCCCTGAGAAAGCACGGTACAGATGGGACAAGGCTAGGCTGTGACATTTTTTATGAGCAGTGGGAAAATCCCCTCAGGGCAATCATTTGCTTTGCTACACACAGACATTCCAGGGCAGTCAACAGCAGTCTCTGAAATACCTTCCTCCAGAATACATCGTTGTTATTGGGATGTAAAATGTAGGGCTTCATCAGTGCTATATAGGCGGTGCTCCCATAAAAAATATTTATGTGGTGCTCCATTGTTTGTTTCTTTCTTTAGGGAGATACCAAATGGATCTTAACTCTGAAAGGAAGCCCAGATTGTCTTGGGTTGTTTGCCCTGTTGTATTTTCTAGAGCTGAAGGTACAGTCAGTGGAATTTGGGACATACATAAAGGCCACAAAAGAAAATATTCTGAAGACAAAGTGGAATTAACTTCTGAAATACACTGCTGCATGATATTATTGGGGCTCGTTGTTTTTAAATAGATGGTTTTATCTATCAAAGTCAGGCTGGGGAAACAGTTTTTAAACTGATGAAAATTTTGAGACCAAAATTTTTGTGCTTTATCTAGATAGGTACTGCCTGGCAGGCGTCATACTGTTTCTGAAGATGTAATTTACCTTTTACTTTTCACTTGCTTTTAGTAATAGCTCCTTAAAATGTTTGCTAAACTGCTAAAACTCCTGGCATTTAGCAAAGGACATGCCTGCCTTCTGACTGAACCTGATCTTTCATTGAAACCTGTCCCTGCTCCATCTCTGTCATTTCTTTGGGTATCGGAAATTCAAGCTTGCGATTTCTATTGTAGCAATAAAGAGGGATGTCTCAAAGAATCAGGTTGTGAATAAAACCTGGACAAAGATGAGCCCTGCCCAGCAGCAGTTCTGCTCCCAGCCCATGCTTCTGTTCCTTCACTGTGAGAGTTCCTGTATGAGTGGGTAGACACATGGGCGTGCATGTGCATGCACCTCCACAGGAAAGTGAAGCTATTACGTTCTTCGTTCACTGTATTCTACCGATTTTAATTTTACTTTCATGAGGTGTGCAAGACCCTGACGTGCAGATAATAAACTATAAGCTACATTCACAAAAGAGAAAGAGGAATAGCAGCCTTTATTCTATTTCTCTTTTGTCTTTTTTATCTTCTTCCATTTTGTGTCTTCTTTCCTATTGTTCAAATAGGGTTTTTTTCTGGTAAAAACACTCTCTGCTTTTTTTATGTTAGTTTTATAAGAGAACAAGCTCTTTGGCCACTTCCATGAGTTGGAGTGAAGGTTAAAAATGAATACTCTGTCCACCTTATTCAATAAAACCTTTTTTCCTTATCTGTTGTGATTATCACCTATGTCTGGTTAGTCTGTTGGGACTAGGTTCAAACTCAGGGCCTTGTCATCCAGTCCAGAAGCAGCCCAGGTGGTAAATTCCTGGTTGCAAAGCCCAAAAGCCACAGGCTGTGAGTCCCTGCTGCTATGCAAGTGTTCCTCATTGATCCCCCATTTCCCTCTACCCCCTTTCACTGCAAGTTTTGACCAGGAGCAAAATGCCATCCTGAGCTCTATCGGCAGGATTTCTTATTCAGAATTTCTTATTTCTTATTCTAAGCCTGCTGGTTAGTACAGCATGAGAGGCAGTAGAGCTACGTGATTCTTTGTGCATTGCGCCATTCCTGTAGCAAACTGGATAAACGGCAGTGCTTAACTTCAATTCAGATGTAATGTATGGGACAACAGACTCTGAGACTAGATGAAATAAAGAAATGGGTTATGTTTTTTTATTGATTGACTAGATGTTCAATCAATATGAACCTGAGGCCAGATTGTAACTGAGCCCAGTGATTAGTATCACAACCATGAATGCCACAATCAAATTCTCACTGATTTTATACAGTACTTAAAAATAACTTGCAAAACCACAAGGTGATACTACCTTCCTATAGATCTTTCTTCTTATTAGTTTTCAGGTTTAATTATATTCCTACTTGTTCTATACCTCTCCCAGGCCTGCCTCCCCCGTCTCACAAACGCATGTGTACAAATGATGTACACGGTATGTTGAAAGGACCCAGAGGTGCTTTGCAAATTGTGGACTCGATTCTCTCTTTTAAGCCATTACCTTTTCACCTATGAAAGAGCGTGATGAGCCAGCAAAGCCAGCTGTCAGGGTGTGTCACATAACTGCAGCAGTTCAAGGCATTTGAAAGCAAGAGAAGGTTTGGTGCTTTAGATCTTGATGTCCTTTTCTCCAAAGAGTCTTCTCCATCCCTGTCATAGAGACGTGCTGAGAGAGACTGTTAGAGTTAGCGGCCTTTATATGTATGTACACTTGGGAGAACAGATGCCAAGTTAAAATAACTGTGAAAAGGTATTGGAAAAGTCATCTGTTTCAATGACCTTCTAATTCTGCTGTACTGGTACTCCAGAGGACATTGCTGTCAATGGTGTTTAGATCTATGAACTGAAGGGGGTGTATGGCCATGAGATAAGGACCTTCATCTACTCCTTAGAATTGTTAGTTGACTCAGTTCCCCCAGTTCCTGTTTGCAACAGAGGAATAGTGTTTTCTCAGAGCATTTGTAAGACCTAGCTTTCGTATTCCTCAAAGTCTAAGTGCAGAACAACCTACTGACAGTGTTTATCATGGCCTTTCAAAGGCAGTAAGAGGCAGCATTACAACTAACAGTTGACAGCTGTTCTAGGAAGAACATGAGGGTGGGGAGAGCAGGACGAGACTGTCCTGACCATATTGCATGACAGAGACATGTCCCAAGCTGGCGAGGAGGAAAGCCTCATCTTCCCCTTGGTAAAACTGTTGTCAGGTGCTAGCCCACAAAATGTGCAAGTTGATTTTCCATCGTTCAGAAAGGAAGAATGAGAGGTAGAATTATGTTTGCTGAATTACAGGCAGTTTCAGCAGTGAATTAAATCTGTTTCTACTGATGTATTTGATTTTTCTTATAATTATCCCACAGTTCTTGTGTTATGTAACCCTGTCTCCTGTGCCACAACAGATTCCTAATACGGACTTTTAGATATTTTTTTCAGAAATAGTTGTTTTCCATGTAAAGAAACCAATAAGCACATCTTTTGGGTTGAAAAAAACAAACTCGTTGTACAAGTCCAGGTAAAGTTTGCCTTGTAACAATGGTCAGATACTGCCAGCTGAAGCGTGTGTGTCCGTGTCCAGTATATCTGCAAAGAACAGTTCTTGCTATTCAGAGTTCACATTTTGTTATCCCATTTTACTCAGGGAAAAAAAGATGAATTTGAGCTTTCTTTGAAAAAGCTCTTCAAATATGGTTTATCAACTAGGAAAGCACTCAGCTATCATTTGAGATTATAAGGTTTGTGCAAGTGTGCGTATCAATAAATAATAATACATCTGCCGTTCAGGACTTGTTCCTGGGAGCTGAAGTGGAAGAGCATATATTGTAACCTCCGCAGTTTTGCTTTTGCCTGAGGCAAGATCCTGGCTCCATGGAAAGCAGTTGAGTTCAGTGACACAGGCTTTCTTCTCGGATTTTCAGTATTGTAGTGGCCATCACGCACCACTGACTAAAGTCTGGCTCAGCTTCCATAGTGTTTATAACTGGTATCTGTTGGGATGAAGCTCCAGTGCTTGCATTACCCGAAAAAATCCTTCAGTTAGATTTATTAACATCGAAGCTAAAGAGAGATCGTGCAGTGCCATTCCACCCAAGCAGAGCCTGCATATGCACAAGTACTCCACATCTCACCTGGTCTAAGGTTAACCTAATGTATTTCAAATATATATATTGAAATCAAAGGGTAAATATTTCATATTTTCAGTTTGGTTTGTTTGGTGGGGTTTTTTTCCCCTGTTTGGAGCCATTGGCCTCATTTTTAAACTATTTGGGTTTTAATTTGGTTACATTTTAACTAAAAAAAACCCATGATACTAGAATGAAAAGTGTTGTCTGGAAAATATCAAGAAAGTTGTGTATAGTATTTGTCTCCAAATATCTCATCCGCTGAGGGGAAATGGGGAAAAAGCAGGTAGTGCAAAGATCTCTTTGCCTTCCCCAATTTTCCTGTTACAGCAGGAGCTGTATGGGAAGTTGATGGCTCCTGACCTTCACACTGCAGCTCACAACCTTCTCTTTTCAAGCAACAGTACTTGGCAGCACTCTCATGTACCGACTGGCCATTCTGAACTTTTTCCACTAGCAACCAAGTATTTGCTAAAGACCCACTGAGAATGAAAGGGAGATAAGATTAGAAATGCAGTTCAGATGAAATTAGAAATCAAATGTACTTAATGATCTCACTTTTTTGAGGTAAGTAGGTTTCTGTTTTTCACATGGAACTGCTTTAGCGGATGTTGTTCTTAAAATATACAACTAACATAAACCCAAAGCAGTTACAAGAAATAAATTTCTCACAAAGAATGCCAGGCTACAGAAACGTTACAATGAGCTACAGCATGTTTTTTTAATCACAAATACCCCAAACAGCATGCAATTGCCTTATTTTTGTACAATGCTTATTATTAATGCACTGTCAGTCAAAAAAAACCCAAATTCCTAAAAATCATTCTGAATAATTAATTATAGCCACCTGTTTAAACTGAATGTCTCTAACCCTAAGGCAGCAGGATCTGCAAGAGAATAACTCACCAAAGCCAATAGCATCCCTCTAAAGTCAAGGTGAGCATTAGCTGGAAGCTAGCAAATGCTGATGTGTTTATCCAAGACTTGTAGCTTGGCCAGTGGCATGAAAATGAAAACTGATGATGTCTTCAAGTCAGGTACCTCAGTGAGACATCTCTGAACGGTAGCTGAGTGGCTTTGTTTATTACCCTGCTGAGTATCCCAGGGGAATAAAACTCTGAACATCTATCGAAGAAAGAGTCACCCTTGGAAGTCCTGGATCCCAGGCTTGGCTCCTGTGTTCTTCCAGGCTGAGTTTATTCATAGCTGAACCTTACCCATCTTGCTGTAGATACTGGTAAACAACTTGGAGTTTCTTTACTATGTGTAAAGCCCCTTATTTTTGGGCCAGGTTCCTTGTATCTCATCAGGGTTATCTGATTTTTTGGTTTTTTTTAATCACAAATACCCCAAACAGCATGCAATTGCCTTATTTTTGTACAATGCTTATTATTAATGCACTGGTAATCTTTCTTTGGTGTTTTTGGAGTTTATGACCTGAAGGAAGGAAGGAAGGAGGGAAGGAGGGAAGGAACATAGCAGTAAATGGGCCTGCCTGGCAAAGTTTGCTTAAAACCTGTCATCTTTGATATTACCTACTGACTTTGGCTGCACAGAAGGGGCTGCATTGTTTTGTTGACATGTTGATACTGACAGCTCATTAACTCCTTCGATTTAGTAACAGCAAAAGTAGTTTTCTGTGAGACAGAAATGATTCAGTGTGAGTTAAGGAGGCCTGATGGAGTAACCCAAAGAGCAACAGAAGACAGAAAGATAGGGCAAAACTTTTTTTTTTTTTAGTGTTACTTATTCCAAATTCTAATTGACTTTATCAACAAGATTTTTTAAAATTTGTATCAGGCTGCACAAATCCCAGACTTCAGAAACAGAACAGGTGAGAAGGCAATCATCTGAAGGCTTATTTAGTGTTTGAACATTCCCTACAGCAACAATTGTCAGTGTGGAAAAGGAAATACTTATGACTGCATTTATTGCAGATAAACCTTCAGTACATTGGTCCTTAAAAGGATTGAATGGCAAAGGGTTAGCACATCTGAGCGTAGTTACTTGTGTAACAGCACAGAAACCTACTCCTGATGCAGCTGTGGAAATGGGACTTTTGCCGTTGGTACGTGCAAGATTCAGTCCTCTTTCTGAAGCTCCTTTCCCACATTGAGTTGATTATTGATTCAGACCAGGTGATAGCCAAACGAAGTTTTGAAGTATTTTAAATGTGTGAAAGGAGGGATAATAAGCACATAGTATTTTTCCTAGGGAATTTCTAGATGTTACACATTTTGTCAGTCTCCTTTAATAGTAATCCAAATATTTGTGTCCCAACAGGCAGTTCAAAGTTATTCTAAATACGGAAAGTTTGCAGATCATCCAAAATCAAATGAAAATCTAAGAGTCTGAATTCTGCCTTGCATTTTGGAAATGTTTTCCCAGCTTGGGAAGCAGCCTGGTCTGGAAGAGTGCACAGCACAGGGAATCGGGAAAGACGGGAACCTGCCAGTGACTGGCTGTGTAGCCTTGGGCAGTTATTCAGCTCCTTGCCTCACTTCCCCCTCGCACAAAATGAGGCTCAGTGCATGTGGAGGGTGAGAAGCTGGGGAGCAGCAGGGCAGGATCCTTGTCATTCTCAAGCCTACCTTCCAGCAGAACAGAAACGCAACTGTTCTGCAGTCATTTAGCTCCTTCTTACTCGGGGAAAGGGCAAGAGCTGCCTTGGCAAGTTCTGTGTTCAGACTTTACAATTGTCAGCAGACAGACCCTTATGGATCTCTCTAAGATTGCTAATTGGGTCAGGTTTATTTCCTTTTACAGATGTAGAAAATAAGAGGTAATGAGAGGGTCTCAGTTGTGCTTTTGTGACTTAGGAGGATGTGTCTGGCAGAAGATCAGTCAGGCTTGTTCTCCTGGGTCAATAAGGTGCTTCTGAAAACCCCATCCAAGAGATTTCTCTCTCTGCAGAGAGATGGAGCAAAACTAAGTCTGTAGCCCAAGCCCCCACGTAAGCCAGGCTGTGCACTAACCATTAGACCATCTCTTTAAAACAGGAGCTAATGTCTTTCCCTCTCCTAGACGTTAATAAGGATAAGTAAGTGCTTGTGTGGAAGTTGTCAAATAGCAATACTATGTCCCAGAGGGTAAGTTCTGTTATTTGTTATGTAGCTTCAGCCTTACTAAGCCTTAACCCACATCCAGCAGAACTCTTCCCAGAGCACTCTGGCTCTCACGCAGGGCCAATACAACCCTTCATATCACTGCAGGATCTGGGTCATTCTTGGTATCTTAAGGCTAGATTTCAGCTGGTGCAGGTTACTATCTTCAGTGACTTCCACTGTGCTGGAGAGTGGAAGAATAGGTAGAGACTTGCTTTTATTTCATCTGCATTTATAACATAGGAAGGAAAAATATGTCTTCTGTACTGTTCCTAGTTCTTAGCAAACTCTTTCTTTACTGAGTACTTGTGTGCTTTTAAGTACCTGGGAGTTATGTTAGCACCTCCTACTTCCAACCCCCTCCTCTTCCATCAAATTGTGGAATCCTTCTAACAGACCATAAAACAGAACAAGGAATGGGTTAGGTGGCCCGTTACTAATCTAGGTTCATTGAATGTGATGAGGACCCCTAGCAGAGTTTCTCCAGCACTTGCAATCAGGCCCCGAAAAGGCACACTAATCTGTCTGTTCTGTTACGTCAGCCTTTACTCTTGGCCCCTGGAAGATCAATCAGGCAACTGCGCCCACATCACTGCTCAGAAATTGTAAGCCACGTATAACTCACTGTCTCGGATCTGCTGTGCTTTACTGTATCGTCAGTCAGTGCAGTTTCTCTTTCTGCTGCAGGTTTCTTTACCTTTCTCTTACCTATATAAGCACTGACTTGCTGTCACCACTGAAAACATGAAGAAGAGCCTGAGGCACAGACCAAAGCCTGTCTTCTCTGGTCTCTCTAAACAGCTACAGGTTCAAAAGCAGATGTCGAGTGTGCTTCTAAGTCTAAACTCTTCACTTAATAGTTACAATAATTACAACTTGTTGCTTTGTAATACCGCTTTTTAAAGGAAGTTCTCACAGCATTGTAACTGAGCTAGCTTCATGAGGAGATTCTCTAGATGCTCCCTGGTGAAATTTGTGTGAAGCATGTAACCCCAAATCCTAAGCATTAGTCTTCACTTTATGTTAGTGGAACTGTGCTGATTTCTACTATCAGAGGCTATGCCTTAATACTTAGGATGAAATCCTGATGCTGTCGAAGACAAATGGAAGTTTTGTCACTAATTTGAGTTGGACTAGGAGTTTACCCCTAAAAGAAGGAGATTTTTAGAATGATGTCCAGGAGAAATAATAGATCAAAAATCTGAGCTGATTTTAGAATGGATCAGTTTATGAAAAAGATTTGATTATCTGGTTGACAGCAATTATCTGAATGGTGAGAGTACTGACTGAGGACTGCAGAACAATAAGGCCTTTTTCTTGTCTATGTTTGGAAAAGAAAAGTTTTGGACTTCTGCCTATGTTCATAAAACTACTAAAGCAGGTATGTTGGTAGGTATGTTTTCACTAAAATGTTACACCATAGATTGCTACTCTGCTGTACCTGAGAAAGGACAGATGTTGTAATGACACAAAGAATTAAATATTGATAGCATAACACAGAACAAAATTCTGATTTCATCTGCTCTGGTACATCTGTACAGAAGCACATCACAGCAACACTGAGTGGCCATTTTTGTTCGTCTTTACCTGCTTTATATGCATTGCACTGTACTGTACATTTTTACAGCCCTGTGCAGGAGCCTGGCATTCAAAAGTCTGAGCTGACGTTTGGCTTGTGCTGCTCCATCCCTCTTACGCAGGACTGACAGAAGCAATGTCTGTACCGGTGTATCAGAGGGGTTCTGTCACTGAGTCTAGCTTGCCCACAACAGTCTCCGCTGACACTGTTCTACTGTCTTGTCCACCAAAACAAGGTGGCCTCATGTGAATTGCCTTTAGGCATTGCAGTCGGGCCCGGGCTAACTCTTGAGGTGTGCCCAAGAGCTGTTTCAGGTAGTGCTAGTCGGCTTAGGCCAAGAATCGGCCTCAGTCTCTGGCGGCACAGGCCGTTGTGTTCT
Organism: Falco naumanni; assembly: GCF_017639655.2. Lineage (NCBI taxonomy): Eukaryota > Metazoa > Chordata > Aves > Falconiformes > Falconidae > Falco > Falco naumanni. Next base: position 64,656,634 of record NC_054061.1, on the reverse strand, counting down.
GGGGCCCAGGAGCGTTCTTAAAACTGCGAGGTATTTGCTAGTATTGATGGATGCCAAGGTGGTACAGAATGTGCCTTGATAAACATATGTTAAAAATATTTAAAGAGTATTTTAAAACTTTCAAATGTGTCAACAAATCTAGTTTTCATTGCAGTGGAGATGCACAAGTGAGGCAGGAATGTCAAAATATAAGACCATGCAGAAAGTAAAAAAGTGAGAGCTTTCCTGGCACTCCAGACTTGACTGGGTATTGAAGCCTCCTGAGCTGATGAGAGGGATAACTAAATGTGCTGCTTTTGTCACAGCTGTGTGGTGCCTTCATGGAAGGGGCTTTGTGTTCTCTTCCTAAAAGACAGACAAAATAAAATAGAGGAGGAAGGATATGTAACTTGGAAAGGACTTGCAGTGCAAGTTATCTTTTTTCCCTTTAAAAGTATGGCACATTCAAAATTTCAACTTTTTGTTGTGATTTGAAATGGGAATTGGGTTTTGTTATCCTAATTATTTTTTTTTTTAATCAGGAAAACATTTTCTGCCCACCTCTAAGCAAAGTATTGCAACAAATCTGTAAACGCAACGTCACCAACAGGCCAAATGTGATTCTGCAGCCCACCAGAAGTCCTAGAAAAGACTTTATGGTGTGGAAGAGGTTGAGTTTAATTTGCAAGAAAAGAAAAAGTTCGCATGACTTTAGAAGTGATGAAAGATAGCTGAATAAAGGCTCAAGGAGCTGTGACTGTAGTGAGGGAAGTGGGTGGACAGATCCCTGTATACAATAGTGCTATGAGATGTGAAATTGCTAAAATAGCCCCTGCCTAATGTAATCACCTTTCAAAGAATATTTGAGAGGCATTTTGTCAGTCAAATATAAACAGAGACTATGTTTGAAATTCAAAACTTGTCCAAAGTAATTTCTCTTTCAAAGGCTGTTTCCCCTGCTTGTACTCATTCTAGTGCTTTGAAAAGACATCTTTTTAGAGGACCAGCTATTTTTAATTGTTTATAAAAAAGCAAAACAAACCCAAAACCTTTTACAAAGCAGTAAGGAAAACCAAATGCATCTTCCAAGAACTCCACTTTTCTAGGAGCAATAGCGAACACAATAGAAACTGCATAAAAGCAGTCATTAACCAAGAACTTTTAGGAAATGCTGGCTCTATTTCTAGAGCAGAGGTCTCATGAGAATATAGAGAGAACAGTATGCCATGGTACCAGTAATTTTTTTACCATTTACAAACAGGCTGTATTAGGACAATAACTTCAGATCTTGTAATGATTTCTCATTCTAAACCATTCCAGACTGCATTACAAACTAGTACCGTGATCCCTTAGCTGCCCCTGCACAAGACTCCCGTTGGCTTCAAAGGCAGTGCCCTGCTTGGGCTGACACAGGATCGCAACCTGGACCCAAAGACAAATCATTCACTGTGGTCCCTTCAACTCGTGCTGAACAGGAACTACTGGAAGGGAGCGAACTGCCTAATATTGTCATTAGCTGTTGCTTAAGGCAGGAAATTAAAAAACTCCACCCCTTCTTGCAACTAAAAGTTGTGCTGGGAATCGAATTATGGAGGACGTAAGTCAGCAGCATTGTGACAGGGTCCTGACCACAGCTACGTCTAGGGTATCTCAGGGATCCCCTGGTATCTGTTATCACCACAAATAACCACCTCCTCCGCTTTGCATCTTGAACACTGAAGTTTATGAACATGGGGACTAAGTGACATGTGGTGTGTGGTGGCTGACCGTGAGCCATGACAAAGAGTTTGTCACAGGTGGTGCGTTTGTATCTGCTTTCCTCCTCAGTCGACTCTCTTTTCGCTCTAAGAGGACGGTTTGTCTTGGAGCTTCTCTTAAGGCAGGTCACACCAGGGGGTACTGGCAGGACTGCCCTCTTTGACCCGTCTCCTGATTGCTCATTACCGACAGGAGCTTACTCATCTCTCTCGCCTCTGTCATGGTTCTTCAAGTCTCCCTTGCAACTTTGAAACCATGGCTTGTTTCAGCCAACAGCCACAGGTTTTTCGAGGGGGTTGTGAATGTATCATGACAGTGTATGATTTGACATACAACATACAGGAACTGGAGGGCAGGGGGAGTCACTGGTGCTATTTGTAGGAACTGGTGGAAATTATCTCAAAAGTAAACGTGTTAGTTCATGGGCACTAGCATAGTGTTTCTTGGTTGCAATGTGAACCACCAAAAGGTTTCAAAACAAATACATGGCATTGTATATTCTACCCTTTTTATGCTTGGAGATTACAAAAATGTAGGAGTCTTGTTCCAGAGAGGCCTCTGAAAGGGCACAGCCCACGTCTCCTCAGACCTTTGGCTGTCTTGCCAGGAGATCCTCAGCTGTACAGAATCGGGGGGGCAGGGGGCTGACTTGAGTGCTACCAGTGGCCCCCACTGCCACCTCCAAGGGAACAGGCACTCCGGTGCCAGCGGAGGGCCTTGGCCCACGGCACATGTCCGCGGAGGTGCCAGCTGCCCCCAGCCCCGATCCCTAACAGCTCGGGGAAGTGGGTCGCACATTACCCCACAGCCAGGAGTATGTGAAGGAGAAGCCCAGCCTGGCAGCTGCGCGGTTACTTTCCATGCCTGGTTTCCCGTGAAGCCTACCTCCTATTTTGCTTCTTTATTAGCTGTTGTTTCTAATATTTGTGAAGGGATCAGGAGGCTTGTTTTAGCCGCAGCACATAAACTGGCTTGGCAGAAATGAGGAAATTGTTAAGAGGGAGTGGCTGCTACATTGTGCAGGTTCCTTAATTGCCTTAATCGAAAATATATTAATAGACCTCAGACTTCCGCTCCTCTCCCCCCGCCGCCCCAGCTGAAAGAGATCCGGGCCGTACCGAAACCGAGGGGTGGCGGTGGGGAAGCTGGGGGCTCCCCTGTGCTCGGCGGTGCGGGGCCGTGTGCGGGGCTGCCGGGCGGGCCCGCCTAACCGAGGTGGGACGCAGGCGGCTGGCGGTTCGGGCTGCTCCTCGCCAGCGCCCGCCCCGGCCGGCTCCCGGCTGCCGGCTCCTGCCGGCCGTACCGGGGCCGAGAGCCGGCGGGGCCGTGCCGCCGCGGGGCAGGACGGCGGCCGGGGGCCTGCTGGCGTCCGTGCGCTTGCCCATACTCGGCAAGTACTTGCTCGTCTGCGGTCGGCCCCAGAGGCAGCTGTGCCGGCAGGGACGCCCAGGGCGCTCGGTTCCCAGCCGCGGCGGGGCTTGGGCTCCCGTCCCTGCGGCGCGGGCACCGCTGCGCGCCCGGGACCGGTTCCCCGCTCGGGCACCGGGACACGGCTGTGCGCTCCGGTGGCCGCTGGCCCCTCGGGGCTCCTGGTCGCCAGGCGAGGGGCAGTGAGGGTGGAGGGCATCTCCACCCCGGTGCCAGCTCTCGGGCTGGCGTATAGCTGCTGGCAGGCACAGCCAGGGCCGGGCGAGCTCCGGCGTGGTGGGGGAGAGCACGAAGGGCAGCAAGGACGCGGAACGCTGGGCCTGGTGCGGGCCGTGTAGTGACGACGTCCGCGGCCCCATCCTTCGGGAAGCCCGGCCGGCCGTGCGGCCCACCTGCACCCCCAGCCCCTTCTCCGGCTGGTACAGCTGCACATCCTGCGGGTCGGAGGAAAACACCCGGCGGTGAAAGCCCGGGACAGCCGCCTCCGCTCGTAAGCGTGCAGGTGCCACCATAACCTGCCGGGGCGACCCCGACCGGGAGGAGGAGGCCGAGGACGGACGGAAGGACGGGGTCGGCAGCGCTGCTTGCCCCCTCCCGACCAGCCGCGAGGACGGCCTTGGCCTTGGCCGCCGCGTTCCGCCACCGCAAAGCGGGAGGCCGGGGAGCACCCACCCGCTGCCGGCGGGTCCCGGGCACCCGGCGGGGTCGCGCCGCCCCGGCCTCACGGTGCTTCTGCTCCGTCGTCCTGATCGGCGGAGCGCCGGGGAGAGGCTGCCTCGGGTCCCGAGCTCGGCGCTCCCACCCGGCGGCCTCTGCCGGGTCTGCAGGGGCTCCGCTCGCCCTCGGCGGGGCTGAGGCCGGGCCCGCTCCCGGGTCCCCCTGCGAGGGGAAGGCGGCGGGAGGGCCGGCTGGCCTTCCTACCGGCGGCGGGGGGGGGCCGGCGGCGCTCAGCGGGCCGGGAGGCGTTCTCCTGCTGTCCGCACACTTGGCCCGCGCCCGACCCTCGCCTTGCCCGAGAGGTGCCCGGGTGGGCGAGCGGGGCGGAGGGCTGCCGAGGGGGCGGGGGGCTGTTCCGGCCCTGCCGCCCGCCGTGCTGCCTCGGGGCGCGCCAGGCGCCGCAGCACCTGCCGCCCTGCCCTCGCCCGGCTCCCGCGGAGAGCCGCCGAGGGGGGCGGGAGCGGCTCCGTCGCCTCCCCGTCCCATCGGCTCCCACTTGCGTGGGGTCTTCCCTGTCCGTCCGGTGACTGGGGAAGCTCCGCGTCCCCCTCCTGCTCGGCACAGCGTGCCGGCAGGGCTGCGGGCTCCTACCCCTGCGGGCTGCCGCCCCGGGAGGCTCCGCTGACCGCCTCGCCGCCCCGGCTGCGGGGTGGCCCGGGGGTGCCGGGGCTCCCTCGGGCCGCGGGAGGGGGCAGGCTGGGGGTGCGCGGGGGGCCGGGCGCCCACTCGCGGCCGCTCACTCGGGCCGAGGCAGTTCTGTGATGAGCCGCCTGGCCGGCGGGGTGGCGGGGCAGCCCCTCTCTTGCCAGCCATTTAGAGAAAGCCCAGGGCCGCGGAACTCGGCGGGAGTCGGGCCACCTCCTCCCCGGCGTGTGAGGGGCGGCCGGAGCCGCGCGGCGCCATGCCCTCGCTGCGGGGGGAGATGCTGCACCCCACGGAATACCCTCGGGTCCGGTTTAGAATAGGCTGATACGGGGGTGCAGGCACGGGCAGACCTCCTTTCCCTGCCCCACCGCCCGCAGGGACCCCCACAACCGAGGGGCGGCTGCTGCGCGTGTCCGTGCGGGCGCTCCCGGGGCCGGGCCGCGTGCCGCAGCCTGTGGCACGGGTGGATCGATCCGGTAGCGCCAGGGCTGTAACACCCGTATTTGTGCTAGAGCATGAAACAACCTTCAAAATGTGTTAGTTCCAAGTTACCACCTCTTTATTACTTACACAAGCTAATAAGTGCAGGGATTTTTACCTTCTTTACGTGAAGGAGGCACAAAGAAGCAGACAGGCAATTCCACACTGCTAGTTTTTATGGTGTGATGGGTAGGGAAGGGAGAGGTTGAAGTAAAAATTGGGAAGGCCGATCATGAAATCTCGGAGTTTAGTTAGTTTCCAGCTCAGATCTCGTGGTAATTTTTTTTTTAAACTGCGGCTGCAAATACGTTAGAAAAGCTGGCACCTTATCTGCCCGTGTGCGAACCGATTTGCTCTGTCCGCAAGGATGATCTGGTGACGGGCACCTGTCTTTCCATCACAAATGCGAATCCTCGCCTTCCTGCTAGCATTTAAAATCTATTTAAATGTGTAGCTGCTGCGTTTCGAGGAGAGGCGAGAGGGCAGCGGCGGCCGGCGCTGGCGGCCCCGGGAGCCCCTCCGGGAGCCCCTCCGGGAGCGGGGCGCCGGGCTCTGCCGCGCTGCAGCCGCCGCCGTGTTACGGTCCCTCTCCGCGAGGCTTGCCAGGCGGAAGGCAAGAAATAGTGAAGTGTCTCGTATACAAAACGGTCGAAATATTTACAGGTAATTGTGACTGTCAAATACTCCGGCGTGTTGACAAAGCCCAGGGCTCTTGGAGCGCGGGGTCTGTGGGGGGCTGCGGCGGCGTGGGACCCCTGCGAGGGGCTGAGCCCCGGCGCCCGTTCGGCCGGGGGTGCCGGGGGAGATGCCCGTGCCAGCCCGCAGGGGCGGGGTGCCGAAAGGCACGTCCCGGGCCGAAGAGCCGCGGCTCACGCAGCGAAGCGAGAGCTGCCGTCCCCGCTGGGGACAAACCCGCTCGTTAGATGCTGATTTAGTTGGAGCGGTTCCGTGACGAGCACTGCGTCTGTTCTGGTTTTGTAATGGGATTTCAAACGGCGGGTACCGCTAACCCGTCCCTTTACAGACGTGAAATTTGTCACGGGAGCGCGCCGGCGGCGCTCTGGCCGGTGGCCCCCGGCAGGGTGGAGCGGGCCGAGCCGGGGGGCTGCCGAGGTCGTGGCCCGGGGCAGCGCCCGGGCGGGCGGGGCGAGGTCGGGGCGCGCTCCGCTGCTGCGCGGCCGCGCTCCGCTCCGCGCCCTGCCCGCCGTCCGGGTACGCGGGGGGGCAGCGGGACGGTGCCAGCGGAGGCTACGGGAGCAGAGGGAGGCCAGCCCTGCGGAAGGCGAGCAGGCTCGGGGCAGTAGCCCCCGGCCGCCGCATCTGCCTCGTCCCGCCGCGCCGGAAAGCCACGTCCGGGTTGCGGGGCGCCGCGCTCTGCAAGGGCAGCGGGGCCGCCCCGGGCGGCGGGCTGCCTCCCGGCCTCCCGGCACCTGCTGTGCGTGGGCGGGCAGCTCCAGACCCGGGGACGGGGGGTGGCCTTTGGCGGACCAAGTGCCAGCCCTGGCCCCTAAAGCTCTTTGTAAGTGTCGGCGCGTATAGGCAGGCAGAGTTTTGGGGGCACGGGAAAAGACGATAGGGTTGTCCGCAGGGGGGAAAGCGACAGGACTTGGCCTTTTCCTGCCCCGGTGCCCCACGTGTGTCCCCTCTGCAGAGAGCGCCCTGCTAAGCCCCGTGGGTAGCGGTGCGGGGCTTGGGGGAGCCCGAGCAGGCTGAGCGCTGCCCGGCCAGCCCCCTGCGGCTGCCCAGCGGCCGCGTCTGCGCCAGGGACGGGGACGGGCCCGGTTCGCGGCGCGGCCGGGGGGGCTCAGGGCTGCCTGCCGTTCGCGGGAGCTGCCTGTGGGGCGTTTGTTAGGGGTGTGTGCGTTAGGTGCGTTTCCTCGATCTGCTCAACGGCGTTTTCAGCCTTTACGGTTCAATAAACCCGATGTTGTTTATCTTCACTCGGAGTGCCCTGCGCGATCTGCCCCTTTTCTCTGAGCAGATCCGCAGTACTTAGTTACCCAGCTGGGCTCAGCCTCTGCCACCGGCTGCCCTGCCCTCGCCTTCAGCGGGGCGGCGGGGGTCGAGGGCGGGAGGAGGAGGCCGGCGGCCGGACCCGTGCGGGCCGCAGCGGTGCCCCGAGCCCCGTCTGGCGTGGCCGCAGCCGGCGGGCGCCGCTGCCCGGTGCCGTAGAGTTGAGGGAGAGCTCCGTACGCGTTTGCCGACGGTGTAATTTATGCGGACGGTTTGCGTACAAAGATCTGAGTGTCTGTTAAGAGGCAAAGTTTGGGTTTAGGAGGAAGATGGCACCCCGCTCTTCACAGAAATCAGTCGCTAATGAGGCGCACCGTCCTGGGCAACGAGCGCAGCGGTGACGGCGGGGCTGGGGCTGAAGCACTGCTCCCCGGGAAGCCCCCGGGGATGGCGCTGGGAATCGGCTCTGCCCGCGTCTCTGGTCCCGCCTGGTCTCCGCCGGCCCTAGGAACTTGAGAGAGTTTGGGAGGCAGTGGTGTCCAGCGCTGGGGGGTGATGCTGTGCTTCCAGGTCGGAGCCGGGCGGGGGACAAGGGCCGATATCTCGCTAATTTGCGTAAATCGTTACAATTAAAACGATTCGTGCCTCAGGGTACGAGCGCTCAGCCCTGCACGCTCGGCTTGTCCTGTCCGAGCTCCGCCGCCTCTCGCCCCCGCCCCGAGCGAGAGCTCGGCCGAGGGACGAGCGGCCCCCCCGGCGTCCCGCAAGCACCTCGGGGCCGAACGGGCAAGGCGCCGGGCCGGGGCGGGCGGCTGGCCGGCGCAGCCCCCGCACACATTTCGTTGAAGCAGCAGCTCGGGCCGCGCGCGGCAGGCGGGGCGCCGGTTCCCTGCCGGCTGTGCGGGGCGCAGCGCCGCCCGGGGCGGGAGCGGGGCCGCCGGGTCGGGGCAGGCGGCGCCGCGGCGGCCTTGGCTGCTGCGAAGGAGCGGCCGCAGCGGGCGCTGGGGTGGCGGGGCGCGCTCAGTACGTGTTAGCCGCTTCCCTCTCAGACCCGGGGAGTTTTCCTGAATCGCAGCGAAGGTGGCGAAACTCTTCCTTCGTTTCCAGCTATGAGCCGCTAATTTGAAGAAGAGCCGCAGGGCACTGGCGGTTCGCTCTGTGCTCTCTGCTCCTGACAGTTCACAAATCTAAGCAGAGCTATTTTAGAGAAGCCGTACAAAACCGAAGAGCCTCGCAAGCCGGTTAAGGTGAGGCGGGTCGAGGAGCGTGCAGTCTCACGGAGGAAATTCTGTGCGGCTCGCACCGCAGCGCGTGATTGCGGGAAAACGCAAACTCGCGAGCAGGGGGACAGCCGAGAGCTGGAGACGAGTGTGAGGACGAGGGGGAAGCTGCGGAGCGCGGCGCGGGGGCGGAGGGCAGGAGGGACCCCGGCAGAGGCCGGCCCAGCCCCGCGGCAGCGGCCCGTCGCCGAACCCCGCCGCCTGCGCCTGCCTGGGCCGGCGCTGCGCTGCGCTGCGCTGCCTTCCGGGCACCGACACACGGTGTAACGGCAGCCCCGGCCGCGCCTCTCCCTTCCCTGCGCGCGTCTGGCTGCGGAGGTTGCCCCTCTGCTGTCCGCAGCTCCTTCTCCACGTAACTGACGTTAGCGGCGAAAGCCTTTCCTAATAAAGTGAGGGGAAGGATGAAGGCGAGGGCAGGGTCTGCAGGGACGCTGCGCTCCGAAACCGTTCACTCGGACGCCCTAACGACGCGTTTGGTTTGATTTGGTTTGGGTTTTTTCTTTTCAACTGGCACAGCAGGAACGAGCCGCGTAGAGCCCGAGGCACAGCCGCCTCCCGCAGGGCCGCGGAACCGGGGAACTCGCCGGGCGACCCGGCAGCCGCCGCGCTCCCCGTCCAGCCCCGCCGCCCGCTGGGGCTCGGGCTGCCGCGAGAAAGAGGCGGCGAGTGGCGGGGGAAGCGGCGGTGGCCCGCCCCGTGCTCCGGCCGGCCCCGTCGGCGGGGGCCGCAGCGCTGCCGTCGCAGTGGTGCGGGCAGGGCCGGGCTGCTCCCGCCGCTGGCAGCCGGCATGGTTCGGTGATTTCGTTTCGGCTTCACCTCCTAACCCTGGCGCCGATCGGTAGTGCGGAGCGGCTCCTGCAGCGGCGCGGCCATACGGCTCGTCTCCGACGGCGGGAGCCTGACGGAGGGGCCGCCGCGGCGCTGGGGGAGGCCGGGTCGGCGGCTGCGCCGCGCCGTTCCCGGGCCGCGGGGGGACCGCGGCCGGGCGGAAGGCCGGTCCCCAGGAGCTGCCCGCCGCGGTTTTTCCCGGGCCGCGGGCGAGGAGGGCGGCGCGGCCGGTGCCGGAGCCTCGACGTCGTGCGGCGAGGCGCAGGGCGGAGCGGCGCTGCCGGGGCCAGGGCGAGGCGGAGGGTGGCGAGGCCGTCGCAGCCCGGGCGGGGCCCGGCAGCCCCCCGCGGCAGGTGCTGCCCGCCCGGCCTGCTTGCACCGGGCCGCCGGGGCCGCGGCGGCGGGAGCAGCGGCCGCCTCGGGCTGCGCCGGTGCCGGTGCCCGCGCGATGGCGCTGTGCGAAGGGGAAGACGCCGGGACGGGGCGGGCGACCCCGGCCCCGTACTCGGGTCCCGCCGCGATGGCGGCCGCTGGGAGGGGAGCCCGGGCCGAGCGGGAGCGGGGAGGCAGGAAGCCCTGGCCTGCTGGAGCCGCCCCCCACCTTCCCGAGCCCGCCTGCCACGGCGCTGCCTGCTGCGGCCGCCGCCCCCGCGGGGACCCGGCGCTGCCCCGCCGCTGTGCGGGGCCGCCGCGCTCCCCTCCCGCCGGCCCCTGCGCCGTCGCGGCAGCCCCGGGCACCCTCCCCGCCCTCCGAGGCGGTCCCCGCGGGCTGCCCTCCGGGGACCCCGGCTGGCGGCCCCCGCCTCGGGCCAGGCCGCCCCGTCGCGGGGGGGGCCAGCCCGGCCGAGCCCCGCGGGGAGGCGGCCGTCCGGCCGACGCCGCGGCCCCTGGGAAGCACCGGGCGGGCGGGCGGGCGGGCAGCAAGGAGGCGAGGAGAGCGCAGGGGAGCCCGGCGGATCCGGTGGATCCTGTCGGGCACGGCGGCCGGCTTTCGGGCGCAGCTGCGCGGGGGCAGCCTCGGCCCGGGGGGCAGCAGCGCGGGGGAAACTCCGGGCCGGGGGACAGCGGCGGCCCGGCGGGCAGCCCCGGCGCGGCATGGCGGGCGGTGGAGGTGCGGGAGCCCCGGCAGCCCTAGCCGCAGCTGGCCGCCTCCGAAGCCTGTGCAGGCACGGAGCTGCAATCGCTTCCACGCGTTTTGGCTTTAGCAACGGTAGTTAATGAAAACCAAACCTTTCTAAGGAGGTGTTTTTGTTCGTTTGTTTTGTTCAAAAATTTTTTGGCAATCAACCACTTGAGGCGTCCATAAACTTCGGTGACAGGGAGCGCTGGGAGACCCGGAGCGTGGCCACTGCTGCTCTCCGCGGAGTGCAAGAGCAGAAAATTCTCGTAGTGGAGTTCGTGTTAGAAAAACAGGTTATTAATAATAATAAAATAATAATAAAAAAACTATTTCTTTTTATGGTGAGACTGAGAAAGGATGGGGGAAAGCGATGGGAAATAATCGCCCTTTTTTTTCCAGTGGAAACGAGGACAATATGTGAAAATCATGCACTGGGGAAAAAAAAAAAAAGGCATTTGTAATTTGAAACAGAAAGAAAAGGCTTTTATTGAGAAAAATATGTAAAAGAAAAATAAGCATCATGTATAATAAATTCTGCCTAAATTAAATGTTGTTTACAAAACAGAAGTTACCAACCAGCAAAATTAATACGCGCTCGGTTCGGTTTTACTAACGAGCCCCTTCACTTCCGCGTCGAAATTTTCAAATGGTTACCGCTCACGATTTCAAAGTTAAAGCAGTATTTTCTGTAAGCGTTCGGTTTGTAAATACAGGAATAAACACGCAATTGGCGATCCTGCTATTCCAGTGAACGCGCAAATGCGAAACCAGCTGCCGGTGGGGAAAAGAAACCGAACGCGAGAGGAAGGTGCAGGGGATTCATAGCAAATAAAGCAATCGCTACATATATATTTAAATGTATTTAATTGTATGCATTATTCAAATGCCCTTCTGACTGGTTTAATAATTTAGAATCGATAGTTTTCCTAAAAACTTTATAAAATATTTACACTTAATAAAATATTAATCGATTAACAAGCCAGTCGTACTCTTATAGGAGCTTTAGTAAAGTCCTGTAATCATGCTGTCGCCACACGTCTCCACTGTTAAGGAAAGGATCACTGACAAAATGTAAATTAAGATCTTCAGACGGTGGTGTTTATAAAATAGCTCATTAATGGGCTTGGATTGAATCTCTCCATCCATCCACATCATCAGATATAATAATAGTAACGAATCAGACAGGGAAGATCCTGGCTAAACCATTGGCATTTTTTTTTTCCCCCCAGAAGTACTGAAGTCCTAAATCACCAATTCTTCTAACTTTCTGGCCATTGATCCGCGGGAATTCGTAGTTCAACATCAAAGGTAAGAACAAAACATTATATTCAATTATTTGATAGCCGGTGGGAAAGGTTAACTTCCGAGTTAAGGGCTGCTGCCGAGTTTTATCAGATTTAGGGAGGGAAAAAAAAAAGAAAAAAAAAAAGGTGGGGAGGGGGGAGGAAGAAAAGTTCGATCGGGTTATTTGAAAAGGAAGACGAGAGTTCTCCAAACTTTGAGGTGCTTTTCTGCCGGGGACGGCCGGAGACCTGGCTGGCGGCAGCCGCTGCGCGCTCTCCGCCTCCGCTCGCTGCGCGGCCGCGGCACCGGCGCTCGCTGCTCCGCCAGCTCCCGCAGCCCCGGCGCGCCGGCCGCCCCCGCCGCTCTTCCGCCCCCCCACCCCCCCGTTCCGGGACCCCGGGGGCCCACCACCGTTCGCAGCTGGCTATCCCGGGGCAGAGCTGGCACCGCGGCCGGGCTGCGGCGGCGGGTGCTCCAGCCCTTCGCGGGGAGAGGCGCGGGCCCTTCGGTCGCGGCGGGTGCAGCCACACACGGCGCCGCGCTGGGGGCCCGGCCGGGGTCGGGTGTGGGGCGAAGCGGTTATTTCTCTTACCCTGCCCGGGGATCCGCTGCTTCTCCCGGCACCGCTTCCCGGGGCGGCCCGGAGCCTACCGGCAGCCCTGGGCACTCGGCGGGCGGGCGGGCTGCCGCTGCCGCTCGGTGGGGAGGCGGGGGGGCAGCGGGGCCAGGGCGGCCGAGCTCCCGCGGGCGACCTGCCCTTCCCCTTCTCCGAACGCCGGGGCAGCACCGGTGGGGCTCGCCGCACCAGGATCGGCGGCGTGCGGGCTGGGGGCTACCGCTGCCTGCCGCCCGTCCTCCCCGGGCGTTTACGGGGCGGACGGAAACCTGCTGCCCGGTGGCGGTGATACTCCCGCCGTGCCCGGGGCGGGCGGGGGGCCCTCCGCGCCCCCCCGTAGTCCCCACATTTTTTTGACCCTCCGGCGCCACCGTAAAAGGCAGAGCTCTTAAGGGGGCACGGCGGGGAGGGCGGCGCCCCACAGCGAGCCAGCGACGGACGGGCGGCGGGGGAGAAGGGGGAGGGGGGCGGCGGGCACAGGTGCCCGCCGCCCCCCTCCCCCGCCGCCCGTCCGCCACCTGTCCCGCGCACCGGAGGGGATTTCCCCGTTCCACCTTAACGCGGAGCTCGTTCCGCCGCCGCCGGGCGGGCGGGGAGGGCTGGGCGGCGCGGGGCCGGCGGCTCATTCCCCGGCGCCCCCCGGGCCGGGCAGGGGGCGCTGCGGGCCTCGGGCGGGCGCGGCCCCGCCGGGGGAAGCACCTACCGCCGCCGCCGCCGCCTCCGGTGCACCTTGCGCCCGAGGGAGAGGCGGCCGCCACCCGGGGCCGGCGGGGCCCAGCCCGTCCCGCTGTGGCTTCCTGGCCGGGGCTCGCCGCTCCCCGCCGGCTGCGCGTAGCCGCCGCTGCCGTGCCCGACCCGGAGCTCTGCTATTAAATAATTCAGCGGCGGCGGCGGCAGCGCTTTGCCTGGCCGCTCGTCATCTCCTCCCGGCCCCCGCCATCAATTATTCAGGGCCAGCCCGGTAACTGCCTGGCGTCGGGCAGGGAGAGGAGGGTGACGGCAGGGGACCCTACCTGCGGCCTGGCCGCCCGCCCGCTCTCGGCGCCCCGAGGGAAGCGCTGCCGGTCCCTGGGGCTCAGCCCCGCGCCGCACCACGAAAAGTTACGGCTGCCCCGCGGCGGCAGGGAGGGGCGGCGGGAGGGTCCCCGCCGGCGCTCGGCTCCGCGGGGCGGGCGGCAGGAGCCGGCGATGCCGCACCGGCCGCGTCGGACCGAGTCGGGCGCCCGGACCGCGCGCCGGCGGCGACTCTGCGCCTGCCCGGTCGGCCCGGTGTCCCCAACTCCGGCTTCCTCTCTGTGCCCGCCACCCAGTCTCCCTCTTCTTCTCCGGGCTCCTCCTCCTCTTGCGCGGCCCTCCCCCAGCCCCGCTACCCCTGTCCCTGCGCCCTAATGCCCCGGGTCGCCCCTGTCACCGCCGTGTCCCGCCGCGCTCCCCCTTCCCCCGCCCGGCCGGCTGCGTGCGGCGCCGCTGCCCGCGTGCGGGATGCGCCCTTGGTGTGTGGGTGCGTAACCTCCTGCCAGGTGGGTCGGTGCCTCCCGCCCCTGCGCGCAGCGGGGCCGCAGCCGGCAGGAGGTGAGCTGCGGCGCGCCCGGTTGCGCCCGGTCCCCAGAGAGCACCGAGACTTGATTTTTGCGGGGGGGCGGGGAGGGGGAGGGGTGTCGGAGGCGAGGAGGGGTGGCGATGTTTGGGATGCACAGCCCTGGGACAGGCACGCGGCGCAGACAGACAGGCAGACACACACACACAGACACACACAGGCACACACGCGCGCGCGCGCGCGCACACACACGGGCGCGCACACGCACCGAACCCGAAACCAAGGACAACCCCAAAAGGACTCACTCTGCCTCGATGACTCAACGCAACTAATAACCGTTTCTCCGCGCTCTGTGGCGAGTCCCTCCTGCCGCTGCTGTCGCCGGCAGAGGAGGGAGCGACTGAAAGTGACACACCGGGGGCCGCCGCCGCCGCCGCCGCTTCCCCGCGCCGCCGGGCACCCGCCGCCGCCGCCGCCGCGCCCGGGAGAGCGGCGCTCCCTCCTCCTCTTCTCCCCCCGTCTCCCCCGGTATCGATCTTCTGCGCGGAAGGTGTGAGAAGCCGGCTCCCTCGCCCCGCTCCTCCGCGCCGCGGCCGGCGGCCCCGCGGCTCCCCGCGCCCCCGCCCCGCCCGCTCCACTCCGCTCCCCGCCGCTCGCCGCCCGGGACCTCCGGGAAGGGGCCGCGGCCCCTGCCGCCCCGCGCCGCCGCCCCGGCACCCCGGCGGAGGGCAAGGAGGGGGCTGGGGGTGGGGGGGAAGGCGTAGAAGCGAAGAAAGCGGCGTGCGAGGAGGAAACAAGAAACTTTCCACCCTGGATTCTCTACTTCTGATCCATGGACAGAGCCCAACTCAGCCAACTTACAGACAGGCTATAAGCAGTAAGTACGGCGGCAGCTCCCGGGAGCCGCTCGCTAGAGGCTTCCGCGCCGGCAGCCGGCTGCTCCCGGGCTGCACAGCTGGCCGGCGCGGCGGGGCCGTGCCAGCGGGGCCGTGCCGGCGGGGCCGCCCGGGCGGGCAGCCGCTTCCCCGCGGCCCCCGGGGCGCGCCGGGGCCGAGGCCGGAGTGGGGGCGCAGCACCTGGCCGCGGCGGGCGGGCTGCCGGGCTGGCCGCCCCTGCCCCTACCCCAGCCCGCCCGGCGCGATGGGCACCGGGGCGCAGCGCTGCCAGCCCCCGGCCGCGGCGGGTCGGGGCCGAGCTGGCGGCTTGAGGCGGGGCGCCCGGCCGTCCGCCGCGGGGCTGAGCCGCCCGGGGGGCGCGCTGCGGGGCGGGGGGCCCGGGGCCGGGCGGCGGGGCGGGCCGGCGGCCGCTGAAGCGCCCCTTGTCTCTCTCGCCCTAGGTCCGTGCTCCTTCTACTGCGACCTGCCAGCGGGAGCCGCGTCTCCGAGCATGGAGCGGAGAAGTGAGAGCCCCTGCCTGCGGGACAGCCCGGACAGAGGCAGCGGCAGCCCCGACGTCAAAGGCCCCCCGCCCGGGAAGGTGGCCCGGCTGGAGCAGAACGGCAGCCCCATGGGCACCCGCGGGAGGCCCAACGGCGCCGTCGCCAAGCCCGTGGGAGGTAACGGAGCGGGCGCGCTCTCGGCGGCACCCTGCCCCGGCCCGGCTGGCGGCCCGGGGCGGCGTGTGGCGGGCGGGCGGGCGGCGCCGTGCGGGGGTGCCGGCAGCTCCGCGCTGTCGCCCGCGGCCCCGGCAGGCGCTGAGCCGCCCGGCGCCGCCCGCGGCCCGGCCCGCTCCTGGGAAGGCCTCCGCGGCGGGCGGCTCACGGCGGGCCCGGCCGAGCCCGGCGCTGTCGGCGCCCGTCGCGGGACGGGGGGCGGGCGGCCGCCGGCGCAGTCCCCGCCTCGCCAGGGCCCCGGGGGCACGGCCGCGGGTCGAGCAGGGCGGCGGGGGGCGCGGGGTCGGTGCGGGCCGGTGCGGGCCGGGCTCGGGGGCTGCGGGCGCGGCGGGCGGCAGCGCGCATCTCTGCGCCCGGGCACTCGATCCCTCCCGCAGGGAGCGACCTGCGGCAGCCGGCCTTGGCCGGGGCCGGGGCCGGGGCAGCGCTTTCGGCGCGACCGCCGAGCGGGGTCTGCAGCCTTCGTGCGGGGCTTCAGGATGGCTGCCACACTTGCTCTGCTCCCTCGCTGCTGCTGGTGACTTTTGTGTTTAGGGCATGTTTCAGTGACACGCGTGGTTGCCCCCCCCCCCCCCCCCCCCCCCCCTTTGTTGTTCCAAGGTTCCAAGCAGCTAAATTTTCCAGCTGCTTCTAAACGCCTTCTTTATTTTCATCTTGATTCTGATGCTGTTGCATTTAACGCAGTGCAGCCTCGTCTTAGGAAAAACAGATTTACAAGTCGTGAGGTTAGCCAGATGTTGCAAGCAAAATAATGCAGGACAGGCCACAAATAACTTCACCTAACCCCCCCTCCCCCAGCTGTGTACTTTTTTTTTAAATGTGGAGAGGGGTGACACTCAAATGTAGTTGTTTGTACACAAAGAGTTTGTGTAAATGACATTTCAAGAGATACTTTGATATGATCGTCACATGACTCTCCATTACGTGAGGTTTATTTAGCGATTTTACCATTAAGATGCTTGTTTTAGACCTCTTTGGCTCAATAGGCTTCCTAATTGCTGAAGTTTGCTAAGGGACAGCAGATTTTTTTTTTTTTACTTTAAAAACGTAGGATTCATTCATACACCTAATGAAGGGTAAGAGATCGCACCAGTTTTTCATGTTTCTTGGGTGACTGTCTGTCTTTTTTACGCTTCTTCTGCGCATTCATATAATACGTGGAAAAAGCTTTGCAGTGGAAGACTTGTAGTACTATTCCACTTACAAATTGGTGGAGAAATAATTTGTTGAGTAATTGTAAAAATGAACTGATTAATCATATAAAAGGTAATATATGTCGTTTTGAATGCCTTTCTCAAGATTGAGCTGTTACAGCGGCTTCATTTTAAAGGGGGTGTTAGATCTGGAGCTAAACTCATTCTCCTTGGGGCATTTATAAAAATATACTTTAAAGGAATGTTTTAAAATGTTTTGGAATATATATGTTGCTTTCCAGTTGCAGCTGTGTTAGCCAGGAGAAGTTTGCCGGCTTTTATAGTTGTATCAGTGGCTCAGTTTGAACCTGGCCTGTTAGCTTATGGAAGATTTCTTCCACTTAAGACAAATACTCCACATTTCTGAAAGCAAACTTTTAAGAGCTTACATTTTCTTTCGTTACTCTTCAGCTCATTTATAAAGTCGGTGTAGACTGGAGTGTAAAAGTGTGGGGGAATAGGAAATGCAGGAATAATTTTTTTTTTTTTTTTCCCTTGGCTGGTGTTCTTTGAACAGTCTCAATCTCTTTGGTTTTATGCTTTTCATAATAAAGCTTATTCATTACTCCTTATTGATACTGAAAGCAAGAAGAAAATTATTCCTGTCTGAATACTTACCTAGGTTCTATAATACTCAATACTAAATCAGTTAAGGTAGATTTTTTTAATAAGATAATGGTGCTGCTTAAAATTGATTTCATTTTTTTTCCTCCTGGAAATGCTCTCAAGATAAATCAACATAGCTAATTTCCAGATATTTTTTTCCTCTGGTCTTTTTCAAGTTTGATCTTTAAGAACCTGTGTGACCAAGTGATCTTTTTCTGAATGCAGATCGCGCCGTTTCGGGTATTTCTGGAAGTCTCTCTTTGCAGTGATCTCTGTGATGTTAGTTTTTTCACTCGAGTTGTGAAATGGAGCTGTAGATACTCATGGAATAATAAATATACTGACAAATTAGGGCAAAACTTCTCTTCAAGTAAATATTAAGAAAGGCTCTTTTGGTATTGTTCTTAGTGTTTGATGAAGAGGAAGGTATTGGAAATCTTAGTGACATGGCATCTAGGGCTTCAGTTGTTAGTCTTTCAGTTTGTTCTTATTTTTCAGGCTTTGAACAGCGCTAATATTCATTGAATGTGAACTTAATTTGGGAAAAAAACCCCAAATACTTCACTGGAAGCTAGAGACCATTTTAGTTTTAATTTTTGTTTGTTCTGTAAAGTGTATCTGAAAGTTTTGAAAGTAAAGGCAGATGCTAGTAATTCTTTTATTAGTCTTATTTTGGGCCTTGAATATGTAAATGCTGAAATACCTTCCTACTTGTCAAGTGGTTTTTTGCTGTAGCAATACCTGTTTCTGAACTTAATCCCTGAGAGCAGAGCAATAAGCTCTCAAATGACTGGTGCTGTGATGAGACTGATGACCTTTGGTAACAAGTTTTATAATCTTGGTGTTTGCTACAGTTATTTTTCCAGTGACTTCCCTGAGGAATAGGGAAATACTACAGTGCTGTGGGTGTTCTTAGCTTTCTCTCTAGATTTGTGAATGAAAATGTGGTTTAGAATAAGCTTCTATAGTGCAGATGGAAAATGAGTTGTTCTCAGGAGAAATTTTGCCCTGTGACTCTCCTTTCTATTATTCCGAACCTGAATGTGCTTAATTCAAAGGGCCATTATAGCAGCTATAATAGACTAGTGAAGGTCACTAAAAAGATAAACGGGGTCTTAAAGGTTGTGTTTAATAGGGGATTTGAAAGTTTTGTTACTGTTTACGATGTTGTTAGTGTCAGTCCTGTGTATAAAATTCCAGTTTTGGTTTGCCTAACTAACCCAGTACTTCGTGAAACGTTTCAGCAGTTATCTAACTGGTCTGTTTTAAAACCTGTATGTAATAAAGTGCAAGTGCTCAGTTGTTCAGGAGAGGCAGGTTTTATAAAGGTCCTTGGGAAAAAAAGGCTAATATCGCTTTAAAACACATATGAAGCCTGGGAGAGAGTTTAGAGCAAGCAAGAGCACTATGGTGTTGACAGCTTTATATCCCTGTTGGGTAACATTCACTTACTAGAATTGGCGTCTCCTCTCAGTTAGTAATTCACTCCATAAGGATTAAAAAAAAAAAAAGGGATGATTAATGGCTAGGAAACTTATATTTACAAAATTGTTGATTGCAATTCATGAACCTGTTTGTGTATGAGTGGATGTGCATATCTGTATCTATGTATCTATATATCTATGTATGTGCTGATTTTGAAAAGCGTAGAAATTAAGCATCAAAAACCTCTGAATGCAACTTAAAATGCCAGTGTGCAGAATGAGCTGTTTTGACGTTTGATTTCACTGAAATAGAAATGTAGAACCAAAATATAGCCAAGGGAACGCATTCAAATTTGAAGCAGGAAATGATTGCAAAAAAATTTGCTGGTTAGATTAGCTTGACGCAGTCTGATATTAATATGTTCTTAGTCCTTTAACTGTTAAAACGTGTGATTTAATTTACGGAATATTAATGGAGGAGAAGACTTTCCGACAATCCCAACTAAATCGTATGATTGGGATGTTAATCAGTAGCTGGTTACTGTGCTCGTTCAAAGTCAGATGGACCAGAAATGTGGCTGCAGTGCCTCTTCGGAGCGCTGCTGCAAATTGCTGTAAGCTCTGTAAAGTTCTGATGTGTCATGGTCTTGTCTGCTTAGGTGTAGTTGGAAATCTGCTCCGATATATTTCTGGGGCAACAGAAATGCCGACTGAGGGTGGTTAAAAAGCTGTTTGTCAAAATCCGTTCTAAGTATTTCTGCTAAGTAGGGTGTGTGCTACCTTTTACATCTTTTACAAGGATTTAAAGTACTTTACTGGAGAGAAAATCCACTTCTGTGCAGACGGGAGAGTACAGCTTGATCAAATTTTCTCCTCTCCTCTAAATGGTTAGTTAACATTAGCTCTAAATGGCATCCTGAACGGAGTAGAGAAGCACGTTTCCCTTGTCCTTACGAACTGAGGAAAGTGAAAGGTTAGGTTTTAGTCTCCCTGCCTAGGTTCCTAGGTGAAGGGCATCTGCTGCTGCCTGAAAGAAGTACGTAGCTGTGCGAAAGAATTAAATGCATCGAGATACAGCAGCATAAAAGCTGCAAATCCTTGTTAGTTCAGGAAGCAGCAGTGTGCGAATATATCTTATGTTTTATCTGTTGCAGAATAGATGGAAAATGTTGCCTTGTACGTACTTTGGTATAACTCAGTAAGGATTATGAGGAAATGTAAATTCTTGGACTTTGCGTGTTTCTGATCCGTAATGAGGAAGAGACCTCTAATTTAACAGGAACAGCAAGAAGAGCAAGGCAATGATTTCTTATTCGTGACCGATGGTTAAAAATGAGTTTCTGGTCTTTTTGCTGATTTCCACCCCTCACCCTCCTTTTCCAATCCGATTATGTCATGTAAATAGAATAAACAGAGCAGTCACTCCTGAAGGGTCATGCAGGGTATCAGCTGTATTTTTGCTGAGGTAGAAAAATAGTCTTTCTTTATGTGTTTTCAGGACTTGGTCTGTTATTAAAATAAAGATACAGTTAGTTAAAATACACATGCAATTGAACATACACATTAAACAGAATATAGGGTATCCACCCATTCAGTGACCTAGGCGTAATTTGATGTTTAGAGTAATTTTGGAACTCTTAAGTTGCATCTGCAGAAAGCCACTGACAATTTTGAATTCAAGATTCAAGATTAGCTGTAGTAAGAGCTTTATTTTTTCCCACAATGGTTCCTAAGTGTTTTGAGTCATCTTCCCGCTTCCTCCCTGCCCCATACCCATGGCCACATTAGCTAACTAGATGCTGTTATTCCCATCATGAACCAAAGGAAAGAAAAAGAAACCAGCGTCTTTGAAAAAGTCTTTGTTAACTCTCCCCCCCCCCCCCCCCCCGCCCACCCTTTATAAATCGGGTCCTGCCTATTCTTACTTTCACTGGGATAGAACAGAGTGTATTTACTATCAATTATTTATAGGGTGACTGAAAATGCCTGTTAAGGTGAGTCTGTCAGTGACTCCCCAGAATTGTTTTTATGCCTGAAGAAGGTGGTAAAACCGTGTCGAAAACTATAAAGACACAAGTGAGGAAACATATTTTCAAGAAATTAAATAGCAGCATATTTCTCACTCAGAATTTAGAGGGAGGATTTAGACATCAAAGGAAGAAAACCAGTATTAAACTTCCATTGTTACGAATAAAGACTTAAAGGTGAGGTTTAAAGATGTCTTTCCTAAATACTTAATTTTGGGGAGTCTTTCTGTTCTATCTAAATTGTTTTACTGTACTGAATATTTTATCTAGATTTAAAAGTACAAAAAACCTGGCATGATGTAATGGTGATCAAGTTGTCGTTTGAATAGACAGATATCTCATATTTAAAATTTCTAGTTTGTGGCACAGACTTTCAGAGGGTACCAGTTACTTTAAAATACCTTTAAAAGTACTTGAGTTTAATATTTTTCATGGAGATGCTAGTTGGAGTATTTATTTTTCCAGTTACTTTCTATTACTGCTGCTTTCCTTAAAGCTGTTTGTGTGGAATGGGGAGGAAAAGGGCCACAGTGGTGATTTGGAGCTTAAGTAAAATACTTGGACCAGTAAGATTTTTGTCAACTCCCATTGACACAGAAGATGGTAATACAGTATGGCATCTATGATGTTGTAAAATGAAGCCAGTTTTACTGCAGTCATGTATTTATATTTGCCGAACAGCTGTGTGACCTGTTTAGGCAAACTCTTATTATTTTTGTGATGGAGCAGTCCCCAACCTGCTTTTAAATCTTATTTTTAAACTTTTCAAAATAACTGAAAATCTGTAAAACTCTGGAAGATTTTATTTCGAATCCAAAATTGCAAGGCATAGATAAGTTAGGCCTTTAATTACCATCCCTCATAATTTAGTTAAATTAGTAACTACTGCTGTGTTTTAGGATTAGAGGCCCAGTTTTTCAAGGTATAAAGTATTACCCAGTCCCTTTAAATTGGTACGATGGGGGTTTGTTCAAGATAACCTGTGCCTGGTTCAGACTCTGTAACCACCGCACAAGCGTGCTCCCCTTTTGAAGCTCAAAGTGGTTTTGAAACCAGCCCGCTGCACTGGAGGAGGAGCGGGTGCCCGTTCTAACTTTGGAAAAATTGTCTTGTGGTAATTGGTTCCTGCTGTACCAAATGGCCTGGGTCAGATGCACTGGTCCCCACGATGACATGTGTCACTAATGCAGATGTAAGAAAGAGTCACAGCAGACAAAAGGCAGCTGAGGATGTGATGGCTTCTGAGAAATGTTTTCTAGCCTCTAGCCATACCAGAGAAACCCGCCCTCCAACAAGTGCGTACTTGGTGCAGAGCGCTCCTCGGTGGTGTCTCTGCTGTGGGATGGCACACGAGCGAGCATACGTCGATTCGTGGTACCAGAGACAGAAAACAGCTTTGCCGTTTAGTTTGAGGGGAATTGTTAGCCCATCTAGATGAGGCTCTTGTGGCCATTCACAAGTGTTGACTGCTTTAACGTGTGGTATGTTCTCAGCCAGCACCTCATGTCATCCATATTGTCGCAGGTCTGTAGTTAGGATTTTATTTTTTTTTTCCCCAGAGTTCCTGTGTTTTGCACAAAAGCATGTACCTCAGCTGTTGTGTGTTCTTTATCCCTGTCTTCATTTGCAGAGATCCAAATATTAGTAAGGGAAAAACATTTCATTTCGTATTTCCAATTTTATTTCCTTTATTTTAGAGAACTCGTAAAAATTTAAGTTGTTTTTTTCTTTTTAAATATGTGTACTAGCTCTGCTGGTATCCTCTGAAGATTTATAAATATACCAAGATGTCAGCATTTGTCTATTGGCAATTTAAGGCTGCTGACATTGTGAAACCCTTATAAACAATGTTTGAAAGGGTTTTTTTGTTTTGTTTTTGTTTTGGGTTTTTGGGTTTTTTTTAATTCTTACTGTGATTTTTAAAGATGTGGACACTGATGTTGCTAATATCCAAGGACTTCCGTAAAACTTCCTTCCAGGAGGCATTTCTACTTGGGGTAAAGCTACACAAACAATGTACAGGGTTGCCTAAGAGATGGAGTGTGAGCCCTGCACTGCTAGTATTGTGAGCTGGATGCTAGGGCAGGGATCTCCTGTCTGAACTCGAGATACATTTTACATTTCCTGGCAAATGCTGAATGATTATTGATGCTACATGCAGCAATGTTAGGAAAAAGAGAAGATTGTCATTATTTGTAGAAGCTGTATGAAGGGAGCAGGAAGAAATTGAAGAGGCAGGTAGCTCTAGATAGGAGTTTAAGCATATGACTTGTTTTCTAAATAGAAAATTACCTGGCTAATAGTAAAAATTGTCAGTCATTTTGCTCTAACTGATGCCCTTGTTTCAGGTGGACATGCAATATTAAAACAGTCACAGCACAACTGTACCTTGTTAGTAGCAATGTCAGCAAGGTAAAAAAGCTCAGAAAAAGATTAATAAAAATAACCTGGCAGACTATATTTTAGATGAAGCTGCAGCATCTCTTGAGATAACCATCCGCCCACTGCATTTTCAGAGTGCAGTAGAAATGTCTCCCACTTCAATGTGCTCCCTCCTTATTTGTTCCCCAAAGACACACGCTGAGATTAAAAGACGGTCTATTGACAGCAAATCTTTCCAAAAGTACTAAATCTGGCAAGAGATGTCGTGGGGGGAGTTTCTTGTACCAAGAACCGTGATTTGTATCACTGCATACAGCCGCAAGGTTACTCTCTCTGCTCCCCCCACCCCCCCGTTCTATGTTCTATTCTATTTGTATAATGTTGAGAAGCAGCTGGATTAGTCTGTCTTTACTTGTGTATTGCCGACACTTCACTCTAGAAGTTGCTGACTTCGTCGGCATTTGGATGGAAACTTCAGATAAGTGAGGAAACTCACATAGAAGTATTTACCATCCTGGTAATCTAAACTCACAGAGAGTGTTTTGTCATAAATTTAGCTGACAGGCATATATTGGAAATGAAGCATGTCATTTTCAAAACTATAACCAGACTATTTTTTGAGAGTAATATAAATTCCTATTTTGAGCATATTTTGGTTTATATGCATTTCCATTATTTATATATTAAAATTAGATGTGCACAATTTCCAGCCTTATTATTTTGAATGGTTATTAAGAAATGTAGTTATAAATTATGAGTTATATAATACTTTGGAGTAAAAGGTGATTTTCGTAATGTTTTTTCCCAACTTACAAATAACTTTTTTGCCATAATACAAACATGCTAGCAGAGCAACATGATAGATGTCTCTTTAAGTATCGTAGTAAAAGAAAATGACTTGTATTCTGAGGCTGTGGATAGTTTATGTTGTTTTGGACCCATTTCCCAAGCAGTGATCGAAAACAGATTACAATAACAATTATACAGTCAGAAGATGCAATATCCATTTCTGTTTTAATTGAGTGAAAGAATAATAAAAACATCATTAAGAAAAATGAGGTGGACCTGTCATACACTCTACCAATTTTTAGACTTGGAGAAAATGCAGAGTAACACAAGTGTGAGCTTTTTTTTTTTTTTTTTTATTTTTCTTTTTTTTCAGTAGAGTTTGTTGCTCAAGCTAGAAGTCTGGATGGTAGGCTTCAGATGGGCTCCCATGAGCAAGTATGCAGCAAGTAGGCATGCTGCTTGATGTAAAGGTCATATTGGGCATTACCCAAGCGTCAGGGTTTGCCATAAGCGTGACTGTCACGTTTCTGTTACTGGCTTGAGCCTTCCTGATTATATTGATACGATTGTGGTGTTATACTGACCTACCAAATAGGGAAGCTCAGAGAATGCCATGGACAGGTAGAGAGCAGTGAAAAACACTTGCTTCTCCTTCAAAATAAAAAGCCGTGCTGCTTTGTTTTTTCCCCGCTTTTTTGCCTCTCCAAATCTGTGGACGTGTGTGCCAGTATCGTAAGCCATTGCTGCCTGGGGCTGACTCTTCTGTGACCCTGTAGCTACCTCACCATCTCAGTCTTCTGATGAAAACCCTGCAGGCAGAAGGACCCCGTGCGGGCAGCACCGCAGCTGTGTGGCGCTTGGGAAGGGACCGAACTGTGGGGGGAGGCCAAGGCTGAGGGAACCTGGCTCTCCTTTTTCCCTGAAGCTGAGTGCTAGAGCTGTAGGCAGAAGCATCCTTTCTGCTGTACCATACGTGGAAAGAGGGATCCTCTGTACGGTAGCCTTGGCTCCAGTCATGTACCATACAGCTTTACAAATCAACATTTGGAATGGCATCCGAGAGTGAACTGGGAGCCAGTTCAGCCTTTGGAGAGCAGATGTAATCTGCTTTCTTTGGCTAACACCTCTCAGCGAGCACATGGATTTGCGCTAGCAGAAGTATCTGATTCTCCACTGTAGCGCTGTGTATGTAATGTTGTAGTAATTCAGCCTGTTGAGCCCCAGAAGCAGGGACTGGTGACTCTTCACCAGGGAATCCACACACAGTAGGTCAGCCTGCAGGTGGGTCCTTTCCACTCTCACCCCAAAATATCACTAACCGGCTGCACAAAGTAAGTGTGCTGTGTGCACCTGAGAGAGGGTGTACCTCTTCGCTCTTGTTCCTCAGCCTCATGACTTGTTTGGTAAAGACGTGGGAGTTATTAAAAACTGTTTGTGTGATCTGCTGGCTGGTAAGAGTAAATGTTCCCCAAAGAATAATGTTCAAATGGATAGCTGTCAAATGCGCGATCTCATCTTTGTGAAAATGTGGAGTGCTTCCCCCACAGCTCTTGATCTTCTGCCCTTGAAAAAGGAGCATGAGAGAATGCTGCTCAGAAGTTGCTCGCTCTGGGGGGTGTGTGGGGTGTGGAAGACTGGAGTTATGAGCAAAGTCCAAGCCCCAGATGCCAGTTCCTGACCCTTAAAGGGCCGTGGGTGCGGGCTGTCCGAAGGCTCTCTGCGTATTGACTGGTAAAACGGGGGACAGAGCGGGTAGTGGGCTGCTTTCTAGGGGATGGAATGAGGGCATGGCTCCTGCTGTTTCTTGGTTGTGGTTCTCTCCTCTGTTTTCCTGCTGAAGTTCTGATGAAGACTTCCGTGGTCTCCTTATACCAGAAGAATACCACCTGGTAGTGCTGTGGTGGTGGCGGTAGCTGAACCCTTGCTGAAGGTGCAGAAGGGTGGAGGCCTCTGGCAGGAACCCTGGAGTGTGATGACCTGCGTTCTGAGGCGGCGTTTGGTGTAGCTTGTCCTCCTGCGCCCGTACTTGTAACTTTGCCCGTAACCAGTTGTGCCGTATCTGTTGACATTGTCACGTAGAAATAAGGTTTTCTGATGCTGCCGGTATCTAGAAGACACGAGGGAAGGAGGCAAGGAGGCTGGGATTGCAGCAGTTGCAGATCCGGGCGGCTTGGCTTAGGGCTGGAGCCTGCAGTTGGGCTCAGAGACAGAGATGTAGGTGCAGCGGCCACATTAGCCTCTCCATTCAGCTCTTTATCTGGCAGCACGAAGGAGGCGTCATACGATTTCGTCCCTTTCTTGCTAGAGGCAGGTTCGCAGAGGGAACGGACACGAAGGAGGAGAGAGCTTGCTGGTGGGTCCCAGCGGAGATCCCAGAACGGGCCCGAGCGTGGTGCGCAGCTCTTCTCCAGAAATGAAACCTCAAACCAGCTACGAAAGCTTTTCTGTTACATTCCAGGGGACTTATCCCAGTACCAGGAGACTAGTTAATAGAACCTTCATTAAAATGCTTTTGCTAGAAGATGTTTTTTAGTTTAAAAATTACATAATATGGTGGCATCTGCTAGCGCCACCGAAGTTAAAGGCTTATTAGTGGTTCCAGTTTTCAGGGTTTAAAAATGCTGGTCATTAAAATTAATTCTGGGTGGAACTTGGCATAGAGAGTCTCGGCCCCTTAGGCGAGTTTTGTTACCTAGTTGAGAGAAAAACAACAGAAAGCAGTCCCCCCAAAGCAGACCCCCCTTTGAACCCTAAACTTGTTTTTAAGTTACAGTAACCAAAACCTAAAACTTATAGGAAATTAATGGCTTAAGATGATTTTTTTTTAAAAAAACACACCAGTTTAATTTAAAAGCGTTTCCTTGACTGGTCTCGAGTGAAAGAAGTGTATTTTCCATTATTTCATATTATGAAGTACTGCTGTGGGGGCATTTTTGCTTCGTTTTTAACTGGGAAACAATTTGAAACAACAGAGCTTGTTTTATTTGGGGAAAAATGTAGCTATCGTGTCTTCACCTTTGCCTTTTGACGCAAACGGTTGGGCTTGACGATCTGAAGCGTCTTTTCCAACCGAAACGATTCCACGAGTGCATTGGGCGAGCTGGGGTGGCTGAACGCGCGGCGCTGGTTCTGCCACGGGCGCTCTGCACGGCGCGGGGGGGCTGGCAGGGCAAGCCCAGCTTTCTGCCGTGACAACAGGGACAGCTGTTTGTGCCGCCTTCGGACTCAGGCCGCTTTAAAACCGCGTGTGGAGGTCTGGGTTCTCGCCCCTCGCCTCCCTCTCGCTTAGGGGAGAGCTGGCAGTGCTGGGTCCCCCTGTTGCGTTGCGCCTGCCTGCTGGCTGCCGGCGCCTGCTGTCCCTGCACCCAGCGGCACAGCCCCGGGCTGCTCCCGTTCTTGCCCTTTGCACCCGGCTGGTGCCAGGGGTTCCAAGTTGGGTTGAGCTAGCGCGGCTGGTTTGGCAGAGGCGGAGGGGTGGGTTGGCGGGAGCAGTTGGTCGGCTCCGGCTAACAAAAGGCCTCGCCTCCTGCGGGGAACGCTCCTGCCCCGGGCGCGCGAGGCAAATCCCCCTGTCCCTCCGTTTCGCAGTTCTCGTTCATCTCAGCACATGCTCTGAATACCACTTTTTCTTTTCTACTT
Organism: Falco naumanni; assembly: GCF_017639655.2. Classification (NCBI taxonomy): domain Eukaryota; kingdom Metazoa; phylum Chordata; class Aves; order Falconiformes; family Falconidae; genus Falco; species Falco naumanni. Next base: position 64,629,337 of record NC_054061.1, on the reverse strand, counting down.
CTGTGTTTTTTGAGAAACTCAAGTATTATCAAATCAAGTTAGGAGTTTCGTAATATGTTTCTGTGGTGGGATAGTAGCCTGGAATATTTCGTGTTAAACAGTAAAGCTGTTATTTCAGCTAAGGGAAGGATTCTTTGGCTAGTTAAGCTGTCAGAAGCAGGGGACATCTGCAGCGACTCCTTTATAAGATTTCCTCCTGAGATCTGGGATAGTTGTGATGGTCGGGAGACTGAAGCCACAGAAAGGACTGGAAGCTGAAGAAGGATGTAAATAATATCTTGTGGTTTGCATTTACCGTTGGCTAAAATACAATCTGTAGAAATGCATTTCCTGCCTACAGACTTATTTGAATATGCAAAGCCAGAAAAAATAACTGAGGAGGAGGAGAAAGATATTGTCCTTAGTTCTACTTCCTCTGGCTCTCCTAAGAAGAAAAATTCTACAATGTAATGTTATTTAACATGATTCTGTTTCTTTGGCAAACGTATTAAAATAATCTGTGGACTGAGCTCTTCTTTACCAAATCGCAGCCTGGAACAAATTATTTGCAACGGGCTTGTAAACCCGTGAAGAGTAGGAGTTTAACAGCATCACGTTACTGGCTATGTGCAAAATCGGCTACCTCGCGTTTTGTCTGGGATGCGTTGGAGAGCGGAGGATTAGCAGAAGGTGAGGTCCTTGTGCTGTGACGAGGTGCTTGACACTTCTGTTTTGCACAGGACCGTGCAGTTGCGAAGATCCTGATACGGTCTCCTGTATTTGTCATAGAGATTTCCCGCTGGCCGCCTGTCAGCGTGTACACGCAGCTTTCTTCACGTGGTTCCGAGTGGTTAATGACAAACAACTGCAAAGTCATTCCTCCAGTCCCCATTAAAAAAGATTTACAGTGGAAGAATTCTCAGCCTCATAATGAGACTGTTGTAAGCTGGTACTTGATACGTAAAAGGCTGAAACGCAGTCCATTTACCCAAACCAAGCATTTATTGTAAATAAGTTAAGTGCCAACAGCTTATATTCTGTCCGATTTAATTATATGTGTAATTTATGGAGTAGCTTGGAAGGGAGCCTTAATGGACGTGACTAACCCTTGGTGAAACGTGTGAGCTCTGCCTCTTCCACCTCAGCACTGAAGCGCACGGGCGTGGGCTGAACCTGGGATCAGCTTCGGGCCTGCTCCTCGCTGCGCGTGTGGCACCGTGGGGACGCGCGGCGCTGCCTGTCCTGCCTGGCTGCGCCCCGGACCCGCCACCGCCGTGGGCTCGGCAGGGCTCGCTCTCGCATCGCCACCAGCTGCAGCTCCCATGGGGTCTAAAATGAAAGCGGTGTTGAGAGCAGACCAGAAATCTTTTTCTGAAACGCTATTAGGTGTCCTTCCTCTTAGAAAAAAACTGTTTTGGAATGCAGTTGATCTTTCCTCATTAGGAATTAGTCTTCTCTAGTTATATGTGATCTTAAAGGGCTTTTCCAACCGAAATGATTCTGTGATTTTCTGTTTGTTCAGCTACTTCAGTCTTGAACAGAAACCTCCTGATTATTAGCATATGCACTAGGTTTTAATTTCCAATCACCTCAGGATTTGCAGTTTACAACATTTTGAAGAAGTGGCATGCTTTCTTTTTTTTTTTTCGCCCCCCCCTTTTTTTTTTCTGTCTTGGTAGTGGTGTTAAATTTTTGAGAATAGAAATGATGGATTAATGTTGCACTACGATGTGGGATGGCCATGCAGAAATTCAGGTATTTCTGAATAACAGAAAGCTGTCAAACTTAATTGGTTTCTGCCTTTTCAATTAGAGCTGCAGGATGTGAGGAAGAGAGCTGGCAAACCTCCCCTGTGCCGCATGGATGCTGATTTCTGCCTTTTAAAACAGTTTTCTTCATTTAGGTTAATTTTTCAAATTTGTTTAAAAGAAAGGGAAAGAGAGGTAAATACCAAATCAATATGCATAAGGTCAGCTCCACTGCAGCACAAAGAGAAATAAATAAATGGACTGCTTTCCCTTTGCTGCCTTTGCTGGATAAAGGGCTCTCGCCTAAGGAAAAGGCAGAAGCAGATTAGGTTTAGGAAGTGTTTGTAGTTTGTTTCCTGTGGTTATTGCCCGTTGTGGAAGCTTGCTTTGTTGTTAGATGTATGGAATCTTTATCTAGATAGCTTCCTCAGGATGACCCATGCTTTCCTAATGGAGCTTTCTGGTCTCTGCTGTAGGGTAAGGGTCTCACCTTAAAAGTCCAGCTGAAGTTGCTCTTAATTCAGTGTTTCGAGGTGTGTGTGGGAATAGACATTTGTGGATTCTGCGCTTGCTGTTACCTAGATTTCTTTTTTTTCATTCTTTCTTTCTTTTTCCTTTCTTTTTCCTTTCTTTCTTTTCTCTGTATAGCTTAGAGAATGACCCACGCTGCAGTCTCATCTAGGGAAAACGTTTTCTGCATACAGTAATGAAGAGTTTTCAGTAGTTTGTGACTTTCCAAATAAATGACCTGGTTTCTGACCTCCCAACCATAGAAATCTACTTTGACTTTGAGGGAGATTACTCTGTGTGTGTTTGTGTTCTGTTTAAAAAAAACACCCCAAACCAACCAATAAACAAAACCTACAAACCCAAAGCACAACAGCAACAACAAAAACTTTATTTTCCACTTTCTTCATTTGATAAAAATCTCTCCACTGTAGAATGATTTCCTTTGGGTTTGACACCACCATTTGATCTCAGTTTTTAATAATTTTGGTGGGTTTCACTCCCAGAAGAAAACATGCTTGTGCTGTGAAGTATTCCCACTAGAAATCTGGGAAATCTTAAAACCCCATGTTACTCAGGGCTAAGAACTGGCTTCTTTATTAATTCCCTGCTAGACAACCTCTGTACAGTGAATCTTTCCATAACACCATGCTGTTGAAATTAATCAAGCTGATGTTTGGAAATTGTTCAAATTAGATTAAATTAAATAACACCTAGACAGGGCTTAGAACTTGTGCTGATGGAAACGGATTTTAATCTAAAAAGACATGTATTTTATTGATGCCTCTTCTTATTGGTTGAACTTCATATTATACTTATTAGGACACACAAGTGCTGCTCCTTATTTAATGGCTGGAGAGGCGCGTGGCTGAAATAGGTTTAACCTCCTCCTCAGCTTTCTGTGTCCTTTTCTTTTTTGCTGTAGGCGCCAAGCCTGTGATGGTTATGTTGAAGCGGACAATGCAAAGAAGCTCAGTGCTGATGAAGTGTCACATTTATTGCTTGCTTTAGAGCATGTACTGGACAAAGTCTCATTTGCAAATGAACAAAGGAAACAAGGCAGGACTTTTTAATATCTGCTCTGTCTTGTCCTTCTAATTGGTCATTAGAACTTTACAGCTTTTACTTACAAATCTTAAACTGAAAATGTTTTCCAGGGAGCTGCATGACTGCAGTTCGATCGTACTTTTAACGGGCTTCAGGGTTTTTGTAAAAATTAATGTTTTATGCAGCAGAGTGTCCAGAGTTTTTACTTCTTGAATAAAATACCCGTTTCACTTTCCTTCATTTTTAAGAATGGATTGTTCCCTGGTGAAATAAAGCCGTGGATTGAAATGGGTGAGGAGGAGAAAATGTGCATTTGAACACAGGTGTCTTTGATGCATATTTAATTTCTTCTTAATTTCTCTTCCCCTTAGAAGAGTCTAAGCAAAAAATACAGCTATGTTTACAGAGTCTTCTCTGTACGTTGCAGCTTTTCCACGAATAGAACAGTGGAGCTTAAATCCCATCTCTGATTTTTTTACAAAAATCTATGTTATACAAAGGTAGTGGTCACTGCTAACCATTCGGTTGTTCTGGGTAATAGCGGGAACAGTTTTTCCCTGTTCTTTTCCGTGGATTAGAAGGAATTCTTGCTGTGTATGGATGTCCTTATAAAAGCCTTTATGTAGGTCTTGTTTATGCTCCCCTAGCATTTTATGCAGATGCTATCTATATGGGCTCAGAGCTCTGTGAGAAGCACGAAAGAGCTGCTTGTAAGTCAGTTAAGTGAATTAACATCAAGGAGAAAAAGTCTTTTGTGTAATTTGTGATTGCTGTTAATGTTCTGTGTGCATTCCAGCATTGTGTTCATCCTTTAAGGAAAGAAACTGTTTCCTTTTTAGCCCTCACATTACCCCTTGTTTTCTCCGTGTGTGAAAATCAGTGCCGTATGTCATCTACCACGAGCTGTGCAGCATCGTTCGCTGCAGCATCTCTGTAAAGCTTGGAGAGCGAACGCACAGAAGTTCAGTGCAGAAGGGACTTAAGTCTTTTTTGTGCGTGTGCATGGGAGAGGGAGGATGACAGTAGTTCTGGCTGATGGGGCATTAGGGAAAAGGATGAGGAGTTTCAGGATTTATGGGTAAGGCTGGCTTGCAGTGCTGTAGCACTCATGCGAGACTTCATTGTAGATGCTTGGTCCTCCTGCTCTCTGGGTGTTGCTGTAAGTTCTTCAACTAGAGTGACAACGAGCAGTGACTTAAGTTGCATTGCTCTTCTGTAAGGGCCCTGTAGTCAGCTGGAGGTGTAATGTATGCATTTAGGAGCAAGACACAGTGTGTAGCGGTGTGTAAAGAGCACGCTGGCTTTTGGCTGCAGCTGTTTTTTCTTCTAATTCCAATGTACTGAAAGTATGATAATTTATTTTCAGATAATGTCAGGAAACAGAGAAGTTTGAGGCAATAAATCCATTGGAGACATTATAGCTTAACTCCCCAATGCAAAATAGAGGGAAAAGCAGATGGAACTTCCTTGGAGTGAGATTTGCTTGGAAACAAGTTGGATTAGTGTTGCTTTTGAGTAAAATTCTGGATGCTATAACCAGAGGCATGAGGATGGGTTAGTGATGGCAGATGTGGTAACCTGCCCTTTGCTCTCTGTTTTTAAGGTACTAACAGCAGCTTATCATCAGTAACGCAGGGTCACTGAGTTCAGAGATGTTTTTGCAAAAGCTGTTTCTGGAGCAGGGTCCCTGCAAGCATGGGCGGCAGGAAGGGTCATAGAAGTCATCGTGGGCAAGAGTCCTGTGGGTCCTTTGTGGCATCCATAAAGTGATGTCATATATAGTTCCGTCGGTTCTGTCTATCAGGCATCAGTTCTAGCTTTTGAGATCCTGCTTGTACTGAGACGGTAAACAATGAGCACAGAGAATAGGTGCAGCTTCTGTGCTGAGAAAGTGGAAAGACTGTTGTGTGACAAGGAAAGCATCTGCAGGAGGATAAAAGATGCTGTGGCATTCCTCTCATCAGTTTGCATTCACCTACTTTTTCTATCTTGCCAAAACATAATTTACACAATCAATATCAGAGCCTTAGCATTTGGCCAAGTATTGTAATCTTTTGTTAAGATACTAACAGCCCCCTCAAAAGTGCTATGACGGACTGTATGTTCGACAGGAGGGGATGTTTGTTGCTTATGGAGGTTAAATTCCATTCTGACTAGTTAAATGACTTACGTACAAATAGAATTCAATTTTTAACCTTTGATAGGAATAGAAATGTTGTCATTGATTTCAGAGGAACAGGATCAGCTTTGCACTGTCTTTTCAAGAAAGCACTTGGAGATATTTTTTTCACTGAAGTTTTGTTGTTTTTTGTTTGTTTGGTTGGTTTTTTTCAACACTCTGTGTTTGAATTTGGCTGCTTGAACTTGCAAAAGGCGTTAGTTTAACCCAGAATCAAGCAGTGAAGAGGGAGCAGCATCAATGTGGTGCCATAACCTACTTACACATTACTTCAGGATGTGTTTTAAAACAAAGAACTAAAGCACATTAACTGGATATCGTGGCTCATAGCTGCTGCTGCTGGCCTGCAGTTAGAATATCAAACTGGGAGGTGCTCCATGCCAGATAGGCCACTAAATGAGAATTGTGTATCTTAAAATACATTTTAAAGTAAATCTGTTATCTGCAAATTCAAGACAAGGAGGATTTAAGTCCCTTAGCCGTTGTTAATGGTGTGACTGAATCTGTTTCAGGGCAGGGTGACTCCTCTGAAGGGTTATGTAACTATTGGTTTGTAGATAGTGAAGCTACTGGTAGCAGAAGATCTGGAAGATGCTTAACTGACTTCATACGGAAGGAGAACTGAAATGTGGCTTTCTCCTCTTTTTTTCTTTAAAGAAGTGCCTGGTCCAAGAATACAGTGATTTGTGCCTGGCCTTCCGTAACTATACGGAGTTATTGTTCATAGTTGTTATGTGTACTGGAAATGGTTGTATTTCATTCTGAAGAACAGGAGTTAGAGGTGAACTTTCTGGCAGCCCGTTTGGACAACTGCTTTAGGCTGAGATCCGTCTCTGCCCCAGTATTTCCTAGTTCATCTAGTACATCAGCTAGTAACAAACTAATAAATTTCTGTGACTGGAGGTAATGTTTTTTCCTTTGCCTCCGCCCTGATGACAGCCTGGCCTGCAGCAGGCGGTGGAAATGGCCGTGCAGTTCTGTAGGTTTTCCGTCTGTTCCGTCTTCCCTCTGTGCACATGTGTTGAGTCCTGTAGGGCCATCTCCTGCAAACTGGCTTGTTCCTCTACTGTCTGTAGTATTGAATCCCTTTAAGTTCATGCCCCGCAATTTATTGCCAGAGATTACTTGATCCTGTAACCACAAAAGTAAATTTACAATAAAACAGAACAAAATTGAATCCAGACCACCCCCTGAGTTTTCCACTTCTGTGGTTCCTCCTCATCCTTGATCCTGTTCCGAAGAGAGCTGTTCTCACTCTCTGCATACATGCAGCAGGAGAACAGCCACTGGCCTCTCTGGGTCTGCATGACCGTGCTGCCAACACGAGATTATTGTTTTCAGCAAAATCAATGCGAGGGTATTTTCCTTGCACAGTGAGAAGACTGACCGTGCTCTGAAAATGTGCAAACAAGCCTATCCCAGCCGAGAGCTGCGTGGGGACGAGCCCCTGCTGATCCTCCCTGCCTCTGCTTTGTGGAGAGAAGCAGGAGCGGCGTTCGTGTGTCAGGTGTTCGCACGGCTGAACGTGGAGGAGCTCTGACCTGAAAGAACAGGGGTGTTCATGGAGCTGTAGAAAACTTCTGTGATGCTGAAAAGGTCTTATTAGGAAATCTTGTTCGTCCTCATGCTGATTGCGATTCTGTTCCTGAATCGTATTCTCTGGAGCTTTTGGTGTGGTTTTTAAATGACTCAAGTGATGAGACTTCAGTATTTCCCTTGGAAAGAAAACAAAAGCTATCCCACAGGGAAGAAAGGCAGATTTCTACTTAAGATGAGCCTTCGAGGAGGTGTTTTAATTTACAGCTTTAATCAGAGATGTATGACACGCTTCTTGTTCCTCTTTTATTGATGCTTTGTTGTTTTTTGGTGTTGTTTTTTTTTTTATCTAGGTTTGATGATTCCAGTCTTTTGTGTGGTGGAGCAGTCGGACGCCTCTCTTGAATACGATAATCGAGAAGAGCATGCCGAGTTCGTTCTGGTTCGCAAAGATGTGCTCTTTAGCCAGCTGGTGGAGACAGCGCTCCTGGCTCTGGGGTATTCCCACAGTTCTGCGGCTCAGGCACAAGGTATTCAATAAAGTTCTTTTCCCCCTTCTCTGCACTGGCAGAAGACAGCACCTGAGGTTGTTTGATGTAAGGAGGACGCAGGAAAATTGGTGGCAAATCTTGGAAGTGGTTGTATCAGTTGTGTTGATTGCTGAATCTTAAAGTAGATGTACAGCCAGCCCTACCCTGTTAGCCTGCCTAGAAAGCATTAGCTGGATCTTGCTGAAGTGTGAAACGTGGTGATAATGATCAGCCAGCATATTCATGACATATTTGTTCTGTGCGGTGAGGCAGGTTGCTGTCTCGAGGAAGTCAGCACAGAAGAGCTCTAGGTGTACAGCTAGATGGTAGTTAGTATTCCTCTTTGTATCAGGACCATTTTGAACAGCACGTTTTAGCCTTTTAATTTTTAAAATTGTGTATAATGGTGATATATGTACATGCTCTTTTTATGGCTGGTAATTGTAGCGCTAAATGTGCAGGCCGATTTCTGTTTTCACTTGCCTACTGTATTGCTTCAAAGCCCTTTGTAAAGCTCTACAGTCCCTTCCACTTAGAGTTGACTCTCCAGTAGCAGTGAAATCTTAAAATAAACGAAGCTTTCCTCTCTCTACTCAAAATATTAGCTTGAAAAAACCCAAACCTAAAATCCTAGTCTTGAGGGAGATGGGCAGGAGGTGGTGGGTTGGGAAAAAATTTTCCAGGATGAACTTTGCATTTTAAGAGGCTTTTTTGTACTAAACAGATTATTTCAGTCAGTGCTTGTCCTTTTGGATGGGAAGCCTGTCCGTTTCAGTTTCATCTCCATGTCACCAATAAAACCGGTGCACATTTAGAGTAGTTTAATAGAAGCTTTGCCTGGGGATTTGGATCGTTTTACCTGTTGGTTTTAGTTATTTTTTGTATAGCTAGGTATTTGAACGTGCGAACAGGGAGAGCAGTGGTGCTGTGGAATCCAGGAGTCCCAGGCAGTGGTTAACAGCACCGGCTCCTCGTACAAACTTCTTTCCAAGCAGGGTGGCAGTGATTCATTTCCTTTGTCAGCCCCTGCTCAGTGAGGGAGGCTCAGGTTCTTTTTACGGGCAGAGCTCCTGCACATGTGTTTGCTTACACGATACGGTAACAAAAGCTCTGTGAAAAGGTAGTTGTTTTATTTCTTAATATGAAATGTTTCATGTCATTTTAGGGATGCTTTTTTCCTGAATGTAAAAGGTCAGTGTATGCCACTGTTTCCATCCTGGTGAGCCAGCTTCCTGTTTGACAGCACTATCCATCTCAGTTAACACAGTTGCTCAAGGTGTTGCGAACTAACATGTGGAACACTCTGCATTAGGTGGCCAAGATTTGATTCTTGGCACTTAGGAAGGGGAATAGGCTTTGCAAGAAACCTGCTCCAAGGAGGCATGCCATTCGGTGCAGTGATCCAGACTGGCTGAGCGTCTCACTTGGGAGAGCCTTGCTTTTGCAACATCTCTCTGTTGTTGAGAATAGCAAGGAGGAGAGACAGATTGGCTCACGACAGAAATTAGTCACTGTGCAGGGAGGAAACGACCGCTGCATTTTTGAACAACAGGCTTTGACAATGAGCAGGTTCAAATACTAATCTATTGCGTGATGTGTTGCTTGAATAACTTGTCTAGAAAATAAAAATTGAATTTCTAATTGTTGTAATTAGTCTAAAAGAAGAAACTTTGGCATTTTTGTCTTTAAGGCAGCAGTTACGTTCCACTAGAAAACGTCAGGTGGTATAATCAGAAACCACAGAAAATACCTTAAAGATCTGTCAGCTATAAGTTACTTAACCTCTTACTCTGTTATTTTTTTTTAACCTTCACACTGAAGGTCCAGTTCTCCAAAGTCTTTTATATGTCCTAGATAAATACTGCAGGTCACATTGATTTTAAGATACAAAGCTGAACTATGCAGCCTGTTCTGTAGTATCTTGCTTCTGTGCTGTCTGTCTGCAGGCTGAGAGGTGAGGCAGAGGCAGGGACAGAGTGCTAATAGGTTTCTGAGATTGTTTAGTTTAAAGAGAAGATTTATAGAATATTGGGCTGTAATCTGTCAAGTAGGATTGACAGAAACATGCTGCTGAATTGTTGATAGGAGGATTTATTTGGGAACACAATTTGCTGATATTAAAAAGGGGGGGGGGGGGGAAGCTATTTGCTTTACTCATTCCGGTTGTAGAAGTCTGCTTCTGTTCTGCTGCTCAGGATTGATCTCATTTAGCAATATACGTTGATAAACAGTCACTTAGTACTTCTTTATGCTTTATGATCAGCTGAATTACAGGATCTGCATGAGAAGCTGAAGATCCTCAGGTGCATTTTTCAAAATGGTAGAGCTTTGAGCAACATGCTGTGCAAAACACTGATATGAGCTGGTGTCCCCACATCCTCCAGGGACAAAGTAAATGTGAGCTTGTCAAAGCTTTTGTATGGTAAAGGCTGTAATGCAGCGTGTAATAATTGTCACCTTTTGAGTTGGGAAGGTGTTTCATTTCGCCCCCCTATTGTTTTGGATGACTGAGAGGAGTAGCAATGTTCACTTTGTCTTGTGGGAAACATATTGCCTTTGCCTGTGCCTTTTAGAACAGGGTCTCCGGTGGCAGATAAAAGAGCTAGCTGTGGGGGGGAAGAGGAGTTGTGGCAGCAGGAAGAATTGCTGTGCAATTTCACACCGCCTGCGCTGCCGCTCACCGTGCCCTTCCGCAGGGCTGCCGAGGCTCCATCCAGCAGGCGGTGTGTGCCTGGCGCTTGCCAGCTGTACAGCACCGCCGCCAGGTCTGGGTGCCAGGTAGGAAGCGTGACGTGGAGGGCTAGGTGCCGTGTTGCCTCCCCGAGGGCTCTGCGTGCCCAAAGGGGTCCTGCCCGGGGCTGCCTGCCTGGGCAGCAGCCTGGAGCCGCAGGGCTGCGCGGGGAGGTGGTGCCGTGTCCCAGCACAGAGCTGCAGCCGGCACGCGCAGCTGCCACCTGGCCTGGAGCCTCCTCACATGCTGGCTCGCAGTCGCTTGGCTTATCGTGGCAAATTTTTAGTCCTGGTCGTGAAGTAAATAGAGAAGTCTTCACATAGATAATCAGGAGACAAATCCGTATCAGGAGGTACACGTGAAGGTGGCCCCGTGCCTCACGGGAAGCAGTTCTTTATTCCCACACAGTTTGGGCAGGACACGTTTAGCCCACAGACAGCTGGCCGTGAACATTTTCTGTTGATGGCGGCGAGAGCAGAGACTTTTCCAGTGAGTGCTGCCCTCGTGAAACTTCCCTTTTCTGACAGGAGCTGTGAAAAGTCTTCTGGAACAGCATGGGAATTCGTTAACAGCTTGGCACTGGGGTGTGAAAGTTGGTGGTGTGAATGGCAACAAAGGTTTAATAAACATTTATGTATTTTTCTTTCATCACTTGAGTCTACACCTGACACGAGGGAACCTGCTACATGTGCCTTCCGGAGAGGAAGAGAGTCATACTTTAAAGGGGCACCTGTTCCATGTCTAATTTAATGAAATTTACGTGCCCAGATGCAGTGTGGGTTTGTTTGGGGTTTTTGGTTGGTTGATTTTTTATTTTTTTTTTTTAGGGGAGTTTTTGGGTGTTTTTATGGGTGTGTGTTGTTTTTTGTTTGTTTGGTTGTTTTTTGTTTTTTTTTTTTAATGAGTGGGGTATTCTAACAACTATGCAAGAGAAGGGAACTGGTAGGGGGTACATAAAGTATATAGTGCTGAGGGCTGGGACCACAGTATGAAAGTGGCTCTGGTCTGGAGTACCCTGTGTGCAGTCCTGCAGCTTTGGGACCTGCTGTGAAAGCTGATTCCCTCCTCAGAGCGGGGTGGAGGAAAAGTAGTGCTAGTTTGGTGCTAATAGCAAGTTCTGCTTTCTTGGAATCCATTTGAAAAAGGAAATAGTGTGATATCTTGTGGATATATGTATATACAATGATCAGAGGGCTGGAGCACCTCTCCCATGCAGAAAGGCTGAGAGTTGGGGTTGTTCAGGCTGGAGAAGAGATGGCTCAGGGGAGACCTTAGAGCAGCCTCCTGGTGCCTGAAGGGGCGGGCAAGAAAGCTGGAGAGAGGGGTGGGTTTTTTTGTTGTTTTTTTTTTTTTACAAGGGCATGTGGTGGTGGGACAAGGGGGAATGGCTTTAAACTAAAAGTGGGTAGATTTAGGTTAGACATAAGGAAGAAATTCTTCACGGTGAGGGTGGCGAGGCGCTGGCACAGGCTGCCCAGAGCAGCTGTGGGTGCCCCATCCCTGGGAGGGTTCAAGGCCAGGCTGGACGGGGCTGGGAGCACCCTGCTCTAGCGGAAGGTCTCCCTGCCCAGGGCAGGGGGGTGGGACTAGGTGGTCTTTAAGGTCCCTTCCAACCCAAACCATTCTATGGTTCTGTGAAAGGTATGTTTTTTCTTTTGACCATTTCCTTGCGATCTGTTGTGAGTGTATACACAGAACTGGTGCATGTTGTCTGCAAAAGCTTGCAAAGCTGAACGGGCCGTTGGAATGGAGTTTGCCTTCTCCTCCCAGGTGCTTCTGCTGGGTGTGTTGGCAGGGCAGTGTGGAGTGCCTGCCCAGACTGCTGCCTGTGCACAGCTTTAGCTGGGTACTGGCAAAGCAGTTGCTTGGGTTAGCTGCTGCGTGTGGCCACCGCAAGGAAAAGGGTGTACGGAAGAGTGAAATGGTGCTGAGGTGCCAAGTGGAGCAGAAGGAGAGGTGAGAAAACAGCAGAGGGAAGTTAACACAGAGCAGGAGAAACATTAGATCTTTTCCATTCCTGTCACGACAGAGATTGCCAAGCCTGGTTCTTAAGCAGCGTACTGCCATGAGCAGAGCCCTTGCAAGAGGCAGTGCCTTGGAGCCCCCCCTGCATGCGGTGCCGTCTCTCCTGGTGCTGTGCGCTGACTGAAGAGTGTGAAGCTCTGTGGCTGCAGAGCTGGGAGCCGCTGGTCGGAGCGGAAGCCTGGCAGGAGAGGCTGGCAGTGGTCAGTGGGGAAGGTGTAAGACAGGAAAAAGAAACAGAAGAGGCTTAATTCTTGCCTTGCCATGTGGAATTGCAGTAGTGGGTTACGGAGGAGACGGTCTGTGGGGACAGTGATTTAGCGAGCTGAGACCAGATGGCATCAGCCCTGTCAGCCTTCCACGACTGGAGTGGGGAGGAGGAGGATTTCGGTGCTGCCGGTTGGTGCCTGGCCAGCGTGGCTGATGGGGTTACCTCTGGCGTAATGCCATGACACCCAAAGGTATATCTCAGGACCAACCGTCCTTTTCCAGCTGCCTCGTCTGGGAGGCTTTGATGTTGCTTGAAGCCATGGGAAGTTGTAGGACAAGTTTGGTTTGGCTTTGGTGCTTCTGTAGGGCACCGTGCTCTGAAGCACCAGTGGAGCTGTCCTTGCTGTGAGGTGCAGCAAGAGAGAAAGGTGCTCTCCTGACTGCACAGCAAGGAAACCAAGGCGCAGGCACCTAAGGGCTCTCCTCTGGATCCGCGGTGCACGTAGCTGGGGCAGGAAAGAACCCAGACTGCAGCTGCGTTCATTTCCCTCAAGGGTCTGAGTATGTGAGCTCGGTTCTGCGCTCTGCTGTTAACTGGAGGTCTCTTGCACTTGTGGCCTGCATTTATAAGTATTATTTCAAAACAAAGACCTAATCTGTTTCATGTGGTGACGTTTAGCAAATCAGTCCAAACACCAGCGTGTGATAACGTGGCCGGCTGAGTGCTGGGCTCCTTCACTTTGCCTAGCCTTTGTGAGACCAGTATGAGCGATCGTCTTGCCACTTACGGGATTATAATCGTGTGTACAAATATCTGAAGAGTGTAAACATCGAGAGGGATCAGATTTGTCTGAGCTGGTCCAAGAGGGTAGGGCCCTGGGGCAATTCAAAGGGTCTGAGCAGATGACTAGTAGGGAAAGATCGTGTGAATCTCCAGAACCACAGTAGCTTCCAACTGGATGTCAGGTAAAGGCAGAACATACCAGCTGGGGGCTGTATTGAACACACACACAAGCTGGTTTTACATTTCTGTATCAAGAAAGGTACAGTAAAAGTGTGGTGAAACCCCGCTAAGCTGTGCTGGATGTGTGCAGCTAAAGTGTGTTGCAGCTGAGAAGACCAGATACGCTAGTTTTAATGCAAGTGCAAGGTAGCAGGATGGGAAAAATGAGAGGAGGCTTGGCTTCTCCTGCGAATAATGTGCAATAAATTACAAGGGCGCTATAATCCGGGATCTTCTAAGGCTTCAGCCAAGTACCCAGCGTCATTTGTATGTCTGAGCTGTGGCTCCCTGTTCATGTGGTCAGGGACCTTCTAGTCAGTATTACACTGGCTTTAATGAACAGGAGAGAGACTGGTGATAGAACGAGTTAAATGACAGTACAATACAGTGATCAACAAACTAAATGTTGGGTCATTTCCTGACTGTCACTGTTTGCTGCTACTTTTTTCTTGTTTGTTTGTACAGGGATAGCATAGTGGTCTCGCCTAACAGAGTTGGTCTGTGTAGAGTTTTGCTCTCTTTCTCTCAGCTCAAACACTTTTGCTGCAGAGTATGATCACCTTACTAAACCAGCGTGTCTTAAAACAGAACAAAAAACCCACCCCAAAACAAATGAAAGAAACCAACCCGGCCCTCTTCGGAGCTCTTTTCAGCAGTTTGGTCTTACTCCATCTATAATTCACAGCTTCTTACCCTTACCCTTTGCCCCCCTTGCTTCTACTGGGGACACTTTATGGGTAAGCTCTTCTTTCTTCTCCCCAGTTTTGCAGGTGAAATTGTAAGAGGCCCAACTTAAATCATTTAACAGTAGTATGTGTGCGGGGTATGACTCAAATGGACATCTTGCAGTGAACTGACATGCCATTTCGTGACAGCTTGTCTGGGATTGCTAAGCGGACTGGATTTCTTGCAGTGATACTCAGTCATCCCAGTCAAAGTTTTCCTTGTAAAAGCTGCTCCTTCTTGAATTGTGTGTTGCTTGAATTGTATTGTCTTTCCCCTAATGCTTGGAGAAGGTGAGCTGAGTACTTCTCAAATATTTATTTTCCTCCCCATATACAGACATTTATCAGCAAATCACTGTTTTGTCTACCCTACAAAACTTCATGACAACTGTAAGTGAAACTCAATTATAGGAACCATGAGAGAAAGTCAAAATTTAATGAGAATATTGAAACCCTCTTCCTTCTTTATCTTTTTGATAGGCATTCCAGTGCATAATGGACACAGGGTTTGAAAGACGTTGTTGCTAAAGGTTCCGCATCTCATGCCATTTCAGTTACAGCCCCAGACTTCTCTTGAAACGTTCCTTGAAATCTTAAGAAATCTCACCTAAAGAGTAAAAGAAGAGGTAGAGATTGAGGCTGCTTATACTTGTAGGGTTTACTAAAATTAATGTGGGGGTTTTTTGGTGGAAAATGTGACATAAAAAAATGTTGGGATGTCATATTTTTATATATATATATATATATAAGAAGTGGAATATATTTTGTTTTACTTCGTTCTATATATATAAACACATGTATATTTATAGTTTAATCTAGACTATAAATACACACATATCTTTCATACATATACACACATACAAATACATATTTCTATAAAAGTATAATATATATACACAGTAACAAACGACCAACATCCAATTAAAAAACCAACCTTTCAGGTTGTTTGTCGCCCTTATTCTCTGTAGTGCTGTTTTAAGTAACCGCGTTACGCCAGGAGCATGAGCTGCAGTGCATCCCTGATTCCTTGGCAGCTCCCTGTGAGGTTCCTAACTTCCAGCGGGCGCTCAGAAGTGTCTCCCTTTCCTTTCCTACCCTGCCACCCCCCCCGTGCTGGGGTGTGTAACAGCTGCCACGTGGTGCTGGCTTTCTGATCCCAGTCTATTATTTACAGGATTCTTGTGATGGAACAAAACCTCTACAAATAATAATCTATTTTTCTAGATGGCAAACATCTGGGTAGTATAAGTAAATGGGTAATTTATTAGTGTTTGAGCTGCTTAAAGGAGGCTAACCGAAGGTAGCCCCGAAGAGCTCAGCACTTCTGGCGGCTGCTGCCCGTCTGGCTTGTGGTGCACCGCGGCGAGAGGTGAGGAGGCAGGGGTGACGGGGCGGGTGCGGTGGGCAGGGTGGGCTGCGGCTGGCCCGCTGGAACCCCCTCTCTTCCTTGCCCTCCTGTCCCTGAGGCCTGGCAGCCCTGCCACGGGAGCTGGAGGCCAAGTGCTTTGTGTTTCAGTGCTGACTGCGGGGGCTGTAGCGGACTTGTTGCAGGAGCGTGTGTGTCATTCGTTCACGCCACGGCCGTCGTGGATCGCACTCAGGCTGTGCTGTGGGTAGAAATCATTAAACTTGAGTTCCTTCCTCTCCGCCTTTGTTTCTGAGAAATATTGCTGAGGCCGTAACAGCGAATCGGTGCTTCTGTTTGATGGGGGCTGTATTCTTTAGTGCCTTCCATTTGCTTTACATCGCAGGCTGCATGCAAAAAGATAATGCTGCAGGACGGAATTTTCGTCAAGCTTTGTACTCTTCAAGGAAAGATTTTAACTTACTCTGCCAGCTTTATAAACCAATGAAGAAATGCTGGGGAAATTGAGCCACAGGCTTTTTTGTGCCACAGCAAGCCTTATAGTAGTTTGGGGTAAAATAAAAATCAAGTTCACTCTGAAAGGCCTGTGTGTACTCAATTAAAAACTTAGACCAGCGTGTAATAAATTCTGATTTTTCTTGGCCCCCTTCCCAACCTCTCAGCTAAGCCCACAAGCCCATGAACCACTGGTATTTTTGAGGAAAATTGGGAAATGGTCTTTATTAATTTTAATTTAAAATAAAAATCTGTTGTTTTTTTTCTTGCATGAATCCGGTAACGAAGCAGTGCTGCACTTAAATATGGGAATAAATTAGGTCAGACTAGGTCTTCCCTTGTCCTGAGAAGAAAAGGAAGGTGCAGTTAACAGCCTGTTAGCTAACACGCTAAACTCTTAAATGTTCAGTAGTATGATGAGAGCAAAGCCTTGTGGTGGTTAACGTGTTAGGGTAGCTTTTTTGCCTTTTTTTTTTTCCTCGTTTCTTTTTTAGACATTCTTGTCTACTGAGAATTTTTTTCCCTCCAGTCCCTGCTTTAGATACGGGAGGCAGCATTTTAACCCTGCGGCACAAGGGGATGCTTTTCGCTCCAGCTGCAGATTGCCTTGCCCCATCTGCCTTCCCCACAGGGGCACAAAGCTGAGCCCACCACCTCCAGCCGCTTCTTTCTTTAACCAAGCGGAGACAGGGCTCATCCCCCAGACTGGCTCTGCTTGTTGGGAAGCACATCCCAGCTTTTCGGATCTCTGGTTTGCCTTGGGCACAGGTTCCTCTGTGTGGCATGTATAATGGATATGCTGCTGGGGAGAAAGCAGAGCTCTTTCTGCTGGTCGGTCTGTCCGAAGTCCATTTATCATCAGCGCCCAGGTCTGGGTCTTGCTGCATGTGTAAAGGGGAATTAGTTTGAGCATGTGGAGAGCAGCGGTGCTGCCAGCAGGGTCCCTTGCAAGCTCATGGTGTAAGGCACTACTTCCCAGTCCCTTTTAACCACATAGATGAGCTGAGCATGAAAACCAGTTTTTTTTTGAAACTGAAAACCTAACAAGAGTAAGGGGAGAAAACGTAAAGGGGAGAAAACGTAAAGGGGATAAACAGAAAGTGTTTCCTGGTTTTAGAAAAAAAAAAAAAAAGGGCAAACACACTGATCCCTGTTCTGTGTCTGATCTTCTCTTTAGGAAAGATCCTTCTGGCATTGACAGCAAAGGGTCAATTTGGAGGGTTTCTCACCACAGCGTGTGGGCATTGTAGAGGGGATGTGGCTTTAATCCTCCTGGCCCTTATTGGAATATAAATGAACCTGTCAATCAGCAACTGTATTTGATGTTTGCATCTTTTCATACCGGTTGAATTTTACAAGGGCAATCTGCCCTCCTGCATTGTTTGTCATCGGGGGTCTGCAGCAGATTAAATGGCTCCATTTACAGAATGGAAAAGGATGAGCGGAGGACAATGCTGTTAGTGACCTCCTTTTGCCTACTGTCCTGCTCCCTGGAAACTCACCCAGTGTGCTGATGAAGCTTCAAATTCAAGCTATGGCTGAGAGAAGGGGGTGTGCATACCCTCCTCCCGTCCACTGGGCTACTTGCTTGGTTAGGGCGGGTGCCTCTTCCTCTCCGCACTGGTGCAGGCTTAAGGGGAATTGCTCGTACTCTTGTCTTCCTTTTGGCCAATGAATAACTTTTTATTTATCCAGACAACTTAAAAACACGTTTATACAGATGTGGTCAAAAAAAGGCAATGCATCAAGTTGAACGAGATGAGGTTGGGGTATTTTGCACTGAGTATTTATGGGTAATTTTGCTTTGGAAGAATAATTTGTCTCGATGAAGTAGCTGTTAATTAAACAATAAAGCTATGGTAATCCTAGGATTTGGAGTCTGTATTGCATACCCTTTTCACTCCTCAGTTTTGTGTGTGCAGCATCTGTGACTTCACCTGGCTGTTTCCACAGTTACCAATAAAAAGTTAAATTCAAACAAACAAGCTAGGAGGAAGATGTTGTGTCAGTCAGGATTCTTAGCCTAAATTGCTTTCATAATTTGTTTTTATAATATATTTGCTGCTTAGCCACGTTTTGGCCTTTTTCCTTTTTCTAACAAAAATCATTATGTGGGATAGCAAGTAGATAGTTCCTACTTTAACAGTGACAACTCCATGCTAAAAATGTCCCTTGGCATAGCGATAGTTAACTGATGGCAATTTGTCTGCCTTTCTGAGTAGGGTTTTGGGGTTTTTTTTGGTTTTTTGGCACCAGCTAGAGATTCTATGAAATAGTCTGTGGGGGGAAAAGTGTTTGTCTTGCGTTGAAACTGAGGATGGACCAAATGCTTGAGGAAAAGAATGTATCAAATAATGAGCTATAGATAATACTTAGTCTTTTCAAGATCCTCGCAGGAGATGTTTAGGCAGAGTTGTGCAGCATTCAGCGTGAGAAAATTGGCATTTTTTGTGAAATGCTACCATAAAATATGTTTCAAATGTCACTATTTATATATCCATTTATATAGATAGCATCAATTACATATTTTTAAATGTTGATGATGGGTCTAAAAACTACATGCATTACGAACATAAAAGTTTCTTTTTCTGTGGCTTGAGTGTAGAGAACAAGTCCTTTTTTTTTTTTTCCCTCAGTCTGAAAGCTGTATTTGTTTCCTTAAAAGAATGAAGAATGGTATTTCATTGGTAATATTGACAAAGAGCTATTAATATTTTATTATGGAGCTTTTAAATAGAGGGCTGCACATACTAGTGTGTTCTTTGGTTTGTTTTTTATTTATTTTCTTTCTTTTCTTTTGGTATCTCTGCTAAAAGAGCATAGCAACACCATGCATTTGCATTTTCTGATCACTAAAAATCCCCCCTACCATAAATGTGTATGTGAAATTGAGAACCTAATTAAAAGATTAACAGCATGTACAGTACTTTACCCAAAAGGCATGTGTTAATTTGTTGAAACACTAAAGGTTTTTATGCTGTCTTTTTTGATGCTGTCAAAATATTTTCAGTGGAACTGGTTGAACCTGGTCTCTTATAAATTCTTCTGCAGAGTAAGATGACTTAATTTCATATCTAATTGCATAAGGAATTATAAATTATCTTTTCTAAGAGACCTATGACACTAAAACGCAGAATGAACAAATAAAACTGATTTGTTCTAGTACAAATGAAGATACATAGCAGTATTTTTATTACAGACACCATTTGTTTGGGTTGAGTGTCTGAATATTTTACAATAAGATACAAAGTGCTCTTTGTTGAGCAGTTGTTCTAGCGATGCATCTTAAGGTGTTTTACAACTAATTGCCATGAAACGAAGAAACGCAAATCAACAAAAAACAGCCCCACCCATAAAATAAAACCCTATGCAGAATAGCATAAATCTATTCCAAAGGAAATATGTTTTATATGCATTCATAGAAGCAGCAGGATCTGCCTCTTGGATCAAACATGGAACTTTTCTTTTGTTTGCCAAGGAAGGACCTGTTGATTTCATTTTTATCTCAGAAAAGGTGACTTGCTGTATGGTAAACAGTAGTTTCCAGCTAGGTAAGAGATGCTACAGTCTGGACTAGAGCACACCAGAGAAGGATTACAAGTCTGGTTTCTCCTGGGGCAAGTGATGTACAGGGGAGTGCACTGGAGGTGGGTGTTTAAAGGGGAGCGTAGGTCCTGCCGTAGCCTCTTTGGTGCCGCGTAACCCGAGGGGACTTCGTGGTGCTGCGGGGTTAGAATTTCCTTTCCTCCTGGGGACTTCTGGAGGGACGTTGAACAAGTTCCACTTCCTGCACCTAAAGCACAAGCAGTAGGGGTTCTCCTGGGGGAACAGCTGGGTGTTTACAAAGTGATGTATTACTTTAAGAACTGAATATTAACCTTGTGGCAGAATTTAGCAGAAACAAGCAGTCATTAAAGATTTGTCGTTGTAACTACTGTCCATGGAATTTTATTCTGTCATTGAAAGTTTAAAGTGGTTTATAGTAAATTTACCATTTTGTACTGAACTGTGTCAGTGTTGGTGCCAAAGCTGTTCAGAAGTTACTGAACGTCTATTTAACCAGATTAGATTAAACCCAGATTAGATTGTTATTAAACCAGATCAGATTATGTAGTGTGAGTATATTGTTCATAAAGGAGCGAGTTCGTATTCCGCTGACCTTTCAAGGCTTGAATTAATAAATTTATCACAAGGGTTAATTTGGCATTGTATGATAGAGATGTTCTTTTATTTATTTATCCATAAGTACTTTTGTTATGAACTTTACTGATACAAAGCTGCTTCTGTTAAGCTGATTGTTATTCCCAGATACTAAAAGACTGGTCCTAAATTATCTAAATCCTAATGTGTATGAATTTATGAATTTTTCTAGAAGGGGACCAGAAAGGTAGTATGACGTTTCATAGAGGCAAGTAGGAAAGAAAAGTAAGAATTTTTAGCTAGAGAGCTTCCATGGCCTGGTTTGAGTGATACGAGATGAAAACTGCAGGGGTTATGGTGAAATGTGGATTACACTTAAAAAAATAATATGCCTAGTAATCCAATGTGATTTCAATAATAAGGTTAAGGAATATTTTTATTGCCATAAAAGGATGCGATTCCCCCCCACACACACACTCAACCTTCCTGTAGCTCTGTAGTAAGATTTCATTTTGCAAAGACTTTTTGTGCTTTACAATTTTGAGTGTGTGTCTGTACAGGAAAGTGGAGAGGGCAAGAGCAAAAAAGAGAGACTGCCAAGAGACCTACTGTTTCTATGCTGTTTGTAGTAGCGATAGCAAAGTCCTGTCTCTGTGAGGGACAGCAGTGTGATTTTTGGTAGTGTAGTAAGCTCCTGCGCTGTCTCGCTGAGGTACGGCAGCTCCCCTGTCCCACTCTTCCCCTCCCTGTGCTGCTGGAGGGAGGCTGGGATGGAGTTGTGGGTACAGCTGCAGTACTGATACGGCACTGTGATGCCCCCACGGTCGCAACACGGTTTTTGTGGAGGGAGAAGCTGTTACAGAACAAAATTGCCATCAGATGTCTTCAAGGCTTCTCCTGAATCCTTCTCTTTATCTGTTTCTCTTGTGCATAAACTCTGGTTTTGCATGTAAAAGTGAGGGAGATGGGAGAAATCTTAGCTGCAGATGGAAAAAAACCCCGGTGTCTTGATATTTTAAAAGAATCCAGAATTAGAAGGAGATAAATTTATGTAGCCTTTGCACCATAATAATGTGGAAAGACCTGACACAAAGCCATAAGGCTTTTTTCACAGATTCAGTTGTCTGGAAATTGTGCAATGCTGTTTAAATGGAATAACTTTTAACAGATCGCAATAAATTAAAAAAAAATAAAATAACATGTTTTCACCAAGGATTACATGATGGCAGTGCTAACTCCCATGCAATTAATAGACAGTGTGTACGTTGTCTTCCTTTGAGTGCTTAGCATTTTGTCTAGATTTTATCTGGCCCTGTATCCAGGAACTGGGTATGGATGCAAGCTGCTGTTAATTGAACTGTATTTAGGACTGTTAAAACCATCGTGTGCGCTGTATGGCAAGATGGGGATGTAAACAGAGGGGAGCTAAGGAGAGTCTCCACCCTGTGTTGGATACAGGGGGAAACATAGTGAGTGACAAAGGGCGAGTGAAGAGCCGAGGTGCTTAACGCCGCCTTTGCCTCAGTCTTTGGTAGGTAGACCAGTTGTTGTCTGGGTACCCAGTCCCCTGAGCTGGAAGGCAGGGATGGGGAGCAGAATGGAGCCCCCATAATCCAAAGGGAAGTGGTTGGTGACCTGCTGCGCCACTGAGACGCCCACGGGCGGCTGAGGCCGGCTGGGCCCACCCGAGGGTCCTGTGGCAGCTGGCGCGGTGCTCCTGGGCCGCTCCCTGGCAGCATGCTGCCCGTCTACGTGAAGGGCCAGAAGGAGGATCCAGGGAACTGCAGGCCTGTCAGCCTGACTGTGGTGCTGGGGAAGAGTATGCTGTCTCAGCTGGTGGTGATGCTTTCTGTGTTTGAGTAAATAAAGATCATTATGGGCACTAAGCTGATTAGGAATGCTGTTTTGGTGGCGTGGGTGATAGTGGTTGGGGAGTTTTTTAGGGTTTTTGTTAGGAGGGGAAGTATTATTGGGGTTGCGATTAATGTTAGTGCAAGGATTGTGAAGGTGCTTAGGAGTAGCGTAGTCTCCATTGCTTTTACTTGGATTTGCACCAAGGTGATTGGTTCCTAAGACCAGTGGATTGCTACTATCCTTTAAAAGCAAGGGGACTGAGGTTTTAAACTCAGATGCAGGAATTAGCAGTTCTTGCTGGTTGAACTTCCCCTCGGCGAGCAAGAAGGGTTTGAGCTTCTATTTCCAGGATCACAACCTGATGTTTGGGTTTAAACTATGCAGCCATCAGCCCGCCACGTGCAGGACAGCCAGGGGATCAGGCCCAGCCAGCGCGGGGTTGTGAAAGGCAGGCCCTGCTGGGCTAACCTGATGTCCTGCGATGCGGTGACCCGCACCGTGGCTGAGGGGAGGGCTGTGCACGGTGTCTGCCTGGCCCTTGGTAAAGCCTTTGGCACCATCTCCCACAGCATTGTGCTGGGGAAACCAGCTGCTCGTGGCTGGGGTGGGTGCGCTCTACGCCGAGTTAAAAGCTGGTTGGACAGCCAGGCCCAAAGAGCAGTGGTCTGGGCGAGGGGATGGCGGCCCCGCAGCCAGCCTGGGGTGGCACCGTGCGGGGGAGACGGGGCTGCCCGGGGCAGGGGGCTGTGCAGGGGCAGGGGGCAGGCCGGGCCCAGGGCCCGAGGCCACCGTGTGAGGGTCCCCAGGGCTCAGCGCCGGGCCCTGCCCGCGGGTCACACCAGCCCCAGGCAGCGCCGCAGGCCGGGGCACAGCGGCTGGGCAGGGCCGGGGGGAAAGGGCCCGGGGGGGCGGCTGGGGCCGGCTGGGCAGAGCCCCCGGCCTGCCCGGGTGGCCGAGGCGGCCAGCAGCGCCCTGGCCGGTGTCCGGAGCGGCGTGGCCGACAGGGCCGGGGCAGGGACCGTGCCCTGCGCTGGGCACCGGGGCGGCCGCCCCTCGAGCCCCGGGGCAGCTTCGGGCCCCTCACGGCAGGGGGGACGCGGAGGGGCGGGAGCGTGTCCGGAGCGAGGGGGGGTCGGTCCCTTCTCCCCGGGAACGAGCGGCAGGACAAGGGGAAACGGCGTCGAGTTGCGCAGGGGAGGGTTAGGCTGGGCGTGAGGGAGCCGGGAACAGGCCGCCCAGGGGGGCGGCGGAGCCCCCACCCCGGAGGGGTTCACAAGACGCCGCTGCGGTGCTCGGGGACAGGGCTGAGCAGTGGGCTGGGCACTGCTGGGGTGACGGGTGGGCTCCGTCATCTCAGAGGCCTTCCAACCTGAACGATTCTATGACTCTAAATTTCCATTTACAGCATTGTAGCTGTAGCAGACATATCCTGTAGTAAATAGGCAGCCCCTAGTCCACATATTTTTATATACAAAATGTAATTGGTTTATGGCAATATAACTTCTTATATCAACATAGCATTTGTCTCATACAAAACCTGCAGTTACTTTCCCAGAGCCGGTGTGAGGTGCGGTGTGTAGCTTACTAGAAGAAAAGATGGAGTATGTTCTGATTCTGGTGTGGATCGTCGGCACATTGGTCAGGCCTTGGGTTGTAGCAGCTTCTCTATAGAGGAAGGCCGGTCCTGGGTTCCCCGATTTCGTACACCTGCTGAATGTCGTTTTACATTCAGCTAGCTGTGCATCGTGGTATTTAGGGGGAAGAAGAGGCTGTCTACAAGGAGTGATGAGTTTAAATCTGGAGGGAAAAAAATTCCCTCATTTCTGTGCTTGCTGGATTAAGTCTTCTATATAACGTGCTTTATAGAATAAGGCTACGTTTGTACAGGAGGAGGTGCCAGAACACTAACAGGAGTATAGTAGCTCATCTGATGGGTGGGACAGACTTCTGCATGCTATTTGGAAAAAAAAATTGACCCTATGTGGGAGTATAATACCTAGTATTGTTAATTCTTGACATTTTCTTTCCTGTAATTCTGGGGCTCTTGATGAGAGGAGCTTCAGCTTCTCTTGAAAAATTAAATTTGTAGAGATAAAAAATAGGATCTTAGAGGATTCCATTAGAAGCTTGTGAACATGATTCCGTCTTTGGCATGAGAACGTGGAATAGGAAAGAATCCAAGCATTTTAATTTGCTGGGAAGAAAAAGAAGCTGTTTGGTAACTTTGGGATACAGTATTGCTCTCTGAAGCACATTACTTTGCGGGTGTGCAGGCATGTGACAGTGCGATCGGACGTGGGTCTGTGTTGGTTTCAGATGCCTGGGGCCCCCCGTGGCCCTTTCGTTATTTCTGAACCTTTGGCGCTGAGTGCCCGTGGGGGATGTGTGGAGATGGGGAAATGAGAGAACTAGATATTGGAATTCAGTAGCAGATTTAAATTAAGCAGAAACCTCAGTATGTTATAAACTTGTAAGTCTATATATACACTATGGCATGTGGCTGGACCATAGTCATGCTCAGCAACCACTGAACATTATAGGACAGTTTATATGTTTTCTAATTCTTCCCAGAAAGGAGAGGATTTCAGTACTGAGTAATATCTTGTTATCCCATTCCTACTATCGGCAGCACAGCAATTTGAACTTGCAAAGATAGCAGATTAGGTATTTCCTTGGAACTATGTGTGCTATTTAGCATCTTACGGGTGTTCTGGCAGAACAGCATAGGGATTGACAGAAACTGGGGCCAAAAGTGATTTTAGGGAGCTAATGGAGGTTAGTGAAGGTTATGAAAAAACAGTCCTTTCCATTAGACATGCTGTGAAGAGAGACATGGGAAAGGATGAGAGATGCTGAAGCGGGGACTACACACCATGAAGATGGCTTTTTGAGCCAGGAGGTGTCTAGGCTGACAGTTTCATTTGGGGCTTTGCTTCCTTAGTAGGAAGAGTTAAGAACAGAAGTGAAAAAGCTGGTAGTAGTGCAGATAGCATCCTGACATCTTAAAATGTAAGTGTAAGGTGAATATCTGAGAGTCAAATATTCATTACAATGGTGGAAACATAAATGCCATATTCTGGTACTAATGTAGTAAGGCCAAAAATGGAACTGGAAAGGTTTGTCTTGGTAGTGAACGCTAAGTGAGATGCAAAAGTTAGATGGGCATTCAGTTGTGTGATCTAGAGTCCAAAATCGGCACACACAGTGCTGTTAGTGTTCATAATTGTTGGTGCTGTAGCTTCAACAAGGGGTTCTATACAAGAAAATTAAGCCATGTTTTAAGTTACAGCAGTGTAAATAAAGTAAATGCTTCTGAGGTCAGTGAAATTTTTGGTTTCCACTGATGCAATTGAGGGCAGAGGTTGAAACATGATTTTTATTTCCAGACGTATCTCAAGCTGCATTGCAAACTTGTTCTATGTGCCGAAGTAAATGATCTGTTGGGAAGCAGGTTGGGAGAACAGGTAACAGCTTCAGATACGTTTCTTTATAGGATCAGTAACCACTGTTGATTGTTTGCAAAGATTTTGTTTGGGGTGGTCCATCCGCCTAATTTCTCAGCTGTGCCCTAATACAGAAAAAACAAATGCAATACAGCTGTGCTGAAGTGGGTTATTTAGCTACAGGAGGGCCAGGCCAAAGCCATTTTACTACAGAACATTCTTCCTTATATGAAAGCCATCTATTTGCAGGATAGTTTTTGTTTAATGATTTTCAGAGGAATTTGGTTATTTTTTTATAATACCTCGTAGAAGCTTGGGTTTAGGTTCGTGTGCTCAGTTCTATGAATACCTGAGACACAGTGACAATAAAATAGGAATTACCCGTAGGAGTCCTCCTACCTCTGCAGAGTCATGGAGAAGTATGACCTGTGTCCTCAGAGGGCAGAAGCGTGGGAGCTCCGAGACTGAAAGTGGAGAGGCGTGTTTATTTTAATATGTGTAAGATTCGACCTGGTTTAGAGTACTTTTCTTCAGACTGGAGGAAGGAGAAAGCTGCAGAAAGTCAGGAGACACGTGAAGCCTGAGGTGAGGAACCTTACAGTAGACCATGGTGTTGCTTTAGTGTTGTGTGTGTCTGTTTGAACGAAGGTGGGGATGGCAAATACCCACTTTTTTGGCCAGGACTGAGATGTTGGTCTTCAGCTTGAGTAATACGTGTGTGTATGTAGGAATGTTTTAAAAGAAGGGGAAAATATTTGTTAATTTGGACTATTTGTGGTTGAAATATCATAAACACTTAGGTGTAATACGAGAAATACAGTAACTTTTTGTTTTCAGAGAACTTGTTAGAAATAGTACTTGAAGTTAAGATTCATATATTTTGCAGGAGAGCTTTCTTTGTGAAATATTCATGTAAAAGCAGGCTTACCTGTCTAGCTGCATCCATAAATCAAGATGGTGCCTTCTTTTCTTTGGAACTTAAGGTAAAAGAGTTTTGTCTTTAAAGCATAAGGTGGTTTGTACTTGTCTGTAGGCTCTCAAATAGTGCACAAATGCACAGGATTTTTCTTTAACTTTTTTTTCTCGTTTATTACAAGGTGGTTATGTAGGAACATTCATCAGAAGCTTTAGAAATCACGGGAGATTTATGATGTCATATGATGTCATTACAGCAATACGCTGCATTGTAAAACTTCAGAGCAACCACTGCTGTACCACCAGGGTGAATAATGGAGCATTCATTCACTCCCACCAAATCCCAACATCAAATATTCCACAAGCTCTCTTAAAACACAAACTGTGCCTATAGGAACATGTAGTGAGAAGTTATGCTTGGGAGGGTGTAATCGGAGTACCTCGAAAGGAGTGGTAAGTATTTCAGTTCCCAGAAGTTGCCGTGTTAAGACTGCACAAAAGCTGGGGAGTCTCTGAGGTAAAAGCTCTTCAGATGGAAGTGGCTGAAAAAATCTTGGCTAGCTCTTGGGGAGCTTGTGAGAATGAGTACTAGAGGCCAAATTCTGCTCTGTTACACCATTGTACGTTTGGACGAGTGCCAAAGACAAGCACTTTCCCTGCTGCGACTAGACTGGAGGGAGTACAGCTCTGAGGGGTCTGAGCAACCAGTGACTCGACTGTAAACCACACATAAAATGAGTTTAGCAATCTTGGACTGTTAAACAATGATTCATTTTATAATATGACCGCAAAATGTAGCTGAGTTGGTAATGATTGCTTCAAACAGCTCGAGAAACTGAATGAGCAAGGAGGAGCTGGGATTACCCTTAGCCCTACTAAGTGTCCTGGTTGGGCCAGAGGTCAAGGCTTCCCGGTATAGCTTTTGCCTGGGGCTGCACGGGCGGGCTGGGGAGAGCTCTGCCTGCAATAGAGGCAGACAAGGGTCTCGTTCTTTAGCTGTAAACGTGCTTTAACAGCCACTACTGTGTACCAACACTTGAAACGAAAGGAAATGTTAAGTCTGCTGCACGTTACTTGTTCAGGATGTTAACAGCTGTATAGCAAATACATCTGTAGTATAGGAGGGAGAGGAAGATGCAAGCAAACTTTCACAGCCATCCTTTCAGATCTGTAATTACATCCAGACTTAGCAGCAGTGTCATTTCATTTTGCAGAGGAGCGTGGCAGCCCTTGAAGTGAGATTTCTTGGTGTTCAGTCCCACATGGTAGAAAAGGTCCATTGTGCTCTGACCTGCTTTAAAACAAACCGTACTAAACTGTGTGTGCATGCCCAAAGAGTCCCCCCTTTTTATAGACAACTGCCATTTGTTGCAGGGTTGCTATGGCAAACCAGGGCAGAAAATACTGTCTTGATGTTAAAATGAAATACTTAGAAATTTCAAGGAGACAGATTTTGAGAATATAAATTAATTAAATAGCAGTAATTGCATTATCGCGCTATCTTGCCAGCGGAGTAGCTATTCCTGAGAGAGTCTCGTACTGTGTTAGGTCTTGGAGTGTCATGTTTTGAAAGGGCTTTAGGTCTTCCAATTCTGTCTTTCTGCTTCTATTTAATTCCAACTAGTGGTAAACGGCAGCTTAGCCCTGCGAAGGTGGTCATCATCCTGCTTGCTTGAGTTGTTGCAGCTGTAAGAAGACTGAATAAGCATTTGCAGTTTGGGCTTAAATTGACAGAAGTAGGTAACTATAGCCTCACCCGTCTGGCCCAAAACTGCTTGATAGCTTGCCCTGATGGGGTCAGTGTCTTTGTATGGGACAGGAACACTAGGCTTCTGCCAGGCAGGGGCCCTGCAGCTGCCTAATATACCTTTTGCTGCTTCACTGCTGCAGGTCCAGTGCCAGGCAGGTGGGAGGCTTCTAGGGTACATTCCTTCGTTTGCAAGAAAAAGGAAAAACCCAAGGCTGGTTTATGTTGCTTGCCTTATTCCACACACACACACACACACCCCCCCCCCATCTTCTGACTGCTTAACGCTTCTGAGCTTACTGTAGTTGTGTCCTTCATCAAACCTCCAGTGAAAGGATGAAGAGAACACTTCAGAAACAGAACTGCTAGTTCAGAAACTGGCGTATTTTTAGTCCAATTAGAAAAGCTGCATGGAAATATTTTTTGCTTTTAATGCTGCAAAGAGGCAGTTCTATATCTTTAAAACTATAATAATTATTCATTAGAGTATTTCCTTACATTTTTAAGTGTAATGTGTTGTGGCCCTTTGATAGTGTTTGGGGAGCAATGAAAACTGAAATGCCTGCTTCCCACATCTGAAAGAGAAATTCAGATTTAAAAGGAGAAAGAGATCACTACATATGAAGAAAAATGAAAAATTTATTTATTATAAATGTGTTACTTTGGACCATGAAGAGCCTTACTCAGTCGATCTGGTGAGCGAAGTCCATCCTTTAGGTGTTCTCCAAGCATCTTTAGTTGTTGCCGAGTTGATCTCGGTTGATCAGTCAGCCTCTGGTTGGCTGAATGTGGGCACAGGTCCATGGTTCCGTGCTGATTGTGCCGCTGTTGCCCGGTCTTACGAACTGGCCATCTGCTGTTCGCTTTTGGGTGCACATTAGGAGTCGGGCAGGGAGAGCATGGCAGTAGCCTAAGGTTAGTACCTACATCAAAGTTCAAGAGCTCTAGAGTCTTCTCAGTTTTGCCACTGCCTGTTTGACTTCAAGAAGTCAGCTCTGGCTGTGCTTATGAATACAGCTTGCTGCAGTTAGCACAAAGGTAAATTTGTTCTTGTCGAACTTCCAGAGTTCATTTTAGTGCATTGAGAGTGTCAGTTTGTATGTTCCCCTTGGGTTCCTGAGTAGGCAGTAGACTGACTGTCCAATACATCCAAGGAATGGAATGGAATGTAACAGAGCTTCTGTGTTGTGGGGTGAATTTGATATGTTTGGGAGAGGGACCAGCAGCTTCCCAAATGGGAACTAAAAAAAAAAAAAAGAGAGAGAGAAATGTAAAAATGTTTAGAACTAGCTCAAGTCAGCATCCTTTCTGGAACTGGCCAAGTCTATTTCAAGATGCTTTTCATGCCATCGTGTTTGCCAGCTACCTCTTAGACAAAGGCATTTGTAGTGATTCAAGAGTTCAACTCTGTGTTAGGAAAAGAAAGGCACTTGTGGAGTATCATTAAAAGCTGAGCCAAATTTTTTCTCATTTAGTATTACTTACTTGAATCCACTGTCTTCCCTTGTATTTTGTGCAGCATTATTGTTTCTTGTTAAATTTACCGTTACTCAGTTGAGAGGTTTTTCACTGCACTACCTGAGTCAAAATGATCTCCTGTTCAAGGCTAAAATTAAGGAGTTTTGAAAGTGGGGGTATTCTGATTGTCACTAGTGCAGAGATTAGCTATAGATGACTGAGTGAAATGAAAGTGAGCTTTGTATCCACTTACCAGCTTTTCTTACCTTCATAAAACTGACAAAGAAGCAAATAATTTTAAAAATACAAAAAAAGGTTAATTGAAAGCTATTTTTCCATACGTGCTGCAATCATTCCTTATGGGTAATCGTATGCATAAAGCATTGTAACTGCATCGTAGTATTCATTCTTATTAGATGAATGCTTTTTTTTTATATATATATATATACTAACTCTGCATGGTAAGTGAATAATTTCTATCCTAAGTTCAACATTTTTCCTCTGTGATTGCAACCAGAATTATACAGATTCTCTATGTGGAATTATATCCCAAGCTACTTTCCCCCAAGGTATTTTTAAACTTTTTGCCTAAATGATGTGCATTATTTTAATTACAGCACATAACAATTATGTGGAAGCGACTGGTTATTATGTCAGTCCGAGGTGCCACTTAAGTCCTTTTCTTCTCACAATTAACAAAATAATAATTGTTTCAAAGGCAGGCAGGGATATGAACCCCAATCAAATCCTAGCAGGCGTGTCATTATCGTAGCAGGGGAAAGCAACGGAGCAGGTCCCTCCCTGGGTGAAAGCATCGGGAAGAAGCGGGTGGTTGTATTTGTTTTGGCAGGCTGAAACTGTCGTGAGCCCGGAGTCCCAGCCAAAACCAAGTGAGCTTTGAGTTGACTCGAGCCATTTCTCAAATGTTTTTGTGAACTCTTGCTTTTTTTTTTTAATTCCCCATATTGTTTTAATTATACTTCTTAGTGCTGGGAACATCACACCAGATCTTCCACGTTTTGGGATTATTTGTGAAAGGATTTCTCATCAGCTAATAGCCATTATTTCAAAAAATTTTCATTGGTTGGGTTAAAATCTGAGCTCAGATGTGTGATCACATAAGGGAAAATTCCGTGGAGATTTGGAGTGGAACGAAGCCCCCTCCTTAATACTTTTGTCTAACATATGTCACTGTATTAAAAATAATTACTTTGGTTCCTTAGAGGGGAAGAGGAAGGATCTGGTTTTCTTGGGTCCCCCCCCCCCCCGTCAAACTTGGAATTCTATATTGAGTAGGCAAATAAATGCCCAAGATTGCTTTCATTTGAAAAGGATATTTTAAATGGTACCTTATATTTGAACATTGGCCAGTTTAATTTAGGTTATTGCTTCTGACAATTAACCTCATGTTGGGCTGCACTTGTCTCATTAGCAATGTGGCGAGTGATGAACTTGGATTCATGAGGGCTCACCTCCGCTCTGACAATTAACAAATACCACGTAAAAGCTGTCCATGGAGGGCTGGGGGATTAAACAAATATATTAGTAGTCTTATCAAATTCATTGAATAATTTTGCCAGGAGAAAAAGTTAAACAGCAGAGGAGGCATGGGCATAAGATTTAAAAATACGTCATTTTGAGGTGGTCTGGTAATTTCCTTTAACAGCTTCTTCTAGTCTGACAGAATTTCTCCTTCAAAATGTATCTGCTTTAAAAAAAAGTTTTCAAATAAAAATGGAATAGAGTGATAAGGAGAAATGATGGGGCTAAATAAGAATAAAATTATTTAATTATTCGTTATTCTGTTTGAATACATGCTGTTTGCATGTAATGCTTCATCTGCCAGGAAACGATCAGTTGATTTGTTTTTCATTTAAGCAAAACCAGTTGTGGTTTTATGAACTGATTCCCCCCGCTTTTTGTCCCCTTATTTTTATGCAGTGAAGCAAAGTACCTGTTACTTCCACGATCTACTGATCTTTGTTACACATTCAAAATAACTTTGTCTTTTGGTGGTGGTTTGATGAACTAAAGGACTGAAGATAATTTTCTGCAATAGAAATAATGACTTTACCGACTTTATATTGTTGAAGACTTCTCATCTAAGTATCATCAGAGAATCACAACTAATGTTCAAACCCTAAGATGAAATACAAAGTTTTCTGGCTTTGCTATGAGATAGAACTGATAAAAAAAAATTATTATTTTTTTTTAATTCTTAGTTTTTCCTTTCTTGGTTATACCAACATGCTGTGTACCTGTGTCTTTAGTTTACATACATACTTACATATGAATTGTATAGTGTTCAGAGTTAATACAGATAAATGTATCTTTATATGCAGGAAGGAAGAAACGTGTTAGTCCCTTAAAGTAAGTGGATTTTTTTTTCCTTAAATGTTTTTCCTTAAATTCACTTTGCATTTTATTTTAATTGGCTCCCTACAAATACTTTACTACTTTTGCTTTGAAAGTCAGTAAGGGGAGCATGATTTAAACTGACTGCTCTGTTCTGTCCCATTATGTGGCTGTGCATATAATACTTGCAGCCACTTAAAAGGTATTATTATACCTGTTATTTAGAAATAGTTATTCTATTGAATATTTAATAATGTATACATCAAAACTGATCCAGAAGAGACTACACGAAAAAAGAATTGCTCTGGCAGTAAAGTGGGTTATTTTAGTGGAAAAATGAAATCTTTTTTTCTCCTTGACTGCAGGGAGAGGCGGGTCTGTGCAGCCAGCCAGTTAAATGTGTAGCCCATATGTGTACAGCGAAGGCGGGGGACGCTGAGGTGCGGATGTGGCTGGCAGAGATGGCCATGCCTGCCTGCCATGTTCCCTTCTCATCTAAAAGGGTGGCTCTGCCCTGCCCTGGGAGCTTGCACCCTCGTGTTTTCTGGGCTGCCCTGTCCTGTACAGGCTGAGTGAGTGTGCCTGGCAGTGGGTACCCTCGGGCACGGCTCTTGTGGAGCAAGCATCCCTTGCTCATCCCAGTAGACTAGACCCAGGGCAGCCTCTAGTGACCTCCTCTTCCTCTTGTTTATAAATTTAGATAAAATGCATGGTAAGAAGATGGGAAGAAAAGCCATGACTCACGCTAAATAAAGAGTGTAAGTCGTTGCCATGGGAGTAGGAGGAGGGGATATTAGAGGTTTGTGGTCTGGAGATTTATTCTTGTAGAGTAGGGAGGTGGCTGGCCATCATTCAGGAACAGGAGCAGTGTGGCGTGGGCAGGAGGAGGAAGGTGACAGTGATGTGGCCCTGGGTGGACGGGTGAGTAGGCACACAGCCGCTTGCCATGAGGGATTCTCGCTCGGGGCAGGAGGCATCTTGTGGACTGTGACAAATCTGAGCTCCATTTTAGCAGGAAGGAAAACCCATTCATTTATTTGCAAGCTGAAAATGAAAACTATTTTCTTTGCACAGAAGGGGGCCTAAAGGGCTGGCAACAAGGTTGAGACCATTTTCTGGCTGGGGCAGTTGTTGGCGGAAGGTTCTGCTGTCTCACTGAGGCCGGTGAGACAATAAGAGAACATCATTCTTGCCCATCAGCCTGTCAAATCTACCCATCTCTCGTGAGCTGTGATAATAGCATAATTTTGTAGTTCTACCAGGATCGCTCTAAGGTTTTGGTTGTGGCATTTGGTTGCATTTGCTAGAAATTTCCTTCAATATAAAAATTACTGAAAAGATGCTTCAGGTATGACATTCCTTTTGTTTAAACAGGGCACATCCAGGCTCACAACACAGCTAGTGGAATACGAAGTCTTCTGTATACTAGGTGCCTGGGTAAAAGCTGGCTTAAGGCCTTAATGCCTTGAAACTGGTCCCTCAATTTCATTCTTGGTTGTGAAGAGCTTATGTCAGCGCAGCCTAAAGACTAGAGTATTTCCGTTACAAACTGCCGTCTTCGTTTCTATAAATTAACAGTGTCCTTTAGACATTTCCAGATGAGAGGCCTGCAGATCTTCAGTTCTCTTCTTTGGTCATGCAATGAAAAGCGTTTTACCTCAGAGTGGGTACAGGAGGCAACACAGGCCACTGTTTCGGACCACCAGCAATAAAATTACTCCTGATTGTGAAGACTGGGTAGAACTTCATTTTCAGCATGACTTGACTGAACAACTTCTCAGATTTTGTTAAGATCAACTTGTCTAGTCTAGAACAGTGTATCTAAAGGAAGCCATTTCTCAAAAAATCTTACAGATTCATCTATAATTTCTCCACTTTATTTAATACTGAAGATTATTCTTGTAGATTACAGTTCTAGTGGCATGGCTTTGACCTTTTACATCTACACTGCAGTGATACCTGGTCACACTGGCTGGGACCCTTCTTGAACTCTTCAATTGAGTTATTCTGTGATAAGCTGTAAACAGGGCCATCACCTGGGCAACGTGGAAGCTGTTTTAATGCTGATGGGCTCCTCTGATTGGATTTTCATCCACCGTAATCTTAAATGTGAAATGGGAGAAAGGAGGGTATTTCTGAGGCGGTGGGTTTTTCCAGGTGGACGTGCAGTACAGTGTGTGTTTGGTCCTCATGTAGAGTGCTGCTGATCAAAAGGGTGGCCAGAAAAGCTGAGCTGCCTCTACTCAACAGAGCTACAGACCTAAAGTTCTGGAACATTCCATGTGGTGGGTGTGCTGCATGTGGTGAGTGCGCTGCATCATCTCTTTACTCCATATACTTCCTCCCCCCCCCCCTTTTTTTTTTTAAAGCCACTAGAAAAAGAAGACATTTCAAATTATTTTGAACTCTGAATTATTTTAGTATTTTAGGCATCTCAGACTTTTGTGATAATTTTTTAATAGAGTTTCTACTTACTCAGAAAGGCTTTATTTCTTTGCAGTTTATACCTGTATTAAGACCTGCGGTACAAAACAACCAATAATACTGCATGTCTCCAAATGAACAACAGACTTTGGGGGAGTAAAATAGACTTCCACTAAGATGCAGATACCCACAGTGCAACCCATGTCCCACCACCTGAGTGAGTGCCAACAGCAGGGAATAGTTACTGGCTGTGGGAAATGACTGTGTCGGCAGGAACCAGATTGAGGCTTTTCCTCCAGGGTGACCTTTGCAATCAGCCGGACTGTGAGAAGGGTAAGCCTCCCGAAGCTGCCTCTTTGTGCTGGCTGCGCTGGTGGTGCTCCCGCGGTGCTGAGGCTGGCTCTGGTTCCCCCTGCCAGTACACAGAGGGGAATACGTTGGGATTATTGGAGGGTTGTTCTGTCTGTCCCTTTGGGAGCGCATGTGCAGGCAGTGTCTTCATCTTCCTACGTAAGACTTGGGGCACTGTTGCTGTTTACATCTCATGATCTCCTTTGCTATGATGTTATTACTTGTAATCCCCAGTCAGTCGCTGTGTGTCTGTGGTACAGAGCAGAGCGCTGGCGGCAGTATTCTTTGTACCTTATGGTGAAATGGCATCTTTGGTAGATTGCAGAGATTTTCCAGTATTGGTACCGTGTTCTGAATAAGGCATCGTCCCAGTGTATCTTTATTTAATGGTATTCTCCATTCAATGATGTGACTAGGCCTCCAGATTCCTCTCCTGCTTCCACACATGTAGAAGCTCTGCATATGTAAGCCCAAGACACCTGGGACTTCGGGAGAGGATCAGAAGTGGCAGTCTTTCCTCCCTTTTTTCTTGAAATATCAGCATGGCAGATTTTTTAGCTCTTTGCATTTGAACATGAACTAGAGTTTAGGGAAGAGAAGTGGTGAGAACACTTGAGCTCTGCAGGAATAGGGTTCTGGTACAGAAGCTGATTTAGTGTGGAAGTGCTGGTATTAAACAACAGTTTCTTCCACCAGAAGACCCATCATTGGGATTGTGGTGATAACCTATCTCTTAAGGTGTCTGCAGGGCCACACAGAGAAAAAGAAAAGAAAAGAAGAGGCCTGAGAGAGCTGGTGTGCTGCTTTTGGTGGTTTGTGAAGCACTGTGAGCTACTTACTGGAAGGTGGATCTCAGGAGGTACTAGGGCTTTCTACCAGTTCATGAGGGCAGTTACAGTGCCACCAATGCTACTGGTTTTATCTGGGGTGGAGTTAATTTTCCTCATAGCAGCTCCACAATTTCTATGTGCTGTGATTACACCAGAATCTTAGCTGCTATGTAAAGAAGCAGTAAACCTCTGGAAATACTTCAGAGAGTGATGTGCGTGTGCTGCAAACCTCCAGATCTAGACAGTGAGTAACCCCTTCCAGTCTTTGTTATGTGCACAGAAATTTATAATTTGAATTAGAAGAAATGCTTCTTTCTGTCATTCCAGTCTTTTGTTCACAAACTGACTAACGTGAAGATGAAAATGCTAACAGGATCCAAAAAAGATCTGGTGGCTTTGTAAGAAAATAGGTTCAGTTCTAGGAAGATGTGGGCTAAGAAAACAAATCTGAGTTCATCTCAGCATAATGTGGGCTCATCAACAGTACAAGGAAAAACTGTTTTTTCTGAGTCTGGTAACAGTTCCTGCTTGCTCTGAGTCATCTCTTCTAGTGGTAAACTACGGCTTTTTTTTTTTTTCTCTTTTGTTTTCTGTTGATAGGAAATTTAGCATAGTTCAGTAACCAGCAAAGCTTTATTTAGACTCGTCAGAAACAGAATTGTTTTGCTTTTCCTGGGAAGAAAAGAGGGAGATGAAGAACATAAGAGTCAGGTTATCAACTGAAGTGAGTGTCAGTGAAGGAAAAATTTCTATTGAATTTAATTGACTGTATCTGAATTTACAGTGCTGCCCAAATTAGGGACTAAGATTATTAAAATGTTTTTTGAAAGTAAATATTTCAACCTTAAAGATACTAGCCTGTCTCTAGCAGATCAGTTTGTGAGGGAAGGGTAAGGTTTGATCCATTGCCTTTTACCTGTTTGCAAGCTGTGAGGGGGAGACCTGAGCCTAAAGATAAAGAAACCCTCAGTCTTTGATCTGTTGTTTATTCTTAAACGTATGTGTGCACACACATTTACATAGGAAAATTTTGCTTCCTTGTAATTTTTTAGTATAAAAATGCTAGAATACAAGTCTTAACCCCTTTGTTAACTGCTTCATGGTGGATCTAGTTCTTAACTGAGTGTTATTAAAGATGTTAGGATCAAGCCTATGGACGTTGTTTGGTCTTGTATGGATCTGGATTTGCTCTTACAGTAATGCAGCTACAGAGAGCAAGAACTCCTGAGTCACACTGCAGTGGTAACAGCACCCTTATCTTCACACATTTGTGTTCACGTTGAATTAGTGGCAGCAGTCATTGTTTGGGGTTTTCAGCAAAGTCCTCAATCCCTCTTTTTCCTCAGGAATACGTGCTTTTCTGTCCTGCTAGTTAGATGCTCTCCTACTAGTTCTTCAGTTGTTTGTGTTGTGTTTTTTTCACGGAAGTCAAGAGCTGAGTGTCTGGTGGGAGGAAAGAAAAGACGGAAGGCAAGCCAAAAGTAGTAATTTAGTGAAAAAATGTTCTGCTAGTCTTTATACAGCACAAGGAAAACCCCCCAAAATGTGAATCTTAAAGTAAAGAGATAAAGCTGTCAAACTACATAGCCCAGAGTATGAATCTGCATTCAGTTCAGGGGTTTGTTTGTGCAGCGCAGCATGCTTTGTGTCCTTATCTTTCTTTAGACTTGAGACCTATGAATTTTCAAACCCACTTGTAGTTGACTCAGCACAAAGATAGTTGGCTACTGTATGTCTGCAGCCTGAGCCAGACTTTCTGTGCTCTCTGTAGCAGTGTTACTGTGAGTGGGCAGGATATTCAGAGTCCTACAAGGCCAAACAACGTCCGTAGGCTTACAATTAAGCCTATTAGCCTCTACAGCGTCCTATTAGCAGTGCTCTTTTATAACCTTTAAAATGTGTTTTATGTATTCAGTTGCAATGCCATGTTACTGTGCTTTTTTCCTGCTCAGTGGACTGTGTCTCCATGTGAAGCTTATAGGCAAGCATTGAAGCTGGGTGAACTGGACTTCGGGGCACTAGCATCTTTTTAAAAACAGACACAGTTTTTTTCCCCAAAGAAGGAAAACATCTACCTCTCTTTCTCTTCGTCATCCAAAACCATAATATAAACCCTGAGAAAGGCTTCTGGCAGGCGGGGACAAAGGACTTTCCCACCCAGGTGCCACTTTCTCCTTGGTGGAGCTGTCATGAAGCAGATTGTGTGGGTGGCACTGGGCTGGCAAGGAAGCTGGCAAAAAAGGTTAGAAAGCAAAAGTTTGAAGTCCTGGTCCTTTTACTCATGTGTAGCCCCTTGCAGGTCATGAAGTGGCAGTACAGTCACCAGAATTTGGGACGGGGTGATCCAAACATTGTTTGTGGCTGTTGCAGAAACATGCGCACTGGAGAAAAGCACCACTGGTGGAGTACACTTGCATTCATGTTTCTTAGCAACTGAGGCAAATACGCTAAAGTGCCTGTAAGGCTGAGGTGGAAGCACATTCCAGGTCCCCAGGAGTATCTGCCTGTGTCAGCTATCTGGGAGGCACTAAATTCCAGAGGGGAGCTGAGGTCCCGGTGCCAGGCTGAGGGGTGTCAGAGAAGCAGCCAGTGTTTTGCCGGGGAGCCTGGGACTCACAGAAGGGCAGCTGCTGTCCGAAGCATGAGGAACAGTGGTGGGTTTAACATGGCAAAGCAAACCTGCAGACATGGGAGCAGCTAAGGAAGCTCTTTGCTTGGGGAATAGGCTGTGTGTGACATTCCTGGTCTGGATTTCAGAGGCACTCAGCAGCCACTGCTCCCTGGGAGGAGGCACAGCCTTTGCTCCTGTGCAGCTGAGCAAGCTGGAGCCTTCCCCAGATCGAGTGGGAAGGATCTTAACTGTAAGAGCAGAGGCTGCCCAAAAGACAGTAGTTTCGTGCAAAAATAGGGAGAGTGCCATGCTTTGGGCTTTACGCGGAGGGGATGTTAGTGAAGGAATGGGTGCTGCAACCCTACAGGTGTTGGGGCTGCTAAGTAATAACGGCTGAGAAAAGCAGCCCTGGCGTGATGGTGCCTCTCAGGAGATGGCAGCCCGGGGGGGGGGGGGGTAAAGCTGAGCTCCAGGCTGACAAGGTTATGAAGGGCAACTGCTAAGAGCCGCCCTGGACGCAGTAGCCTTCCTGTCATGAGTTTTCATGACTGAAAAGACTTAGGTTGTATGCCATGGAAGTGATGCTGGGGGGAGTGGTTCTCTCTCTCAGACAAAAGAGAGAAAAAGAGGGCTTCTGTCTTCTTATTCACATACTTATTACTTCTTGCTGCCCAGTGTGAGTGGAGACTTATCCCAGAAATGGCTAGAGAGAGATGTTATGCAGGGCTAAATGTGGTTTTCCTCAATGGAGGTAATGGCTTAAAAAGTAATGTAGAAACCATACAGAAAGAATACTTGGTTTTGCAATATTTTGTACCTCCTTTGCTTCCTTACCCTTCTGTTTATTTGTGATATTCGCATGTTCTATCGTATAACAGTTCTTAAAATAATCCCCTGAAGTAAATAACATCAACCTCTCCCCACCCTCCATTTCCTTACCAGTTATTGGATGTTTTTTCAAACAGAATAGGGGGTTGGAAAATTAAATAAAGACTTCCAAAATAACAAGCTCCAGAAATTTTTATTTAATTTGTGGGTTCATTCTGTTCTCTCTTTCTCCCCCTCTTTTTTTTTTTTTTTTTTTTCCTTAAGAAGATCTTTATTAATTTAGTCTAGTAACTTAGTGCCTATATTAAATTAATCTAATAAAAGTCAGGGTCCTCACATAACGTTTCCCAAATGTGAAGCAGCATCTATTACATGAGGCACAATCTTTTTACAGTAAAATGTAAACCCGATATGTAGAATTACAAGGCATCAAACTCGTGTATGTTATTTAAGTCAAATACTTGAGTACAGTCATGCTGGAGGAAAGGAATGGGCAACACTAGCATTCAAAACATTAAAAACTCAAACCAAGCTTCATATATCAAAGTGATTTTCATCTGTGAAAGTACTATGAAGTTCAGCAATTAAATCCCGTAGCACTAACAGCCTTTCTATTGATAGCTGCTCACATCCATGTTTCTATAAATATTTTAATACATAGTCATATAAATATCATATATAATCATGTAAATGCATAGTCTGTATTGATACAGATGTGCAAGCCAGAAGGCTAGATATGAGTGTTTAAATTTGCCAGCTCATGAATGCGTTGTCGCACCGCAGAATTTCATTCTGTAAACCACCGTTGGTACACAGTGTATGACAGCATTTTGAAAGAGCAATAGCAAGGACCTCCAGCGACAGCTGAACAAGGGGCTTTGCGCTGCCAGAGCTCTCCGGCCGGCTCGGCCATGCCTTCCCCTTCTGTGCAGAGCCCTGAAGTTTCAAAAGTCGCATGAGCTGGGGTGGTGTGTTCGTCATTCAGGGGGTGTGGGTGTTCCTGTTGATTTGTGGATGTGTACATCACAGTGTAATCACATAGTTTATTCCTGTTCTCTCACTGAATTATTTATTATGGACTGCAGTGAGGAAGGATGGGGATTCTTTTGTATTGGCATAAACATAGGATTATGTTAATTGTATGCTTTCAATCACTGAATCACCGATATGTCAATTGGCATAATACAGTCTACCTCACAGGGCTGTTACAAAACTCAATTAATTAATGTTTTTAAAGTGCTTTGGGATCCTCTGGTGAAAGGCGCTTTAGAAGTGCAGGGGAGGATTATGCTGGGATTATTTTTCCCATCTATTACCCCAGTATGTCACTGATTGAGATTCAGTAGAATAATACAGGCACCCTTATAATGATGCGTAAAGGCAGTATAATTTTTTAAAAATTCCCTAAGAGCTAGAAAAGGCAGCTCAATAATACAATACAAAAATTAATATAGTCAGTTGGGTTTGTTTGTTTTTAATTGTTCCTGTTGCTTTTTTCTCCTTTCTGCTTGATTCCCTTTGCTGCATTAACAATAATAACTACAAATTACACCTTTATGTTGTTACAGTTCGATGATATATTACAGCCAGGGTACAGGTTAGAAACACAGGCTGAATTATTATGTACTGCAGGGTAGTGATTTCCTGCAAACTGATTTATGGATAAATAATTCTATATACTTATTACACGGGACAGGCAGTTTTTAATTTCTGTAACAAAGCACAGCTGAACAAAGGAAAATTACATGCTATAGCATAGGGACAGGATGCCTCTGAAGAGGATAAACAGATGCAATCAACGTCAGAAGAGCCTACCCATCTTGTAGGGGGGCTCTGTCAGTAGTGGCTGATAGATGAATGGCTTGATGGTCCTAGAAGCGGGTGTTTTAGTGAGTGTTTCCTTGAGGCCTTTCCTTTGGAGGTGTAAAAGGAATCAAAAGTGTTTGGGTGCTAATGCTAATCTGCAGTTTTCCCCGAGTTTCTGTTGTGTGGGTACGAGCTGCTGTCAAAAAGTAAGATGTTTAAACCAAACTGTTTGCTTGAGCTCAGAGCACAGCAGCAAATGTCGGTCGTGTTCTTTGCCCAGCCTTGTGTTTGCAGTTGGCCGCTCTCAGGCTGTGGATCCCACGATGCAGGGAGACGAATGCTAGCACACCTAGCACAGCTCCAGCACGCCACAGCCGTGGGAGGCATGGCTCTGCGCCGGTACAGCTCCACAGATCTGAGTTTGCTCAGCATGTTTTGAAGGAGCAAATGCAGCCCAGGAGGAGATCTTACCCTGGGCTGGGCACTGCCGATTCCTTCAGCCTTTCTGAAGCTCACAGAAGCACCATGGTGCTCGCTGTGGCTGACCGCACGGGCA
This sequence comes from Falco naumanni, assembly GCF_017639655.2. Lineage (NCBI taxonomy): Eukaryota > Metazoa > Chordata > Aves > Falconiformes > Falconidae > Falco > Falco naumanni. The sequence continues at coordinate 64,587,941 of NC_054061.1, read as the reverse complement.
TGTGTGCTGGGCTGAGCCAGGTGTAACGTGTGCTGCCACAGCCTGCAACGTGTCACTGAACATTGGGCTCTAGCGTAAGAAACAAGCTTTGCCCTCCTCCGGTTCCCAGCCTGGTGGCATCCGTCAGTCCACAAGGAGAGCAACTGTCTGCTGTAACACCTCACCCTATGTGAGTCTCATAGCAGGTGATGTTTACCCATGCTACAGAAAATGAGAGTTCTTGGTGTTGTGCACCAGGGATTCAGTTGGTCGGTCTGCTTAGTGTTGACAAGTGCCTTTCTTAGTATTTGGTAAGGAATCGGTATTCTCTGCTACCCTTTCTCCCCTTTGGCCAAAGAACACAAAATTCCTTCTCTTTCCCTCTCTGTACGTATTTGGGCAACTATTACTTGTGATTCATTTTGTAGCTGTTTCCAGAGAAGTGTTGAGGTGGGGGTGGCGAAGCTAATGGGAACTTCCAAAATGTCCTTTATTTGATCCCGTGACTAAATTTTAACCGTAGCAGATTAACATTTAAGTTGCATTAATTCTGCTTGACCTACTTACAAGTATCCACTGAAGGTGGTACTCAGGTATGCTCATCATTTGTGAAAGGTTAAATCAGGAGTGTTACCATGGGTGGGAGCAGGGGATAGCTGGGTGGTGAAAGGAGCCAGTGATAGCATGAGGCGTCTTCTGGTCCCGTTTGCTCTGTTTAGCTGCAAAAAGGAACTGGGAAAGTGCCCCATTCTAGGAGTTTGATTTTATAGGGGTGATGTATTGGAGTGTCCATGAGATGCCCCAGCAGTTCCCATGGGACTGTGCAGGTCAAAAATTAACTGTGCAGGTGACTGGGAGATGCAGGACCTGGAATTCGTTCTGTTTATGAGCAAGAAGTGTCATAGCTGGGCTGTCAGATGTGTGAATGTGTTTTCCAAACCCCAGGTGTGGCATTCTTAGAATGAGCGTGCTGTATGACTGTCTTTCTGTTCACAAAGACACACGAGGCTTCTAGCCCTTACAGGTAAATAATTTGCTGGGACAATACAAGCTACATAATAGTGAAAAGGGTTTGCCATCTTAGCTGTATTTTTCTAGGAAAGCAGCTTTTTGCCTTTTGCTGTTGTTATGCTCCTGATTAACATGGTAATTCTAGAAGCCTGCTTCAGCTCCAACCTTGGATCTGTTCAGTTCACATTTCACTAGGGTGAAGTCCCAGCAGTAACCCCAGTGCTTTGGATGCATCGCTCTTTCAGGCGATACTGTACAATAAAGGTTGTGAAGATCCTGTGAAAAGTTCTGCTAGGTATGGAGGTCAGCCACGATTAGTACGCTCAACGTATTGTTCTGCTCTGCCTTGTGTAGCTACTACTTCCTTCAGCTCCAAAGGAGCTGCATTTTAAATGAAACTAAATTGAAAGCCCTCTGGCGGGGTGGCGCATCACTGGCCTGGGTGGAACGACAGCAGCAATTGGCAGTGGTTGCTACATGTGAATCCGATGCTCAAGCTCACGGATGTTTGCTGCTTGTATGTTCTGGCGTTCCTGTGGGTAAAGGGTGTTACGCAAATTTTAAGCTAGGTAACTGTCTCTTTTTCCCCTGTCTGCGTTTTGATGAAACCAAAGATTAAACTTAATAAAAGATCTGTCTGTAGAAGGACATGCCATTCAAGAACCAACAGGCAGTGTGGATAGAGAATCTCTTCTAAAACACGTTTTGGAAGGAAAAAAAAAGTCTTTTGAGAAAACTGTTTGGTCTGTTTATTGTCTTTAAGTGACTAACTGGCCTGGGCTGCGTTGAGCCGTTTCTAGATGAGTTCTTGAGAACTGTTCTAGTGTATGGCCAGTTCTTGAATGTGTGCAAGCTTTGAAATCTGTTGAACTTCCCCTTCAAAAAACTCTTACAGGAAAAAGAGTCCCAAAGGATCATTGATACAGGCATGAGAACTGGACTCATTAACAGAAGAGTTTTGTGAACTCACGAAAGATGTGCTCTCAGATTTCCTGAGCAGTCTGATCTGCTCCGTGTTATCCACAGATAATTTTGAGAAGGTCTGGAGCTGACTGAGGAGTGATATTCCTGGAGCAGTAGTATATTCGTTAGTAAGACAGTGACCTTTGCTCATTCCTGTCCCCACTCGTAGCTCTCAGCTGTGCTGGGATAGAAGCTCGGCCGGGCCGCTCCCAGCCATTCCTTCAAAGGCCTGAGCTGCACCTTTCGGAGTCAGTGAGAGGAACAATAAAAAAAGTGTATGTGGAAGTGACCCCTTGCTACCAGGCTGTTCTCATCGTGGGGTTGCTGTTACACTAGGAATACGCGGTCCTGGATGAGAAGGGACCTTTTTAGGGGGAAAATTTTGGTCCCCTCGCAGTTTTCCGAGGAATCATTTGGAGATGTCTGCTAGCGTGCAGAGAGCATGTTTGGTTTGCTCACCAAGGTGGCCCCGGTGCAGCCAAGAGTTGTCTTAAGTACAGTGTCAGTGCCATGAAATAAACCACCTGCGGAGTCTGCTGAGGAGCTGGATGGAAACCATGGCTTCTGGCTATCGCTTGGACCAGCTTAATGTGCTCTGGAAAAAAAATTCACACATCATATCACAGCGGCTGAAAAAATAGCGTACATCAGCAGTGCTGTAACACAGAGTAAAGGACTCGCAGCAGGTGTTAACGTGCAGAGGCACGGAACATTATGGTAACACCTGTGTTTGAATAAATCCAGCCAAAACAATTTCCTCTCCAGTTGTAGAGGAGGATTAAAAAAAACCCAAAAAACAACAAAACAAAAAACTACCTGACTTCCAGTAGTAGCAGACATTTCCTGTAAAGCAATTTGCATAGTATTTCCCATGGTGCACTCTGGCCGCACTGTGGTTTTTCTCTTTAAACTTTCTTAGTTTGGGGACACCTTTGGTAACTTCAGTGACCCCTGACCGTCTCTTTGTCTCTCGCCAGCTTTGCCAGGCCTGAGCAGTTGCAGATGGTGTGCTCTCTGAGTGCTTTCCTTAATTGAATGAAAAATAAAGCCTCTTGTAAAATATTACCAATTTAGATGTGACTTATGGGGCACATATGATGCTTATTTTTTCAATTACATGAAAACTTGGCATGGTTAAACATAGGAAGCCAAGTGTTCTGTGAAGCTGGTATAGATTTCTGGATTTTTAGGTGATTTTGCTTTAAATTATTATATAGCAGAAGGGGGTGAAGAAAGTCAGCAGCTAAACTGTGTTTTCCCAGCATGTATTTCACTCAGTGGACCCTTGATGCTCATTTCATGACTAATATATGCTGTACTATATGCATTTCTTGTTGTCACCAGAGATAACATTAAGTAAACTATCCCCTTAAGAAAAACAGCTTTTCTTGGCAAGTGGAATATGACTCAAGGAGCCAGCACTGCAGACATACGGTGCTGTGAATGAGTGCTGTGTGTTACTCTACTGGATCTGAGTCCAGGCACTATTTATACTGCAGCATATTCAGCACCAGATTGTTAAAACTTAATACTGAAACAGTGCATCATTTAAATGTTTTTGTTCTGTTTATGTCCCATTTTCAAGCATTGGATATCAAGCGCCACTCACTAACTTTTTGTTTCATTTGGACAAGATCTCCCCTTGCCAAAAGCTTTCTAATCTGCTCTTGAAATACTACCCCATCTTTACTGGCATGTTACAGTGAAACTTTGTGCTGCTGGGGATGAAGTAGGTTGCTTCCAGCTTATTTCAGTGTGTGGTAGAATACCTTGCAAAGCGATACATCAATGGTAAATGCCGAGATTTAAGTGCTGCAGAAAAGGAGTTGTACTAGAATTATTTCCTTTTCAGCCTGTGTAGGAATGGGGGAACAAATACTCCATAGCAGGTATTTCATGGGCTCATAAGCATTGTGTTCTGTTACTGTGTCTGTGCAAGAAGCTTTGTTTCACTGTTTCAGAGGTGGTATTTATTTTACAATCATGTTTGGGAGATCAGGATAAAAGGCTTTTACCATTTATTTCAGTTTGATTAGCTCCAGAGCTGGTGGAGAACTGCGAGTAGAAAGAGAGGACAGGGTTGAAGTTTCTTGGCATCGCAGCATCCTTCTGGATACCCAAGGGGGGTTCCTGGAGCTCGGGTTATCACAGAAGAAATAGTTTTCTCATGTATTAGTATTTCTGGCAGTAGAGTTCACAGATGGTCTTTTTGAAGATCAAAACGTATATAAGCAGACCTCAGAAGGCATCAGTTTAAATAGGAGAAAAGGTGATTGGAGTCTTGTAGGGCTGTGCTGAGAATAGTTGCATGAGCAGAAGAGTGGGGCAGCAGGAACCCAGTGGAGGATGGAGTAAAAGCAGCAGTTGCGATAGTGCAGAGCAAGGCAGGACTGCTTTGCTCTCCTGTAAGATGGCACTGTGGCTTTCTTTGTTTGGCCTCTTCCTGGAAGTCATTCCTGGGTATTAGTCATTGTTTTTGGTGTGGGTGGGCCCTCTGCAATTGTCTAAACAGAAATAATACCTCTGCACCAAATGGTTTGCCATCAATTTTACAGTCTTTGTGACAAGCTCATCCAGAAGAGGTGATGATCCCTCTTGAATGAACAGAAGCAGAAATAGAACTTACACCATTCTCCCCTGTCCCCAGAATGCTATTTTGGATCTGCGGTCAGCAGCTTGCAGTTGTTTGGGTTTTGGTTGTTTTTTTGTTTTGTTTTGTTTTGGGTTTTTGTTTTTTGGTTTGGTTTTTTTTTTTTTTTTTTCCACAAAGGCAGACAACTGTCTGCATAGTGCAACTTGTAGCTGGGAGTGAACTCTTCCTACTTGGTGGGTTTCCAGTGCCATCCATCCACACTGGGAATCATACCATGCTTAGATTGTAACTGTGTGATAAAAGCCCACACATAAGAATTTTCCTGTTCAAGTCAAAACTAATGCATTTATTCACTGAAGGGTTTTGTAGACTGTAAAATCAGGACTATAGAGTATTTAAAGCTTGTCCTAACTTAGAGAACGACGCTTTGGTAGGATGATGAAAGATGTGAAGGGAGGAAACCTCCTGTGCTTCCTTGAAGTAATTTAAGAGCCAGCAATTCTCTGCTAAGAATTTAAAATCTATTCCTACTCTTTCCTATTGTTTGATTCAGGAGTCAGTACAACACATCTTTCTGAGCAAGACTGCAAAAAACCTCTAGGCAGATCTCAAATCTAGTGAACAGACGAGCTTATCAAAGGGTTTATTAAGTGGCCGGTAAAATACAGAGTATAATTTTTTTGTTTTCTTTTCAGGAATAATCAAGCTTGGGAGGTGGAATCCCCTCCCTCTCAGTTATGTGACTGACGCACCAGATGCGACAGTAGCCGACATGCTACAAGATGTCTATCATGTTGTGACATTGAAAATCCAATTACAAAGGTGGGTGTTTCTGAACATCTGTCCTCCTCTATTCTCTGAGCTGCTCGGTCGATTACAGCATTACTACAGAGATTAGCACATCCTGTCTTCATTAATTTCTGGTCTTTTGATGAAATGAAAAGAAAAACGAAGAGAAGGTTGGGTCACCTGGCAGCTCTTTGGTGCATCTTGCAACTGGTTTCTGAAGTAGCAATGTGGTAGTGAAGAGGGGAGGGGCAGAAACTCAAATCGGGTGAAGACACAGGGCCTTTAAGGCAGACCTTTCCACAGTCCCTGATTTAATGGATTATCGGGCCTTATTGTGTTCAAAAAATAAACTCCTTGCCTTTTTCCAGGGGCTGCATTGTGATAATAATCCAGGTCTTATGCTGCTGGTTGCTGAGATGGGGAGAAGGGGAGTTTTTTGACTTTCCTTTTTTCTCCAGCAGTCTTCCCAGCGAAAAGGCAAGCTGATGGGGAAGGGATGTATTACTGCAGCTCCATTTGGCATTTGGAAAATACTTTTCCTTCCCTGAATGCTAGTTCTGATTAGCAAAGCAAAAGCTGCTGACACTTTTATACTTAATTGCCTCGCCCCCTCCCCCGGCTCATTTTTTCTCCCCCTTTCTCTCTGTTGGCCTTCAAATGAGTCCTCACATAGCTCCTGATGTCTGCGTAAGGAGTTGCAGCAGGTCCCTGGCAGTGCATGGCATGCTTTAGACCTGCTGGTAAACCTACATTGCACAGTCTGCTGTAGCTCTGTGGCCAGGACACGTGGGAGGAAAGAGGCAAAAAATAACAGACAGCCTAGAAGAATTTGCCTACAATTCTTTGAAGCTCAGCTGGAACAGAAGAGGGGTCCAGTGGGACATGTGTGTATCCTTTGGTGGCAGGTCCATACCCTCCAACTGTGCAGTGCAATTTGGAATTTGGAAGCAGTAGGTGCCTTGCTGACGTTAACCTTCCAAACAGCAACATTTCTTTCCGTTATATCTCTGATGGGACTTAGGGTTCCCAGTTCCCACTAACAGACCTTTCCTTGGTTTTATACTCTGTTGTCATTTCTCAGCTAGACTCCATCTCTGTAGCATAGTTGTAAAAGCATGTAGAGCCTGTAGCCGCTATAACACTGGAGTGCAGTAACTCACCTCCTCAGAAGTATGAGCGACCAGGAGTCCCTCTAGCCTCTTGTCATCTCTGCCTTGCCGGAGGGTATTATCCCAAGAGCAAGGTCTCCTTCTTTATCTTCAAAGTGCTTGAACGCCTGGATGTCATGTAAATAGAAGATAGCCTGTGACTTTGAGATAAAGATGGTCATTGACTACTTGAACTCCCAAGTGGCTGAACTTCTGGCTCTGAGGGTAAAGCCAGGCTACATAGGCAGAAGGCAGAACCACGTCAGAGGTGGATTGGAGAGCATGCATTAAGTCTCTCAAGCATGAATAGCAATGACAAGCTTCTCCCAACTTTCTGATGTGCTTCTCAGGTCTGTCCCCATGTATGTAGCCACAGACCGTAAGCTTGTTAAATTGAGGGAGGCACAAGTCACATGAAGACCAAAGCTTCACTACATATGCAGTTCTTGTAGAATGAAAGTGAGAATGAACTACATGTGACAGATGTTGGGCATATGGCTTAATGTGTTTCTGAAAGGCTCTTGGATACTTCGGCGATGAGGGAAGTATAACAACCCGTATGAAATGAAATTAGTTTTTCAAAGCCTTACCTTCAGACAGTGAGGGCCCTTACCGTTCAGGGGTTTTGTTAGTGACAGTGTGGCATAGATGTTTATCTTTCTGTCCCAGCAGGAGTATCTTTCTCTGTCTGAGGAGGATGGCTTTATCCAGCCATTTCTGGGGCTTGCTTTACGCAGTTTCTTTGCTCTGCACCAGGCCCCAGCGGGAATGGTTATGCACACACATAATACTGTAGCAGGATTAGCTGCTTCTGCTATGTACTGGCATTCTTTTAGTTGAATTACACATCTTCGGGGAGTCGAGCTTGCTGGGGAGGGCAAAGAGGCAAGAAATACCTTGATGGGCTGGCTAAGCAGGAAACTCCAAGGTTGTGCTTGCTGCTTAAAGATCTATAGCGCTTGTACATGAAGAGTAAGAATCTGTGAAGGTGACGTTTCTATCCACTTTTTGTTTTCTGTTTTAACAGTTGTTCAAAGTTGGAAGACTTGCCAGCAGAGCAGTGGAACCACGCCACAGTTCGCAATGCCTTAAAGGAACTGCTCAAAGAGATGAATCAGAGCACATTAGCCAAAGAATGCCCTCTCTCACAGGTCAGTGTTTTCAACAGGCTTAGGGAGAGCCAGATTTACAAGATCTAAAGTTCATATTTGTTCAGTAAAGGCCTTAGACTATAAAATTCCATAAATGCCAAATCAATTTCTTGTTTTCTTTTGAAAGGAGAAATCCTAATATGAAAAAGAGTATCTTTATACCTTGTTTTCTCCGTGGGTTGCTAGGTGGAAATTATGAATGAATTGGTTGGGTTTTACCCTGCTGTTCAGAGAGATGTAAATTCTTTTAGATCTTTGTGTGAACCTTTTGCAGTAGGACTAATGATCCTCAAATGCAAGATGTGAGCGGCTTCTTCCCACTAGCAGAGGGCTGCCTCCCCCACTAACCCATAGGTAGCTCTCGTCAGCCTCCAACTATGATAAAAAGTATGCTGTTTGTTTTCCAAACAGCTGTGCCCCAATTTCTAGGGAACAGCAACAAAAAGTGTGTATGTAATTGTGTTAAAAAAAGAACAAAACCCGAGTTTCATTCTCCATGACTGCTTTCTTTATAAACGTCAGTGATGCCACGTCTAAGACACAGGTTCCTATGGATATCATGAGCTCTATTTGTACTTCAGATTGTCGTAGTGAGAGTCATAAAATTTTCATGACTGAGTCCTCCTTGCATCTCAGAAAAAAAACCAGAAAGCACTGTCGTGGTCTAACCCCGGCCCCAGCCAAGCCCCCCGCAGCCGCTCGCTCATCCCCCCTTGGTGGGGCGGGGGAGAGAATCGGAGGGGTCAGAGCGAGGGAACTCCTGGGCTGAGATAAAGACAGTTTAACAGGTAAAGCGAGAGCCGCGCGCGCCAGCAAAGCAAAACGCGGAATTCGTTGCCCCCTCCCCAGGGGCAGGCAGGTGCTCAGCCGCCCCCAGCACAGCAGGGCTCCGTCACCCCCGTGGCTTGGGAAGACAAACGCCGTCACTCGGAGCGTCCCCCCTTCCTCCTCCTTCCCCCGGCCCCTGTGCTGAGCGTGGCGTTCTGTGGTCTGGAATATCCCTTTGGCCAGTTGGGGCCAGCTGTCCTGGCAGTGTCCGCCCACCCCCCAGCTAACTCCCTGTGCCCCCCCACCGCCCCCAACTAACTCCCTGTGCCCCCCCACCCCCCACCCCCAACTAACTCCCTGTGCCCCCCCACCGCCCCCAACTAACTCCCTGTGCCCCCCCACCCCCCCCCAACTAACTCCCTGTGCCCCCCCCACCCCCCCAACTAACTCCCTGTGCCCCCCCACCCCCCCTAACTAACTCCCTGTGCCCCCCCCCCCCCAACTAACTCCCTGTGCCCCCCAGCCCTCTCGCTGGCAGGGCCTGAGAAGCTGAGGAGCCCTTGGCTTAGTGTAAACATCGCCCAGCAGCAACTGAAACCAGCGGTGTGTTACCAGCATTCTCACACCAAATCCAAACGCAGCAGGGCAGCAGCGACTGAGAAGAAAATTAACTCTATCCCAGCCAAAAGCAGGATAAGCACCCAGACCAAGTAACTTTGCTAGGAGTGGAAAATACCTTGCCTTTTAAAAACTTCATTAGAATCATACGTTAATCTGTCAATTGTATCTTTAAGAAGTCAAAACATCAGTAATCACTGCTTGGTAAAAATCCGTTGCTTTACTAGCCTGTACCCAACATTTTTTCTCTGATCTTGCCTGTCTTGCATTACACTGTATGCTTATCCTGCAATTCATGATTCAAAGCCTCTGTGAATCAAGGGAATTCTTTCTGCGTATAGCCACCGCAATTTTGCCTCACCGTGTTATGATTACAACTGTAGAGAAGGCACAGAGGTGAGATACAGAGCAGAATTTAGGTCTTTGCATTTGGTAGGAATCACGTTACTAACCACACTAATCACCTTCATTAGCCATGTGGAGTCTGCAGAACTAAAAGGCATGGAAAAGCTGTGAGGAAAAGACATGTAACTTGCCTTGTTTACTAAAGGTGTAGCAGTGAGTCTAGGTGTGCACAAAGCGTGTGTCGAACACAAGTATTTTTCTTTTCACACAGTTTAAGTGTAATTTCTTTAAATATAATTATCTGTGGAATCTGGTCAGCTAATGATTGCAGCATATGGTTGTCTCTGCCCAGTGCTCTTCAATATCCAGTATATTAAACTGCACATCATTTCATACGCAGAATTCATTTGTTGTCTGGGTCTTTTTCTTCCCACTTGAGTTTCAGAGCCTACCAGGCGGAAATGCTGCCGTTGGTTTACTCCTAAGCTTAAGTAGTTAACTCCTAAAACTACTTAAATTACTGATGGCAGAACTCTAGCAGCAAAAATCCTTGCCCCAGCATTTATTTAGTGGACAAAGGTAAAAGGAGATCCTTCTGTAGAAAATTGAGCTTGCTTACTTTTAAGCACAGGTGTAAGGGACTTGGAGTAGTGACTAACCCTTGAACCGGGACTGCAAGAATGCAGCTTGTATTACTATTATTGCTGTTGTTGTTATCATCGTCATCGACATAAAAAGTTTCAGTCTCTTGTTTTGGCTCACAAAGAGCAGAAGATACAATGAAAGGTTGTATAGGAGCTGTCTATTATCATCATCTGAATATGCCTCTAATACAATTCCTTCTCCCAAATCAGTTTTAAAAAAATACTGTGCCAAATGTGAAATGTCATTACAACCCCCTTGTGGTTAATATATTATTGACAGCAGCAAATTGCAGAGCGGTCTCTTAGGAGTCAAACTGCAGAGTAAATGCTGCTGTTTATTAATGTGTTCGCAGTGCCTCAAGTACAGAAGTGGAGAGGGGCAGCGCAGGGAGCTCTTGCTCCCACCAGTGACGGTGCTCCATCTCTGGTTCTCGGTGCCCGAGCTCTCCATGCAGCCCAGATGGGGATTCTGATTGCCACTAATGGGAAATGTAATCACTCACTTTGATTTAAAATTGTTATGTGTTTTTTTTCCTGCTAGGTGTATTGTGTGGCTACAGCTTAGCTATTCTTAGCATACAGCTCTTGTTCAAACAAATAAATCCCAGTTAACCAAGCTGGGAGGAAGGAGGGTAGATAGGGTGGGCGTGTGTGGCAGAAAGAAATCCAATCATTTCAGTATTTCCATCTTTGCATAGAGACCTCTGTCTTTCCTGTATATTGCATAACTCATTTCAGCATTTTGTCTCTTTGCTGGAGTAGAATTTCTTGTGATGTGAGCACGTCTCATATTTTTCTCCTTGAATTTACTGCACCGGATTTTCATTGTGTGGATATTTCTTAGCTCCTGCTCTAAGTAGTTTTCATTCCACATGGCTGTCATGGCCACAGGCTTACCAAACTGTATCCGCTACTTCATATAATCTGTTCCTTTCTTAAGGATTTTCCCAGGAATAATATGCATTATTTAGAAATTTGCAATTAGTCAGTGTTTTTCCCCTCACTCTGTTCCGCATGGATATTTCTTTTCTGCAGACTTACCAAGATTCCTAGCAGGAATACCCTAGGGTTCCTTTACATTTAATAGTGAGGATATGTAGTTTGAAAGTTGTTATGGTTCTTTCCCCGCTCTACTGTCATGCGGTTGAAGAGAATCTGTCCTGGGATTTGTCACCAGTGGTTGATTTACTCTTTGATTTTACTATTTAGTTTAAGCTTTGCTTTCTCAGATAAAGGTTACTGGGTTAATGTATTCTCTGATATTTAATAGCCCTACAGTTTCAGTAGTGTCAATTTGTTGTAGAGCTAGAGGATTTGGTGGAGCAAAAAAAGACAGGGAAACCCCAAACTGGTATGTAGACAGAGCTGAACTATTTCTGCACCCTTTCTTAGTGGCTGGAAATTTAACTAAGGTGCCACTAAACCCACCCAAGTTAGCTCAGCTCAAATTTGCTCAAAATCTTTCCTTAGCAAAGGCTATCTCTGTGTCAGGCTTTCAGAATACTATTGCTCGTTAAAATGACTTAGAGCAAGGGAGGATTTATGGGTAGGGAATTGCTGCTGGCTGCCACAATGCTAGGTTTATGTCTCAAAATATTGATTTTAATTAGAAAATTGAATCTCATTTTTAGACATTGAAGCTGCTGCTTAAAAAAGGTCTTACTTGATACAGCCTTTAGACTCTACTGCAGTGCACCATAGCAGCCTTCGAGTGGAAAAGTTAAAGCAAAAAGGCAGAAGATCCTCTTTACTGAAAGTGGAATTACCTGTTGAAGACTGACATGAATCTGTACCACCCAGTTATCTGAAGTCTCTCAGTTTTGCTCACATTTTTTTAAGTCGCCAAAAGTCAGGAGCAGCTGCAGTCCTGTGATTCTGCAGTGAATTGGGTAGGCTGGATAAAACTGGAAGAGGGAGATGTTCTTGTTTTTAAAGCATTGTTAAAATTGAGTCAGCCAGTGTAAGCCTTGTAGCTTTCCAGAGGTGGCCAAGATGCCTTTTTGCACAAGAGCCTGCAGGAGCTGATGGGCTAGAGCTTGAACTGACCAAAGGTAAATAGCTTGTTTGATCATCCTCGTGCTCTCATCCCAGTGGAGAAGGGTCACACAATGTGCCAGGGCCTTTTCGGAGCTTTAATGTAAGTGAGGAAGGAGAGCAGAAGGAAAGTGCGGTTTCTGGAGAAGGCGCATTGGCCTAACACGGTGTTAGTGGTGGTGTTAGATTGCATTTTCTTGCTGGGAAGGGTTTGACCCTGGAAGAGTTCAGGGTGGGGGAGAGGAAGGCAAAGTGTTGTTGTTAAAAAAGGTACCTCCTCTATAGGGTGGATGAAGGGAGGGCGGAAAAAAAATAGAAAGGAAGAACTACCCGTAACCAGGCTCTTTCCCACCCTATGGGCAGAAGCAGCCCAGATATTAAGTGTCATTTTTATGGATATCAGGTGCTGCAAAACAGCTCTGCACCTCTCTGCTTTAGTTCGCTTGTATGTACTAAGAGTTGCTCAGAGGGAATTCGCAAGGCAGGAGGGTTAAGCAGGTGATATTTCAGTTTTGTTGAGCTTTTCTGTGGGTTTTGGCTGTTCTGTATTGTACTCTATGTAGTTCCCATTGCTCAGAATGGTACTCTCAGTTTCTTTTCTGGGTGATTTTTCACACAAGGGTTAGTCACACATTTCTATAAGTTACCTTAATTTAACTTATTTGCTTAACTGTTGTTCTGCAGTGAGTAGCACGGATGTTCTCCAGTTCTTGGCTGTGTGGTCTTGCACATTTGGAAGCAGAACAGACACATCTGAAAAGCGTTATTTGGATTATGCATGCTGCAGCATCTAATCTTACCTTTAGGATCTGGTTCCTAAATTATGCTTGTTCTTACCTGGGCGCAGTGAGCATGTGTTCCCCAGCATGGCACTGCCTGTTGTTACGGAACTGAGGTTTAGATATTGTAATACCAAGTACAAAGTAAAGTAGAACTGCCCTCCCCAGCTTGAGCTGCAGGTCTCAACCTAAGTTCTGTGTCTTTTTTGCGTTATTATGAAAAATAGTAGTAATTATTTTTAAATTTGTATTATGACTGGGAATTTAGAATGGAGAATAAAACTAAATTTTTGTACTCATCAGACACTTCGTTTGGTTTTGAAGTCAGCTGGATTCATTGTGCACTTGCATGTTATTCACTTTCCCTGGAAAAGTTCTGTAATTGTGGGAGATACTTTAAAATACTTTTTTTCTTTCTTTCTGTACTTCCAGAGTATGATTTCATCCATTGTAAATAGCACATACTATGCCAATGTGTCAGCAACGAAGTGCCAGGAGTTTGGGAGATGGTACAAAAAGTACAAGAAGATTAAAGGTAAATTGATTTTTTCTTTCTAAGAAAGAAAAACTTAACTTTCGAAGTTCTTGAGGTTCTGCTGACAGTTTGAGATTATTTGCTTTAAGTAAAAGTGATAATAAGGTGTAATAATATTAGTGAATTTGCCCACAAAGAGGGCACAGTCACAGCACATTTGAAAATAAATCTGATACTTCACAAACAAGGCTGGCATGAAAACACAGGCCACTTAAAACATGCTTAAAATATCCCATTTAGCTGTGCTGAAAGACCAACTGTGTTTTGAATTAAGCTAAAACATTTTAGAAAAAAAATAATGTTCTCATATCTCAGGATTTAGGAGTTAAATTGCTATGTAGATTATCTTAGTTGCATTTTATTCATGCAAGCTAAAAACCATCTAAGTTACATGTACCCTTGCTCTGTTTTCAGTACTGCAAAGTGTACTGGCATTCCTGCTGTGTTTTATCATGTGGAATCTGGATACCAATAGAGGATTTAATATGTGATTGTTAAGAGACATTGCTAAATAATAAGGTGCTTATTTTTTTTCTTCTACAGTGACATTGTATTAGTTTGTTAGCAGTGAATGCCTGAGGCAGTAAAATTATTTTTTTTTCTACCTAAATGGATCCCACTCTCACCACTGGAATGTCCGATCAACTTCTAGTAGTGCGTGTAGTGATGTTACAAGCATCTGTCATGCGTAGTCTGTTCTTTTATTCATCCTTCCCTTTGGAAAGAGGGCTTGGGTGTGTACTGGGCCACTTGTTTTGGTAGGTTTTTTGTTTTAAAACGCACGTGTGCTTCCAGCAGGAGTTTGGGGATAGCCAAAAGATTTTCCCACAATGCCAGCTGGCTCTTCTCTCTCCAAAAGTCCATCAGCCTTGGAGATTAGCTGTATTCTGTGACAGGTTTTTTCATAGCTCTTTTCCCAGTTATACCACTGAGGGGAAGTTTCATTGTCTGAAAGAAGACGTAGGCTATTTTTGTTGTTTCTGCCTGTGATCCTTTCAGCAGCCAGGAAAATTGTAACAGGATTCACAAGCATTATGCAGAAATAGGATAATGTCCTGTCCTTCTTGAGAAGCCATTGTATTTATAGTTGCATGGAGATTAGCATCTTTCAAAAAGTGCATACCTTCTTTTTCTCTTGAAAGGCTGGCATACGTGAGCTGTGGAAGGTTGCTTGTTTAGCTTCCATCAGGCAGACTAGAAATCTGCGTAATACGACAAAGAGACTGCTGCTTGAGTTAGGAACACATGAAACAAAATTGCATAAAATACCAATAGAAGTTCTGAGGCATCTAGTTTTCCTCTGCATGCCTGGTTTGTGTGGAGCATACCTGTAAGACACTCAGCCCGGGGCTTTGCAGTGATTAGGTTTTTGCTATGGGGAAGAAAAAGAATGTGTTATGGTAAAATAATATGTGGAAGGAAGATGGTTCAGGCAGAAGTTGAAGTGACAATGCAGATGAGGAAATGGAGGTGTTGCTTTTCATCTACTAAAATGGTTTAGGCTTGAAGTAAAAACATCGATTGGACATTTTAGTACATGGTTACCCTCATGCCAAAAAAACAGTAGTTTGTTCTCTCTCTAAATTGCTGTTGTGTGACTCAAAGTGTTTCTTTTCTCTAAATGGTGTCTCTTAATAAAAGAATTTTGTTTGAAGTGCTCTAACATATCCTCTTGTGTAAAAAACAATCAAAAGGAATCAAACAGCTTCAAGGTCACCACCGTTCACTATTACTTGCAGTTCTAGGAGAACAGAGGCAGGCTTCCTCCCTGTCCTGTCTCCCCCCTTCTTTTTTTACCGAACTGGGCAAAGGTGCCAGTTGCAGAGGCACTGGAAGCCCTTGTAGTGTCCTTAACTGTAGAGATGCCACTACAGTTTCTGAGTGTTTCTAGCACACTGCCATCTTCCACTTTCTTCCATTCTTAGAGCATTGAATTCTTTAAGCTCTTACTTTTTTCCTTAGTAAGTGCACAGTTAAATTGTTAAGTGCAGTAAAAGCAGAAAGAAACCTCAATCAAGAGGTCAAGGATCCAAACCTGAAGAGTTTGCCAGATAACTCCGTATCTGTGCTATTCAGGGAGACACAACCAGTTGTTGCTGTTTGGAAGTGTATGTATGTATTAGTAGGGGGAGAAAAAGGAAGGTTAAGGTATGTGTGAAGTAAACACAAGCTGCTATAAAGCAGTTCAAGTAGTGTTGATTCATCAACCATACCAATGGGAGAGAAAACAAAGAGTCTATGGCAGGTACAGTGGTGCATGGAGAATAAACAGCCGTGCAATTGCAGGGCAGTAACCTAAACCCCCTGGAAACGGGAAGACTCCTGCGCTTCTTTCAGTGGTTTCCATTTCTCATCATCTCTGTTTTCATGACGTTTTGTTTCTTATCTGTAGCCAGATAGTCCTACAGGACAGCTCAGTTAGTATGAAAAATCATTGACTTGAGTTACCTGCTTGGGTAATTACATGCTCCTTTAATAATAATAATTTAAAAAAAGGACTTAGATTTTCCATGAGGGTGGATGGATGATGCAGCAATTCATTTTTCAGATTGTGATCTGGGTATATTGGGTTAAAGTATAGTTTAGAGTCTTTGGGTCCAGCACCCATATCCCTGTGTAACTAAAGCTGTTTATTAGAAAGTAAAAGCAAAAAAAAAATCACATAAGCTGTGGTAAATGCAAAATAGGAAGGGGCTTCAAAATAACTTTATTGACGTCGCAAACTAAACGCAGCCTACAGTGTTAAATGTGTTTCCTATTATCTGCTAATGTCTGTTTTAATAAAACAGTGGGAACTAAATGGTTGCTTCTTAATCAAAACCATGATTTCCTAAACATAAGCTATGTGATTCTGTTACAAATTGCCACATACAGATCTCCTAGGTCAAACTTTTTTCCTTTCTCATAGAAATAAATAAACGGTAAAATAGTTATACACTCTAGAAGATAAAAGTAATTACAGCTGAAGCCAGGCGAATATAAAAAGTTCTTGGGAAAAAAAAAAAAAGAAAAAAGAAACGCATGGGGTTGCCGAGTATATAGTTAATGTTTAAATAAATATAAGAAAGTGAACAATCAATAATTCGATATCATTAGCAACAGATGTAAAAGCTCTACACAAATGGAATTGTATCAGATCTCAAGTAAACATTCTCAGTTTGCATTCTGTTGAACTCACCGAAAAGACAGCTGAACTATTTATGCTTGTAATTCAAAAAAAGTTTTCAGTTAGTTCAGCTCAGCATGGTAATTTTGTCTTGTGTCAAGGCGATGCTAGAATAAATTTCTGCTTGAATTTTTTCTCCTATCCCGCCCCAGCCCCTTAAGGTTTTTAGACCTTCACAGTTTACTCAGCGGCACGAGACTAAGTATACAGACAGATTTGGGAACTGGCTGGTGTGAGTTTGGAGGCTTTTTGCTTCCTCCTGGCTCAGAGCCTACCACTTGGGATCCGTGCACGGGCATGAGTGAGTTTGTAACAGGATGTCTGCTCTTTGCAGTCTCCTTGGGATGCACATATACATTTGAAGGAGAGCTTATGTTAACACTGTTCTAATGGAAAATCTATAGTAGTGGGGAAACAAAAAGCTTACGGTTCTGTGACCTTTCTCTTCCCCCCTTGGATGTCTGTAATCATTTGGGGTGGTAATTAAGCCAATTAGTTTGTATTATAATTTTGTTCAGAATATGCACCGTGAGTGAACTCAGTATTACTACATGAGGCCTTTTTTCCCCACTCTTTTTATTTACTTTTTTCTTCTTCTTCTTTTTGAGGCTATGAGGCGTTTTAATACACAGTCGTGCATGCATGATGGTGTTTAAGTGTTTTTAAGCCTACCTGAATGAAGAATCAGAATTCCCCCTTTTTAATAAAGGTTACGTATTAATTGATGGCAACTGCACAGCCATGGCTTAGTCCAGGGGTTCTCCCGCTGTCCAGCCCAGTCCCACGGGGATACTCCTCTCAATCTGAGAACCATTCGTCTGCTTTCTCTAAATGCTGAACTTGCTGAAGCTGGGAGAAGGTACTCTCAAAATTTAGGATTTGAGTAATTGTTTAAAAGGCTTGCATTGGTTCTTAATTTGATGAACAAATGGATGCACAAACAAAAATAACACTTTGTAAGTTATGTTATACGTATATATTTGTAGTATGAATGGAGAGAAGCATTTCAGAACTTTGCCATGCAACTCAGATCATTGGCAAGGGGTCATACCTGTACCAGTTACCTACTCATTGCCCAGAGTTTTGGGTTTGTAGCATTCCAGATATTTTTTAGCTCTGTTTCTCGGTAGATATTTCACTTCTCAGTGTCGTGTTTTCTATTTTTATCAGAAGGACTATCACTGCATCAGAATTCTTTCACAACTGAAACTCTTAACTGGTGTGAATTTTTTTCTTTTTGCATGGTGACACAACTTAGCTTGGTGGGAGGAAGTTAGGAAGGCGAAGGGGAGGGATAAATACGTTGTGAACTTACAAATAAAAAGATGTATTTTCTTTGTCTGCATATTAAGAACATTTCACTTCTGCTCCTGCCGTCAGTGGCTGTCAAAATACAGCTTTCTGTGATGTGAGTTCTGAGACTGTGGCTGTCCCAAAGTTTTTGTGAAATGATGAGGCTTTTCAGTTTAAAGGAGGAGGGCTCAGTTATTTCTATTTCAGCAGATCAGGAATGTAAGAAAAAGCGTTAATGGCTTCCTTAAATTGAGAATCTGCTTTGGCTGCTCTTTGATTTTTCCAGTGTTAGTGATTTGTTGTTTGTGTGCTGTTTTATTCTTGAAAGTGTGTTTGCTTACTTCCCATAATGGATAGACAGAGCAATCTGTTTGTCTTATCATGTATTCTAGAGCCTGTTGCAGGTTGAGAGAGGTTAGGAACGGGATTCAGAAGGGCTCCCAGCTTGCTTATTTCCAGGCTGAAGGAACCTAGGATTGCAGCACGGTGATAATGCCAGTGTGAGTCTGGGGAAAATTGTCATTATGTGCTTTGAGGAATAGTTTTTAATTGTTCCTCAGAAGCAGATGTTGTGGAAGCCTCATGAAAAGGCACACCAGATCTTTTCCAAGGAATGTTTTTGACTTTTAAAAATACCCTATTTATCGGTACATGCAAGCGTATATCTCTCTCTGTAGACAGAAGGGTTTGTATATATGTATGTACATACATATATGCACATATAGATCTTGACATTTTACCTTTTGAACGAACAAGATTGAGGCAGAAATACTAAGTTTTTTAAGAAGAGATTATTCCATGTGTTGTTTGGCTGTTGGTTGCAGCACCAGTTAGGGTCATTCAGGTCAGCTGTGTGGCTCTTGACATGACTGTAATTTTTCCTTTGCTTACTTTTACACTCCAGACTGTGTATTTATTTCACTAAAAATAGGATTTTCCTCACTTTCTGAAGGCAACAGGAAAGAAAATAGCATCATTCGCAGGCAAGCTTTTCAGCATCTAGGTGACATACATGACCTGAAGATCATCTCTGACTCGTAGCCATCCCCTTTGTCTGCGGCCTGCTGTGCTGTTGTACGAGGAGAGGAGTTATTGGCTTCACTAATGAGGATAAAGGGGCATCTCTCTAGAAATACAAGTTTAAGGTTGTTAAGATCCGGCAAGAGTTATAGACCCCTTGACTGCTATTTTCCACACCCACATCAGCATTTCGTATTTCAGCATTGTCCCTGACGTTAAGTGCCAGTTGGGGGGATGTGTGCGTGTGTATTGTTACGAAACAATTTACCCACTGCAGTGCGTTCCAGGGGCGCTGTGGGCTGTGGCCCTCCTGGCTATTCTCTCTGTAAAGAGAATTAAAACACACCCTCTGGGTTTTTTTGTTTTGTTTTGTGTTTTGTTGTGTTTTTCTTTTTCCCCTACTTAAGCTTAACTTTTATCTAAAGTAAATGCATATATGACTTTCAACTTTGCATAATGTCTTTCATGCCTTCTGTCTGCTTTGGAGCAGTGACTCTCTCTCTTAATAGTATGTGTCGTGGCAGAAGGGTACGTGCAGTTAGCTGAGTGCCATCTCTTGCGCGTGCGAGTGGCTGGCGCTGCAGCCATCGCTGCTTCAGGGAACATACACCAGTACAGCAGAAGCTGGGAACCTGTCTCAAAAGAGAAACTGCCTAGCCACTTGTCCCATGCCTTGTCCCTGCTGTGCTGCGACATTATACCTTTTTTAATTAAGAGATACTCACCAAACCTGCTCAAATAATGTCGCTCAACTTCATGGTTTTAAAATGTGTCCTGTTCCAAGGACAGTGCTCTTCTCAGTGAGGACCGGTTGTGTGCTGAGGCTGGGACTTCTGCCCAGCCACCCTTGAATTTTTAGTAAAGAATGGTCATCTGTTTTCTAAAAAGAAAACACTTTTTTTAATCTGCAGAATTTATTTTCCTTGATATTTAAAAACATGTTTTTGTGTCCTGCCAAACAGCAACACGTTAGCTCAAAAAGAAAGGAGGTTTTGGAAAGTGAGCATCAGTGGAGATTAGATTGACACGGGAGGAAAACCTGAAGCTTAGGTACAGGCATAAGCTTTCCCGGTGTGAAAGCTGCAATATGGCTGTCCGTGATCCCATGGATGTCATGGAATACCTTGCTCTGAGAGCAGAATTGAATTCTGTTTACTCAAAGTATCTGAAGAGTTTGTATGTCTGCTGTGATGGTGTTTGTGTTCTGTCTCATTCCTTTCACCATCTCTGATGTTACAAGTCAGGAAGAAATGCATACGTGTCTCCTGGGGGGGTTGCACAAGGGATGGGGAGTTTAGTACTGAAACAGCAGGACAGGCTTCTGTCTGTCACAGTAGTTGGACAGAAAGGGAGATAATTTTATATCAGGTGAGAACATCAGTCAATCTACACCAGCACGCTCTGTGTTTCTGTTAGACAGTTCTGAGTGATGTTTGCCCTGCTTCTCCTTTTCCATTTCACCTGACCAATATCCATGCATTAGACAGGTGGTCACCGAAGCCCGTTTGACATGATGCTTTTCTCTGCCAGATGGATCTGACATGTCCTGTCTACAAATGATGTTAACGTGATTATGAAGAACTGAGATGATACTTTTATGTGCCCTCCTGAACCCGTACAGTAACCCCAAAATAATCTAAAAATAAGACAATAAGTTAAATTCTTCTCTTCTGCAAGCACCTTTGGTAGCAGTGCAGTCCAGGGAGAGCTGTGGGAGGAATGTGACTTGCTATGTTTAAGCAGAATTGACAGAAGACATGTTGGCGTGTCTGTGTCCCAAGGGATGACTTGGATCTAGTCTTCAGGACAAGGGAGGGAGAAGGCCAGCTGCACAGCGAGTCAGCGATGTTAGTACTCTGCGCTCAGTTCACCTGAAACCGATGCTGATCGAAGGCGTGCTTTTAAGGATGGTTCTTCTAAATACAAAAATAATGATTTGTGCTTTGGTGGGAACTGAACAATTTGCAACACAACAAAGAACAGACAATGGCCTTTCCTGTCTGTTTTCCATTAGGCTTGGATGAAGGCCTTTGCTACTCACAGCCGGCGGCCAAACCATTTCTGTATGTGCTCTATAGCTGTTTTGAGGTTATTTGCTACCCTGCAGGAGTAGAGGAAGGGAAAGGTTTTGAAAGTTACAGCTTCTTATCAAGTCTGCCTCTCCAGCCAACCTGTTTTTTCTCTGGTCCTGACTGCAGGAACAAATGGCCCAGGCAGAGATCAGTCGCTGAATGAAGTCAGTGAATGACTTTGGGTAAATAGGAAGTTTAGATGTTGAATGAAAATGAGACTCTTCAGACCAGCCCTTTGCACTGAAGTGGTTAAGTGGGCTGTGATTAAAAGAAATAAGTAATTATCCTAATTATAGATTAAAAGATACAGAATTACCACTTTAAAAGCTCCTCCTGTGCGCCGGAGTTGTTCCGTTATTTACAAAGTGGTAGCTGATAATTGTGTAGCATAAGCAAGAGGGCACCCTCTTGGTGTCGCGCAGCAGCCCTGTCTCCGCGAGGCAGCGGGTGGTACAGTGCCCGGGAGTGCTTCGTCCCCTGGGCATGGCTCCAGAGTCCAGGTCTTGCTCCAGTGAGTAGGATGGTGCTAAGCCAGGAGAAGCTGTGGGAACCTTTCTCTCTCGAGCGTAGCGCAGGGCACATCAGAGTTCACAGAGCTCTCCCTGCTTGGCCGTGACCACTGCTGGTAATGGCTTTTATGATCACCAGGTTTTAAATAATAAATGAAACAAAGCAGCACACTCTGGAACACTGGAGAACAGCCCTGGGTGGTGACATCCTGTCACAATTGAAGCATGGCAATTCTGCCGGCTAGTAACTTATTACAAAACGTTTCTTTACCAGCCCCTTCCTACTCTGGGGCGAAGTGCCTGTATGCCTGCGGGACTGAAAAGCTCAGGACTCGGTGGGCCATGGGTGCTGGTGGGTCCCCTGCGTCCCCGCTGCAGCGCGGTGCTGCGAGACATGTTACACTCTTGCTCTCGCTGCCGCATCCGTTATTGTGCATAGGAATTTGGTTTCCAGTGCTGTCAGTCAATTCCGTGCTGCTCATAAGCCCGAAATGCCCCACAGGCTGTTTGTCAGAATGTTCCTATTAACAACTCAGTGAAAATAAAGGGTGAGGGGAAGGGAAGGTGGAGAAATAAATCTTATTTTAAATCTTTTGAGCTGGTTTTATTTCAAATGGAAAGTTGCATGTGGACCACCCCAAGCTATTGTGCTGTGGACTGCGTCAGCTGCTCGACTGCGCAAGGAAGATTTGGGTAGAGGTTAAGAGCATCGCACAGGGGAAGGGTGCGCTGGAGTCCTTTTGTGCTGTATCCAGGAAGTTTCTAACTCAGTATGGAGTTGAAATACATTGACACACGTGGTAATCATTATAAGAAGAGAAAGGAACATTGAAATACGACAATTTGCTGCTCCCATTCTGGGGATTATGTTGGTTTCTGACTGTCTTGCAGAGGTACTGGTTGGGGGAGCGGGGGGCGGGTTATAGGGAAAATGAAGGGCAGATGCTATCCTGGAGTGCTCAAGAGCTGCTTGCTGAGCTTAGCACAGTACCTGTTGTCCAGATACCTTGCATCTGCCAACCTTGTGTATGGCTTTGGTAGGGTGGGTGGCTCTGAAATGCGACAGTGCCATTGTACTTGGTGTAAAAGAGCTCATCAAGCAAAGAGCTGCAGAATCGCGTAGCAGGCAGCGTGATGCAGGGAGAAGAGGGGAGTGCTGCTATGTCTTTTGCTGTGGTCATACCACAGATGGAGGTGGGTAACAGCCTCCTGAACCAGCTTTCGTTTAACCAGCACAGGCGTCACTAGCAGAGGGAAGTTTATCGGCAATACTTGAATGTAGACAGCACCCCAGTTTAAGGTCCTGCTGCTCTGTCTTCACTGCTTTGTATTCCAATATACTCAAGTACTAGCCAGTTGATACAGGACTACAAGAGCTGTGAATGTATCCCCACTTGGAGTGGAGCAAGAGCAAACAAGGGAAGGGTAAGGGAAGGACTGTAATGGGGTAGGAACGTGGAAAGTGGAGGATGCAAATGGAAAAACCCTGTCTGAGGAAGGGCTGAGGCAGAACACTGGTGTTGCAGCAGCTTTGTGGCTCCTGTATCCCTTTTTTCTTAGAGCATTCCTGGCAAGCTGCCCCCAGGGCAGTGCCAGTCTCCATCTCGGGGTTGTCTCAGGCTTGCTTCTGTCCAGCCCCACAGAGCCTTACCAATCCATAGCTACCAAGGAACAACAGGGAATCTGATATGGGCAATGTGTTAGAGAAGAAAAGAGTCTTGAGGAGTTGAGTAATGCACATTTTTTCCATCCAGTGTAACTGTTAGTGGTAACCTTTTATTATTGAAGTGGTTGAAGTGACTAGAATCTGGTTTGTTTATTGGGAGTATATGCGTGGCTATATAGTTTTGTGTGATCGAAAAAGGAAACTGATAATAAGGGAAAAAATACACCTATGGAAGCAGGTCAGGTGGTGTCTTTGTGTAATTGTAATTCCAAGTAGCACTGCAGAGATTAACAGCCTGGCAGCCTTTTCATCTTAAACTTTATTTTTATAGGGGTTTGTAACTTGGCACTAAAGTCAGGAGTGGGTGGAAACTTGGCAAATGTGGTTCAGCCCAGAAAGTGAATGTTATTTATATTTATTTCTCACCAAGTTTTCAAAAACACTTGGTTACTGTTTTTGTGTTATAACAAGTAGTAATTTGTTGGTTTCGGTGACTTATTCTCTGAGTGTTCCTTAAACTACAAAACAGATCAGAACTTATTTCAGCTCTTCTGAAACTCCTATTTGAAGGACTATAGATTTCTAGGGGTTTAAATGAAGACCAAAAGCAGTTCTTGTTGTGTTTTCCTGTAGCAGGATGCTCCAGTTATTTCATGTACACTGAGCAATGTTTTTGTTCTATTTACATCAGATTAATTCTGGACTGCCAAGTAGCTACTGCACCTTTGAATAATTACATTTGGTTTTGCTGGCAACTGTGTGTATTTACCGACATTACCCAGGTGCAGGCTTACTGCGGAGAGGCTGAGGAGGCAATAGTTAGTGTGGCCACGTGGGCTCTGAATTGTCCGTGTCGCAGGATGTGGTCTGGGGCTGTGTCAAAGTAGTCCCTCTTCCCCACTCCCCTGCCCGCACACGACATCTCTGTATCGACGCCAGCCCCATCCCTGGTATTAACACTGCTCGTATTTCACACTTCACCTTGATGTCATGTCCGTCCCTAAAGCCAGAGACTAGCGGTGTAGAGCTTTCTGTACCTGGCTTTCAGGGAGGCCTGCTGACATCATGGGCAGCAGCGTTTGAACAGGAATTCTCAGTATTTTCAGCAAACTGAAACACAGCATTATGTCTCTGGCAGCCCGTGAGTAACGTAGCAGAATGGTCATTTGCTGATGACGGTGTTTGTGTGTTGCATGCATGGCATTGCCTTTCGTAGTTGAAATATACTGCACAAAAAGCACTTAGTTGGGTTGAAACATTGGCTTTTGTGGGAGAATGGAATTAATAATTTTCTTAGAAATGCTTGATTTTTGTTTTAAAAGATTTGTTTAAAGATATTTTTTTTTATGGAAGGTTAAAGATGTTGTGGGTTTTTCCTTCAAAAGAATGGCAAGAGTGAGTTAGAAGAAAATCTTGGGTTCTAATTCACCTAGTTGTAAAATTCAGTCCTTGTGATGTTCCAGAATGGCAGCTCTGAAGATAGTAACTGTGTGTGTTTGTGTGTGTTCAGGGCATGACCCCCTCCCCAGTGAGAATTCAGCCCTCTCTGTCGGAGATTAGCTCTGGAAGGTGAAAAGAGCCGTCTTCCTATTTAGAAGGAGACGGAGAAAGTCATCAGTAAACTGTCATCCTGAGTATTAACTGTGTAAAGCTTCAAAGCTTTATATAGATTAAGTTTAAAAAAAGAGTTCAAATCCTTGTGCAGTTGTTAATCATTACACAAGTTATAATAGTATTATGGTATTTATGAAATGAATCCTATCTTGTTATTTGCTGAGAGCAATACAGGGATGAGGTAGTAGTTTTCTAGTTGTATGATACGCATCCCTAAAACTTTTTCATCAGATCACTATATAAATGCCTATGCATTTGCATGTAGTGAGGCTCGTGGAAACTGCAACGTACTGTAAAATGACTTCTGATTACTTAAAATTATCTAAGTAATAATTATATTTGTGTACTTTTTAAACTTCATATTGTATTTCAAGTACTACTTTTAAAGGAAGCTTAGTTTTGTAATATGTGTATTTAGTTTTGCAGTTACATGAAAGCTATTGCAATATCGCTGACATAGGAGATTTCAAAGGGACAGTATGTATCAGCTTATAAAACCACAATATATGCATTTTGTGTGTAGCATTTCATTTTTTGTAGCATGGTGTCACTTAGGGATCACTGGTCTTTGTTGTGCTAAACAAAGGTTGTTTGAAGAGAGTGGCGTCCGTTTCTTTAAAGTGGACCTTCATGCAGAGATGCTTTAAGGTTTCTGGACTGACTGGAAGCAGTGAGGCTTTGACTAGAGGAACACTGCTTTTACGTTTTCTCATGTGTGCATTGCACGGTTTTGCAGCATGCTTTCAGGCAAGCAGCGTGATTCTGCTGTAGTGACCTGGGTGACCTGGTGTTACCAGACCGCTTTATCCACGCAAGGTGGTGTTATGTCAGAAAAGATAATAGTTGCTGAGTTCGTAAGGAGGAGCTGTTCTGTGAGCTGCCCAGCGAGTGGCCTGGCTTCCGTGGGGTTTGTGTGACTGGATGCTAATTCAGGTTTCTTTCCTTCACCTAGGTGCCAGTGGTGCTGGAATATTGACCCCTTTTAACATTACTCAGTTGGGTGTGGGAGATCCAAAAGTTAGTGACAGTGTAGATGTCCAAGCTAATTTCTTCAGGAAATGAGTCTGGAGAGGATATCTGCCGCCAGTTTGATAGGAGGCTTCCTGAGCAGTGGGTGATGCCTGAGAAGTCCAAAAGAATGTTAATTATTGTTGTTGCTTTTACTTTGTGCTGCCTTTGCTTATGTTTCTGTGAAGCTTTTATGCAAGTGTAGCTTTGCAAACTAAAGCAGTGGCTGTTGTGTACGGTCACCTGCAGTAACCCTTACCCTAATGGTCCTCTTGTAAGTGCAAACTGAAATGACAGCAAACTAATTTTTCTCTTTTAACAGTGGAAAGAGTGGAAAGAGAAAACCTTTCAGACTATTGTGTTCTTGGTCAACGTCCCATGCACTTACCAAATATCAACCAGCTGGCAACCTTGGGAAAAACTAATGAACAGTCTCCTCATGGCCAAATTCACCACAGTACTCCAATCCGAAACCAAGTGCCAACGATGCAGACAATGATAAACCCCGGGCTCCTGTCTCCTCAGCTCAGTCCACAACTGGTGAGGCAGCAGATCGCAATGGCCCATCTGATAAACCAACAGATTGCTGTCAGCCGGCTACTGGCTCACCAGCACCCGCAAGCTATCAACCAGCAGTTCTTGAATCATCCGCCCATCCCTAGAGCTGTCAAACCCGAGCCATCAAATTCGTCGGTGGAAGTCTCTCCAGATATTTACCAGCAAGTCAGAGATGAGCTGAAGAGAGCCAGCGTGTCTCAAGCTGTCTTTGCAAGAGTAGCATTCAACCGCACACAGGTATCAATTTCTATTCTGTAACCAGGAAGCACTGAGGGGGCAGAGTCGTGGCTCTTGTGGGGCTGTATGGTTGCTGCAGATCGAGGCGGGAGGTGTGCCACAGAAACGGGTTGACACCCCCCACCACCACCACCCCTCGCCCCCCCCGTTGGGCTTGAACGAGGCTGTTTCTTCCTGGAGCAGCTGCTCATTTGCCTTTGGTCACCCCCGTGCCGTTACCTGGGCTGTGCTCTCTGGCAGTAACACTGCTCTGCAGTTCTTCCCTGAGTTCCTCTCTGGGCATATAAACTTCTGTCCCTGCCTGGTGGCCAGGAAGAAGGAACAAGAGGCAGTGAGAGTCCGAGGTGTCTTTGGGCCTCTGTCACTTCCTCAGTTCCTTCCTGTGTTGCAACTGATGCCACAACAGTGCCAGGGGCTCCTGCCACCAGAAACGTGTGAGACAAGTGTGCATAGGCCTAAAGACTGCCTGCTGGGAAAGATGCCTGCCGTTTGCAGCACATCGTGTTTGATTTCATACATCTGGCACAGGTTTTCTCACTCGCCTGGTGAAGTGCAGATGTTGAAATGATCGCACGATAAGTCAACTTAAGCTTAGGACCTGGTGTACAGGGGAGGAATGTGTGTCCAGGAACACTGGCCGTTCACATGTATCCTGCTGCCCGTCAAGGCATACAAAGTATGAACTGTCAGTTTTGCGATGCTCTGTAGCAAGGCTAAAGAAAGGGAAACTGGCTTAGCATTTAATATTGGTACAGATTTCTTTTGTGCATCTGGGAGTTGGTCTTTGAGGTAAGCTGTACCAGCGAGGGAAAAAAGGGGTGTGTGTATGTCTCCTGGAGGTCTGTCCCTTGCCCCATACAGCACCTTTGTCTGATCTGGATTAATGATTTTCTTTGGCACTGCCATTTTGGAAATGCCATGTTATGAGGGAACTAATTAAAGTATGGAGCACATTTTTATTACTTCCCTTCTTCCATTAAATTCATAAGATGGCTGCACTCAGAAAAAAACATTCACTTCCAATCAACATGACTTTGAGTTCTGGGGTTAGCCTTGAGGATATCAAATGAAAACTACATAGGAATGTATGAGTATTTCCTCTTTAAAATGCTGCTTTTAATTTGGAAAAGCTTTTCATCCCTCTGGGATCATAACCCGTTGTATATAAAGCCTGGTATAATCAAGGTAGATGGTACTGACAGAATGACATACTCTGAACTTGAGCGGGAGGTCAGCAGTAATGTTGCCAGCGAGGGTTTTGCCGTTGTCACTGAACAGGAGGCTCAGCTTCAGCCAGATGGGGAGAGCTGGGTTGGTAGTGCCCAAGTCTGCTGTTAAACCAAAAGCTCGTTCCCCAGCGAGAAAGCGGTCATACGACGTGTGTGTTAAATCAGTGGTTCTGCTTGTTATTTAAAAGGAGGCAGAGCTGTGATGCTGCGTGTCCAGGAACCCACACACCTTGCATGTTATTGACCAAACACTGTGTATTGACTTGCCAGGGCAGCAGGGAGGAGGTGAGCACGTGGTACAGACTGCTCTGGCCTCTGCCTGGCAGTGGCACAGCAGTGTGTCTGCTGTGGTGCTTCATAGCAGCTATGGCAGAGATTGCACCACGCTTTTGATAGATAATCCAAAATCTGCGCTAAATCAGCTGCAGTATGGTTTGGTGGTGGTGATGGGTTTTTTTGGGGTCTTCTTACACCTCCTGCATAGATTTGGTGGGTTTAGGATGTTAAGCAGGTCTTTGGGTGAAATGTGGTTTCTTCCTGACTTCGGTGGCTCCTGGCAGTGTGGCTGTGGGCAGTCACACCTGACAGCATTTTCAAATGCTCTGTATGACTTAGGACACCAGGTGTGTAACCATTCGGAGTGGGCTCACTCATCGAAAGCACAGACCTGAGCGGCACTGAGTGCACATGCCAAAGTAATGCTCTTTGAGAAGGTGCCAAGCACCTTTCCTGGGCAGGGCTGCACCTGCAGATGGGATGTGATGCTCTGTCCTCTGACTGGTTTACATCTGAGTTCAGTGTATAAAAAGGTGTCTGTAATTCAGACTTAGTATCACTTTTTTTGTCAGTACTCCTGCTGACATTTATCTTAGGGTGTGCTAACTTCTCTGGCTTTTCTTTAAAAACAAACAAAAAAAATCTTCCCTGATTTTGATGTCTTCATTACAGGAGTTCAGGCATATAATTTTATATAAAAGGAAAGAAATTACCTACTTCTTAGCCCTCCATCACAGGTAATACGATGTACTATGCAGTCCATGACAGTGATTCCAGAACAGGCAAGTCTTAAACATCTGTAAAAGATTTGCTCATCCCATGGCTGTGTTTCATTAGTCTACGGGGCCTTAATGTATAAGACCAGTGGATCTTACATGTAGTGCATCGTGTCCCTAGGAGCCATCGCTATGGCAAGAGAGTGCAGGTACATACTTATGCTTCCCTGTCCTCAGCTCAAATCAAGCTCTCCTCACATTGGAGACTGTTTGAGGGATTAAGAAGACATGCTCAGTCAGTCAGCCTTGCACTGCGCAGCAGCAGATGCATGATGTTCCCACACACCCGTAGTGGAGAAGCAAACTCCGTAGAAGGCACTTGAAGTAGAAGTTCAAATCTACTCTGACCTCCCTGCATTCCCCCTGCTGCCTCCAAGGATCCTCTCCTCAGGGAGTACAGAGCGGCATGCATTTCTCTCTGGAAATGTTTGGGTTTGTTGCATTTCACAGGAAGTACCAGCCTTAGAAACTGGAGGTCTGTTGTTCCTCATGATGGTACCAAGTAATAGATGCTGTATGGCAGCCAGCTAATAATTGTATTAATCACTGCAATATGGGCCACTGCTTCATCTTTCTCCATAGAAACTCTGTGGTGCACATTACCCTATAATTAAGTATAGCTTCATGAAATATGTACTATGAGGCTTGTTTAATAGATAAACTATTCTCTAATTTAAAGTCCAATGACCTACATACTCAATGCTGAAAAAACCCCTCTTACTGACATTATTTCTCCCTTGAGACCTTCCATCTGAGCAAATCTGTTAAGTGAAGTAGAGGAAGCTTTGATCCAAACTAGGCTAAATCCATCAGAACAAATGGCTGGCACATGTATGTATGCATGTATGTGTGAGGAGGAGGACCTAAGGAGGGTCAGAAGGAGAAGTGCAGTTGTATGGTTTATGAAACATCCAGATCTTCCTCTGAAAGTTGGAAATACACAGCCTAAGACAACTATTTGCTTATACCTGTGGCTGTGTTGTCTGCACACATGAAAACAAAGCACTTCAGGCTCTGTGCCAAATCCTGGGCATTTCCTGGGGCACAGCTCCCACCAAGGGCCCACTCGGAGCTGGGCGCTGAACGTCGAGCGGCTCTACCTGCTGCGGGCACGGAGAGCTGCGTGGGGCATTGGCTAGGAGCTGGCCCAGGCTGTGCTACCACAAAGAGGGTCTCTTCCAAACAGAAAGTTCCAAAGTGAACATTTTCATATTTATTTGAAACTGGGTATGAAGAACCTTTGGAGTGTGCATGACTGATTTTTAGTAAATGCCTTGGACCAGCTTCTGCCCCTTCTTTTTATTGCATTTTAGGGAGTCAGCATCACAATTTTGATTCACCCGACTGTAGAATCTAAACACTTACTTATTCAGCAAACATGACAGGTGGAAGAGAGTTCTCAGACCCACAGAGACAACATAGTTATTGAAGATGTTTTTAATGAGTAGGAAATTCCTACACAACCTTAAAAACATTTAAAACGGCGGTGCACACTACCATGTTTGTCTAAGCTGGTGTTGCTTACAGTGTGCTCAGCAATGGTAGGAATGGTGTATGTTGGAAAGGTACCCTCTTAGGTTCTGTGTAGCCTTCCGTGCTCTGGCAGAAACTGGCAGCACTGCAGTTTTTAACTCCAGGAATGGTCCTCTCTTGTGGACTCCAGTGCATCACTATCCAGACTGGTCAAGAAGGTGGTATAGCCCAAGGGGTGGAACCAGGGCTCTTCTGCCCTGTTTTGGGAGCCCTGTTGAGATGGGTATGATGCAGTTTGTGGCCAAGTTCTTCGTGGCCGAGATCCTTGGCCTCGGCTTCCTTTTGCAGCTCTGCTGGGCTGTGACTGGTAAGGTGGAAATCTGTACGCTCCTTGATGTGAATGTATTGTTTACTGAAATATTGTTTCCTTTGTTTGGACTGCTGCTGTGAGCTAATAGCTTGCTAGTGGAAAACTGGGCATCCTTGTCTGGGTCTTAAAAACTATGTGCAAGAGAGTGAGTGGGTTTGAACGGAAGGCAGAGAGCTGCGTGAGGCCCATCAAACACTTTTAGAGTTACATGATCATACCTGATGTCTTTGTTTTAAAATGGAGGGCATTTCAGAAAGTCTGTTGACATGCAGCCAAGCTGTAAGCTGAATTTGCTGTTAAAACATTCATTAGTGAATGCTTTGCTTTCTGTAAGACTTTGGCACTTTTTGATTGTATAAAACCATTCAATCTTGAGAAAAAAGCAAGGAAAAGTCTGATTAATACTGCAAATCCACAAGAGAAGCCCAGCTGTCAGAGGCAGAGCAGATGCACCTCGCACTTGGAGTTGCCTTGTGCACATTTTAAAAAGCAGTCGAAGCTTTGAAAAGGCCAGAGTGAAGGAAGTGCCTGCAAGGTGCAGGCTGCAGAAGTTGAGAAGGTTTTAATGTGCAGGGGGAGCAGCTGTCCGTCGTTGGTCTCAAAACAGTTCAGTAAAGTCAAAGGGGCTGTCGGTGCAGGCTGGAGTTCTCCGAAAATGCCTGCCTGGCTGAAGCACGCGTCACCTTTAAATCAGGGTAACCAGGTGACTAGTAGCCTCTAAAAGCACAGGCATCCTTCAGGTTGGTGTGCTGAGCTGCTGTGAAATGGGAGGCAGGACAAGGGGACTGCTGGCTAAAGCTGTTACCAAGGCTACAGGCTTCTTCCTGGAGGAGAACAGTGTGATTTTGATCATCCTCAGGGCAGAGCCCTTGTGCCATCTCCCTCTTGCACTATAACGTCTCCTATTACAGCATTCGGGTTGCAGCCAGAAAGTTGTAATAACCAAAGCTTGCTTATCACAGGTGGTAATGTACGGAGAAATGGGCAGGTGGTGGTGGTTACAGAAAAAAAGAGCAATTGTTTTAAAGGAAATGCATTAAAATGCTCACTTGGATTTTCCTTATCCTTCTCTGGAAAGTTTTTTAGCAAATCCGGAGGTGCTGAAACGCTCCGTGTTCTTCAGAATCCTACCTGGAAAAATAAGTCGTGTGAATCCTCCTGCTTTGCAAGAGGAAAATGTACATACTCTCTTTCCTCTCCCCTCTTGCTCAGCATCCATCCCTCTTTGCCGCAGGCTCATGGAGTCGCAGTCAGGATGGTCGGTCGGGCTGGCTGTAACAGTCCAGCCTAAACCACTGGCTCAGTGAATGGCCTCTCCGCTCCTCAGGAGCGCTCAGTGGCCTGCAAAGCCTATAGACTGAGTGAGTGTTTCTGTTTATATCTTTCTTTTTTTCCTAAGCCTCTTTTTTTTTTTTTGCCAATGTTTTGACATAATAGCCAAAACTAGTAAAATGTTTGGGCAAGTGGCCAGTGCTTGTTTTACTGAACAGCCTCAAAAACTGGAAATACCCGTGAACCTGAGGCTTTTTGAATGAAACAGTTGTGGTGCCAGATACAAAAGAGAGCTGGGTAAAAACACTGGGCATGTTCTGGCTGCTTGTAACTCTTCCCAAAGAGCACTGCTCCCTCCCTCCTGCCCCGAGTAGCTCCGGGTGAGAGCATTGGCCTTCCAGTGTGCAGATAAGAAGGCAGCTCCTGCCCAGCTCAGCTCCTGCCCGGCTAGCAAGTGCCTAACCGCACCTCTTCGGGTAAAGGAAGTAACGGCACAGGGAGGAGGCAGCTCTGCCAGCCTTGGGTGCAGTGAGGTTTATGATGAGGTAAACTGAACTGATCCACCTTGTTCGAGGGATTCAGCCGCACCTTGGCTGCAGGAATGGGTGGAGACATAGGGAAAAGCAGGATCGATGCTGGAGGTACCCCAGCTTCTGGTGCGACTGTCGGCAAGTCCAGACTTCTGCAACGAGTAAGGGGCAGTCATGCCTCTACAGCATGCAGAGGTGTCTCCAGTCAGTTGCTGAGGGGTTGGGGCTCTGAAAGCATGAGCAGGGTGGGTAAGGAAGCTCCAAAGAAAGACTTTGGAGGCAGGCAAGGAGGGAGGTGGGTGGTGACCTCTCATTTATGTCTAATTCTACTTTCTTTGGCAAAATTCCCCCAAACTGAAGTGGGATCAGAAAAGGGTCCTCTAAGAGGCTTTAAGATTAGCAATACGTTTTGTCGAAATAACCAACTCTTCCACCTCTGCTTGTTCGTGAGCCAAGTCCTGGACAGAATTCCTTTTGCAAATAATTTCCCCTTTAACTTAAGTGAGAGGAAGACGAGCAGCTTTAATTCTCTGCCTGATATCTAGTGCCATGCGGCATTCATCACTATGCTGTCTGCCCCATTATGCACAGACTTTCAATTAGCAAGGGTTCTGGTTTTGGTTTTGGGGGGGATTTTTTGTTGGTTTTTCCCCCCATAGAAAACTCTCTCTTATTGCATGAAACCCTTTCATGCTGCCTGCTTGTTTT
Source organism: Falco naumanni (assembly GCF_017639655.2). Lineage (NCBI taxonomy): Eukaryota > Metazoa > Chordata > Aves > Falconiformes > Falconidae > Falco > Falco naumanni. Next base: position 64,554,807 of record NC_054061.1, on the reverse strand, counting down.
ATTCTTGTGTGTAGTGCGGCACAAGCAGCGTTCTGTTGTACTCACAGGAAAGAAGGCAGTCTGTAAGGGAAGTGCTTAATTTAATAAATTGCAGATTTTTGGTACATGGGATATTTGTTCCAACAGTGGGTTGTGCACTGCCCAAAATTTCAGTTTCAATTAGCTTAATTGTATTCAATAGGCTGAATGAAAAGATCTTAAGCAGCATGTGAGTCAGGCTTTCAGAATGTGTGCTTGTAGGAGGCGGCTGCTGCCTGCCCAGCTGATGCACAGGAGTCCTGAGCCTTGGAAGCAAATGCATGGATATACAGAGTGTGCACGAGCTGTGCGTCTTGCTTATTTTCTGGCGTATTTCGGTACGAAGGTTTGACATGCATGTCATATAAATGATGGCACTTTGTAGCTGCAGGTGGTCGGCTTTCTCTGCCTCCTTTTCCCCACGTATCGACATTCAGCTCCACATACACATCCTGTCTTCCCTCATAAAAAGAGATACCATAATAAAAAAGAGGCTTTATTAAACTAATGCAATAAAGGCATTTTCTTTGAGGATTTAAACACTTCATTTTTAATAATAAAAATCAAATTGTCATTGTTGCACCCTGGATAAGTTTTATTCAAATCAGCCTCTAAATGCTTTGTGCCTAAGCAGCGCTCTCCTGAGATGTGTGTATTTTAGCATTAGTTAAATGAGTTTAGGAACGAGGCTCATACTCTGGCTGTAGGCGGTGAATCTAGAGATCAGGAGATTTCTTTTAAATGAGGGGCTGATATGATGCATTCAGCTACACTGGAGGGTACTGGGAGACAGCCGGTCTCCCGTTCATACTGATGGAAAACGAGTCAAAGTCCTTTGAGTTCTGAGGTTCTCATGAACTGACACGAACGTGGCACCTGACGTTTTGCCCATTGAGACAGAAGAGTTGGTCAGGGAACAGGGTGCAAATGCAGTTTTGCCTGATGGAAACCATGACAGGGTGGATATGAAGGTACTTGGTTCGACTAACCACTCAAAAATTTCCGCTGGTTATCTAAAGCAATTTTGCTCAGCAAAATCGGACTGAACATGTTGCCAGGATAAGCGTTTCTAAGAGACTTCCAGCATTTCTGCTTCATATCCTAGCTGGGATTAGGAAGAGATGCAAGGGTTGGAAACAAAGCAGTGAGCGTTTGAAAATGAGCTTGACTCCTAAGAAGGCTACAGGTACTTCATATAGAGGTCCTTGTTGAGTGCTGTATACTTGGAGACAGAGAAGTACTTTTTGAATTGTTGAATGTATCTTGTTCAGCCCAGAAGACAATATTGAAGGTGGGACCTGGAGTAAATGCAGAGAGGCGAAGAGATGTCATGGTAAAAGCCTGCCTTGATGGGAGAACACAGCAGGTGGAGACGCTTTATTCCCTTGAAGGGTTATGAGAAGTCAGCGCTTCTGCTGCAGAGCTCCCCGGGCTGACCTGCCTCCTCTAGCTTTCAGTTGCAAGAGCAGACAATTTCAAATATAAACAGTCATTCTAGCCCAGCAAAATCAAGTTTGTTGTTGTATGCTGAAGGTACAATTTCATTGTAGTTCAGGAGGAATGAGTAGCTAACCAGGGGTCCCCAAGTGCTGCCTGCCATGCTGGAAATGGGCCTCACGTGCTGAGCCGGGATGCTGAGGCTGGGCAGGTTTACATCACTGATCGTTAAGATTCGGCTGTTGAATTTGAAGAAATCCCCACATTTTCTGATCCTGACCAGAGTCACATCTATACCTCGGGGGAACAGAACAGTTTTTCTGTTGTGACTCAGTTACAAGTACTGGGCTGAAAGTATTTGGAACTTTAAGTATTACAGGAGCAATATTTTTCTAGTATTTCAGCATTTTCTCTGTTGCTTTTGGCAATAGCTTGAGGTATGGAGAGGCACAAGTAAACCCAAAGTATGAAAAAAGTGTTTGTGCTTTTTTAGTCTGTTACACATATAATCTCCTTATACAGAACAGAAGAACTGAGGTTTAGCACATTAGTTGGGTTTACTTAAATTTTTGCATTGGCCAGCATTTTGATTGTCCAAAGCCTGTTTTGAACCTTGTTAACCTTAGTTCCTGCTCTCATCGACACGTGGATTAGGTCTGCACGGGGGGTAGCACAGCTCCCATCCAAGTCATCAGACCTGGTGCATGTGGGGTCCTGGCCAGTGCTTGCAAGTCTCCTGATGGCCCTCATCCTTCTCCACTGGCAGGGTATCGGTGTCTGGGCTGCGCTCCATCATGGCCACATCACGCCCATCCGATTGCTATTGAAAAGCTCTGTTTGCAAAAGGGTGCTGTGTCCGGTCACTGGCAGTGCAGGCTGCTGTCCCCTGAGATCTCAGGGACACCCCCTCGGGGCCTGAGCCACAGCCCTTCAGGAGGAGGCAGAAGGGCTCTGCTCACCTTCTGTGGGCTTTGGTCAAGCCTTTGTGTTGGCCTTGAAGGGTGGGCAGGTGGTCCTTCGGGTGCAGGGGTCTGAGGAACGGTCACCGTGCATCCTGCTGCATTGTCTTGCAGAGCTGTTTGTCCCGGAATTCTGTAGCTAATGAGAACAGAAGAAATGAGTTCACGGACGGGGTTTCATAGAATGAGCGCCAAGCGAACCTCCATGACCATGACTTTGCTGGCTTGAAGGACTACATGGCAGCTAGTTTGAAAAAGCACTGTCAAAATTACTGCTACCTTAAATAGATCCAGTGACTTTTTTATTTTGATTGGACATGTGCTCCTTTCTCCACTAGTGGTATTATTTTTTTAAAGTCAATTATGGGTCCAGTGTATAATTTTAAAAATGATGCAAGTTCCAAGGGTAAACCGAACTGTGCCTGCGCAGAGTCCTTGTCTCAGGGTGAGCACACGCCTCGTTTGCAAGCACAGCCTGTGTGAACATGAAACTTTTCATCAATTGTCTCTTCAGCATCAGTTTTAAAAGTGATGTACAGGAGTGGAAAAGCAAAGATATTAGTCAAGTGTCCTAAAACGTATCCTGAGAGCTGTGTTTGGTACAGAAGATCTGTTTGGCTATTCAAAATCGCTTTGAGACTTTCTAGTCCTTGAAGATCTTTTTTTTAGGTTTGCAGAGTTGATTACTCTGCAAACTGCCAATTTTCTAAATTTTATTTTTTTTTTAATATGTGAGATGTAAGTAAGTCGGAATGAGCTAATTTAGCCAATGGAATTTTACAACAAATGTACGAATGCTGTGGGTTTCCCTCCCTCACCCCCTCCAGCAGAAACATAATTTGCAGAAATGAAAACAGTCCCTGGCTGGCTTTAGGGTTTTCTCAAAAATAGAAACAGTAGGGTTTGTCTGGCTGGGCCGGTTTCCTCACCACACACCTGGTGTATATCACTTTAAAAAGTACATTATGCCTCATTAAATTACAATTAAATGAAATCATGATCATTTGTTTTTCTGGAAGGAAGATGTTTTGCATATTGAAAGCCTAATTTGTTGCAGGTGACAAAAAGGCTGAACAGATTATTTAATATCACTTTATTTTTTGTAATGTTGCTTGCTGGTTAGTTTGCATATACTTTGGTGGCTCAGATTTGCATTATTGTAAATGTTATTGCTGTCAAGATACTTCACTGTCCTACCCAATCACTCCGCTCTTTAGCCACTGGTGTTTACCAGTGTTGTTCATCTTTGGTTGCAGGAGGACATGAGGCTTTTCCCTCTTGAGTCAGTTTTCTTATTATCTGTCCTGCTCTTTGTGTGGTGCCTAAGCTGCCACGGCTCCTGGAGGAGCTGCAGAAAAACGCTCTTTGCAACCAGGTTTTCTGCCTGCGGGTTTGGAGGGGGCACGGGGAGCGGGGCACGGGGAGGTGCCCACATGAGGAGCTGAGGCTCCCAGCAGCAGCGTGTCCCCGTGGTTCAGCAGCGACGCAGAATTCTGCTGTGTCCCTGTGGTGGAGGTGAGACCTTCCTAGAAACAAGAGGCGCAGGCTGGGTTCAAAACCACTGCCTCTGCCCCATGATCAGCTCTTTCTGGTGATGGATCAGAGCCACAACCGAGCCACTTGTACCTGTGAGCCTCTGATTTACATAGGGAGTCAATGGCTGCACTGGAATGTAATTGTTGGCATGCTTTCACATGTGTTTCTGCTCTCCATTTTTGAAATTAGACCATAAATTTAGCCAGGTTAAGATGGGAGGGAGAAAAAGCTGTCTTAAAGTCAGCTCCAGTAGCTTTCAGATACCTTCCTTTCAACCCAAACTCATTGGTTTTTGAAGTTGATCTTTTCTTTTAGTAAAAAGTTACGTATCCTTTAAAAGACTTAGGAAATTAAGAATTTGAAGAATTTGTGGAACCAGTATTTAATTGATTTACTGCATTTGGAGAATTTTACACTGACTTCAAGGGAAAATTATAATAGGGACTTACTGTATCAATCTTGAAATTGCTCAAGTCATGGTTTCAGGCTTCTGTAATGTCCTTTGTCCAGCCTGTGAGCCTGGCAAACTTCGGAAAGCTTTTCAGAATGTCTCTAGCATCTCTAAGGGGCGGTGAGCCCTGCGGAAGATCCCAAGTATGAGCCTGCAGTTGCGTTGAGGTCGCAGAGTGCCTGCGGCCAGCCCAGCACTGCACCCGCCTCAGGCTCGTTCCAAGCACGGAGATTTTTCTCCAGCCGGCTTCTCCCGATCCCGTTTCTGACTGGAGGGTCTCACCACGGCTTCATTCCCAGCTCCAGTCCTCCTGGTAGCTACTCTGTTAATTGCAGGAAAATGTAATTCGGACTGTCTTAGCTTGGTGATGTAGATGAGGAGCTGAAGAGATGGAGCGGTGTGCAGCCTACCTTCAGGTTGTGCGGAGCTTATTTTGAGCACTTCTGGCATCAACACTGCTGAAGTAGAGTTTTCATCTGTGTGTTTTAATGTAGGTGTTTCATAGCAGGTAGCAGATAAATGCAGATACAGATACACTGTTGGCTGGTTGGTTGGTTTTGTCGGGAAGCCTGCTAAATAAGATCAATAGATACTGAAAACGTCGGCGCTGGGTTAATTGGCCAACACAGGGGCAGTGTATTAGCAAGGCTTTTTGGAGGAGACTCTTGGTAGGGAAGAAGATAAACTAAGACTGAACATCACAGGGGTTTGACTACCTGGTTGCTTTTTGGTAACATTTTTCTCACAAGAGAGGAGTTAGCCGTGACTGCATTCCTGAGGCAGCTTGCCTCGCTCCTGGCTGTAAGGACCTGCAGAAGGCTCCTGTGGGCAGGGGCGGCCAGACCGCGCCTGGGTGCTGCCGTCTCCCCTCGCACGCGGCGCTGGGTGTTGCTCCTTGCAGCAGCGGGTCGGGGGGAGCCCTCCGAGCTCCGGCTGGCACTGTACGGGGCTGCTGTGGCCAGCGCTCCTGGCAGCCGCGGTGCAGAGCCCGGGGCTGCGGCAGGAGGGAAGGAGGGTGCTGGGCTGCTCAGGGAAACGTGTTGGCGGAATAGCCTTCCGAAACAACGAGCCTCTGAGCACCATTTCCTAGGATGTAAGTGGTCTTGATGGGCAGAGATGATCCCTCTCTGCTTCTATTGGAGACCAGTGCATTTAGACATCTGTAGTTCGGGAAGTGGCTGTTCCTGCCTTTTGGAGCAAAACGCACATTTGTGAAGTGTCAGATGGGGGGGTGGACACGCTGCGTCCCAGTAGCTTCTGTAGGCCCTGATCCAGGCTTGTGTGTTGTGCCTTTAACTTCTAGGTAACCTGTGGAACTGTTGAGTGCATAGTTATGCATAAATTTAATCCCATAGTTAGATTTAAACCTCTCCTAATGACATTTTCATCTCTCCAATATTATTTTTTTTCCTCTTCCTGTTTTTTTGGAAGTGCAGTGCTGGTTACCTCCTGGGATAGCGGCTTTTGTAAAAACTAGATGAATGTGGTCTTCATTCATGGTTGCAACGCGAAGCCTGTGATAAGAGGCGTGAAAAAACGGGTTAAATTCCTAAAGCTAGATTCTAAGGGTTTATTATTGCTCCATTTGTCTCCTCTCAGAAATGACTGTCCAAACCAAAGTGAAAGGACTGCAACATCAAAAACCAGCCAAACGTTTTTCTTTATAAACCTCCTGCACTGTTTAAATGTCGAAACTAAATTTACCAACCTTGGCAGATTTGTCAAAGATGAAGAGGATTGCCAAGTGTTCCCAGCTTCAAGTAAAAAGAGAGAGAGAGATAGATGTATCAGCTCCTAAAATATTTGCAGCAAGCACCTGGTGATAACTGCAATTTCTTCTACCCAGTGTACCTACCTTCCTATCCAGCATCTCCATACTCAGAAGCTTATTACGGTGCCAGAATAGGACAGTCCCAAAATAAAAACCTCGGCCCCCAGAAAGACAAACTCTTCCCTACAAAATATCCACTCTGGGAGAGCCCATGAGATTCTGATGTAGGTTCTCAGTATTGCAACCCAGCTGGTTTACACTAACACAAATTTAAAAAAAACAACAAACACAAACCAACACATGACTGAGCTTTTTTTTTTTTTTTTTTTTTTTCCTTGTTGTAAATTTTTTTGAACCAGGGCTTGTTGTCAGAGATCCTGCGTAAAGAAGAAGACCCTAGGACAGCTTCCCAGTCCCTCCTGGTAAACTTAAGGGCAATGCAGAATTTTCTCAACTTGCCCGACTCGGAGCGGGATCGTATCTATCAGGACGAGAGAGAGAGGAGTATGAACCCCAACGTGAGCATGGTGTCTTCAGCTGCCAGCAGCCCAAGCTCCTCCAGAACCCCCCAGGTAAGATGTGATCCCTCGTTACCTGTTTGTTGTGTAGGTTAGTCCAGGGAAGGGGTTCCTCTCCACTCTTCCCCTCTCTGTTGCTGTTCTTGCACAGATAGGTTGTGGAAATCCTTTTGTAAGGTTTTGGAGCAGCTGCTAAGAGACATTTAGTGGATTTCAGCAAGAGAATGTGATGATGATTCTAGCTTTAATCAATTCCATAAATGCAAACAAAAGTGTAACGCCTGAAAGAGTGCATGTGGGCATTACTTACAGACTGTTGATATATGTCCACTAAATGCCTATTGCAGAATATATTGCAGAAAGCACACGTAACCTTTGATCTGTGTACGTTACATTCTGCAGAACGCAGAGGAGCTTTCTGGGCTTGTGGAGAGGTTCATATACATTTCAGTATGTAGTGAACAGAGGTCAACAGTGAATTAGACAGGCGTTGCTAGAAATCAGCGTGCTCTGTACTCTGCATAGGACTGATCCTTGAGTTAGAGGTTTACATGAGTAATTATTTGAGGTACAGAAAGCAGTGATGGGCAGGGTGCTGGGAAGGAAGATGATGCTTTTACAGCTCCAAACCAGCTGTCATCTCATTGACTTCACTGCACGTGTTTATTAACGTGCTGTTGCCACCCACTTCCCTGGGTAGGTTGTTCCTTTGCGCTAAGAAAGAGCATCCACATACTACGCTGCAGTAGTCATTCCCCCCCTTCTACCAGACAGCCTGCAGTCGCAGACATATACCCTGAAAAAGCAAGGGTGCTTGCACAGAGGTGGTGATTTAACTCTTGTCATGACATTTGCCTAACTTGAGTTTGAAATTTCTAACTGTGCAGACACGACAGGTCAGTTCTTGCTCTTCTCTTGATCTTTGGTCAGTGAGCCCGTGTAAAGCTCCTGCTTCGGTGCTTTCACAGTCATGTAGCTGCAAAATCTCAGGCTGCGTTAGCCATGCTTAGAATAGTATTACTGAGCACTTCTCATACTGCATTCTGTAGCCATAGCTGCTAAAGATAAGGAAGCGTCAGGGGTGAGGGAGGCATAGTTTTACATGCACACTGATCGTCCTTAAGGAAGGTGTGTTGGTGTTGTAAAAATGGTTGAGCTTGTTCAGTTTAACCCAGGCGTTTGGGTGCACTTCACCACAAGACACAATGTAAAGAACCGTTTTCACTGAAAGCAAGCATATCCAGCCAACACAAATTTGACACTGAATTTTTATTACATGGGAAACTCATTGTATACCTCTTACCTTTTTTAGTTACCTTTCAAAGAAATCAAGATTATAGAGGGAACTCTTTCAATGTTTAAGTAATGTATCCACTTTTTGCATTTGTATTTATTCATGAAAGAATTAGCTTGCTCCTACTTATATTTATTGCGATATATTTTGCAACTAGAATCAAATAGCAGAATGAAATGGAGAGTTTTGATGCAATTTGGTGAGAATCAAAATCGGGTCTCTTGCTCTGTTGCAGTATGACATTTTCCCATGTTCTAGCCATAGCTATGTAGTCATAGCTAGAACATTGTCTAATATAATGGAAATTTTGCCTGTCTTTTTAAAAGGTAAACGTTACTAGAAAACTGTACTCTAGAAGTATAAAGTAGCCCATTCTTGCCTTATTTCAACTTGAAGAATCCAGTAGAATATTGCAAGGTTTTTAATCAGCAAAAGCAACGCAACAAAGGTTTGCATACCCAGTGCTCGCCTTGTGCCCGCTGGATAACATTTCCCCAGTCCTCAGAGGGCCAGCACCAGTCAGCACAGGTGCTGTTTTGACAACTTGGACACCTCTGCAAATGAGGCTGCTTCCCAGCTCCTGGGCAGGCAGCACTGCTACTGCGCTTCCCCATATGCCCAGTATTAGTTCTGACGAGACAAATGCTGCCCTCGTGTGCAGCGCAGTGATTCGCGGCAGCATCGCCTCCCTAGGCAGGTACGTTACCTACCCTGGTGCAGGGTGCTTTGGGCCAGCACCAGTAGGAGCTGTACCATCCTTTCAGGAATTCTGTTAGGGTGCCAGAGAAGTTGATGGAATGGCGTTTGGAAATGTGGTTTCCATAGATACCAACCTCCTGCAGCAGTACTTCTGCAATGATGCTGGAGTGGGCAGGGTAGGAGGAGGGCACTGGCTGATAGCTGTGGAAGGGCTGGGCGTGCTGTGGGGCAGGCGTGCTGCAGCTGTAAGGGCACGCCAAGTAACACGGCTTGGCTCTCCCCAGCTCAGAGCCATCTGCAAGCCCCCCTCGCAGTGGGTGCCCTGCTCGGGACCTCCCCGAGGTGGAAGCAGCAGCTTGATCTGGCACACGAACGTGGGTGCTGTGGGAAGGGGCTCTGAGCTGCGAGGGGGTGTCGTGTGTGAGCGGAGGGCCAGCAGTAACAGCTGGGTTTCGCTGCTCTGGCACATTTGTTTCTTGTTTTTTGCCCCGGTGTTTGCAGCAAGACATTTCAATCATAGCAAACTCCTTCATATCAAGACCAGTTTTGAATCTAGGCCTCTTAACATAAAATATTTTATTTTCGAGACTGTGATGTTTTGGTTTGGTACTTGCCCTTCCTATCTCAGTGATTCCATATGAAACGGTGCAAGGCAGGCTTTTTTCTGATGTGTGGCTGTGGAGCTAGCAGTGTAGGAGACCCATGCAGGATGCAGTTATATTTTAAATCTTTCTTTGACACGCTAAGTTTGTTCTCGGGATCTCAGGCCTCCGTAACAGCCCTTGAGGCTGTGGTGACCTCGGCTGTTGTGCTAACCAAAGGCTCCAGCGACTGGGAAGGCTTTTTGTAATACCCGTCAAAGCACTGCAGGGTCGTTGGTAAAATGAAGCTCCATTAAATGAGTCCTGACAGACTTGGGCAGTCCTCTTCCTTCCCGTGATCTCTGTTTTCTGACGTTTCCCACAGTCTAACTCTCACCAGTCTGTGAACGTTGGATTTCAGAGCACGGTGGTGTCCCTGTTGGTCCATCCACCGGGCCGTACCCTGCCCGTGGTCCCGGCCTGTGGGTGGTGGGGGGCTTGAGGCTGGGGGGCTGCCTGGGCACAGGGGGTGGCCGGAGTAGGCGCAGCAAACCCCCGGTCCCTTTCTGCGTGGGTCCTGCAGTGACAGGCAGGGAACAAGCCCAGCGCAGTGCCTGGTGAGCTGCGGCGCTGGGCGAGGGAGACCGTGCAGGTCGGTTAAAGCTTTATCTGGAAGCAGAAGGAAGAGTGATTAGTCTAGATTGTTGTCTTGATTGGATTTTGGCTCTGTTATTAATGTGGCCTTTGGTACAAAAAAGACATTAGGGAGAGGAAGATTTGGAGGACAGCAAAACAGAAGGAGGAGTTAAGAAGGCTTGGTTCTGCCTACTTAACCTTCCCATTAACAAACAGGCATTTGGGCATGTCTGCCGAGTTAAGAGTTAACAACAGGTGTACTCCAGCAGGCTTCACCTCTGGCACAAGAACAGGAGCCAGCTGAGGTTTGTAATCGGGCCAGATACCTGAATGCCACCAGGGTTTACGGGAGGTTGGGGTCTCTTGGGAACCATGAGCTCTGCCACCTGGGTTGCTTCGTTTGCCAAGACCTTTACATCTCAAGAGGAAACACAGATTCACATCAATAACCTACATGTTTCCCTTAAAAGGTGTATGGGGTACAGTGGTCAGCCCTGGTGTCTCTCCTCTTTGAGCTCAGGAAAGCAGATGAGATCTGTCTCTCTGAGGGGCGACGGGTGCCGGGAGCGCTTGGCGAGCATCACACGGCCCTCGCTCCCTCGCCTGCTAAGGCGCTCCGGGGACCGCCGTGGCCAAGGGGCTTTAGAATAAAAGTTGTGTAGCAACCTGCTGAACTCTACTGATAGAAGCCTTGTCAGGGTAGCCCAGGCTGGGGGAAGTACTGGCAGCATGCGTTACTGTCCTTCATTTGTCACAGAAGCTGATGGGAAATCATTCAATTAAAAGGAGTGCAGCGGAATACACAAAATCTCAATATGAGTTTAGGAGAATGAGGGCAGCAGATCAAAGGCATGCCAAAGCCCAGCTTTATGAAGTGTTTTTTTGGTTTTTTTTTTTTTCTTCATTTTGACTGATTTCCTAGGTGAAATTAGGTGACTGTCTGGCTAGCATAATGATGATAAGGCTGGGAAACCATACATACTCAAATGACATACATATAGTTTTAATAAAGGATGAGGGAGACTTGAGGGAGTGCATTAAATTGAGTAATAATTTATTATTTAGAGACCTCTACCCATTTACTCATTTTTTCTGGGAGAATTGGCTCTTCCTCCAAGGTGTAGGCCACTTTTCGAGAGGGGGAGAAAGCAGAGGCTGGTGCCGCGGTAGCTGGCTGGCAAAGCCACCCCCAGTGCCTGCCTGCAGCCGAGTAGCCCCGGCTACCTGTCCTGTTGGTAAGCTGCTCGGTAAACACGCTGGGAGAGGGAGAGGGGGAGAGTTGACAGGGCCTTGCATGTCCTATAGGAATGCACTGCAATTATTTCCAATCACAATTAACCTGATTAGAATAATGGACAGGAAGTGTCCCTCTGTAGCTAATGCAGTTTGGCATCAGCTGACTGAAATCCTTTGATAATTTCTGCACAGATGGCTGGGCTGAAAGCAGCACTTTTTTAATTATTATTTTCATGGTCTCTTGGTAGGCCAAAACCTCGACACCAACAACAGACCTCCCCATTAAGGCGGACGGCGCCAGCGTCAACATCACAGCTGCCATTTATGACGAGATCCAACAGGAGATGAAAAGGGCCAAGGTGTCTCAAGCTCTGTTTGCCAAAGTGGCTGCCAATAAAAGTCAGGTGAGTGGTAGAGGGGGTTTCGCTGTTGTGGGGCTTCTCGGGGTTCTGTTTTTAAAGCAAACTCTGGGGTTGGAACTAGACCCATATCCTCCTCCCACCAATAAAAATACATCTGTTCCTACAATAATAATAATCCTCATCTCTGGGGAACCTGTCCCGTTTTTGGCTTTTGCCTGCTTAAGTGGTTTCCTTTTCCCTTTTAAAATAGGCTGAGGAGAGGATCAGCTCACAGCCAAGCTTTTTCTCCCCTTTGGTACAAACACACGTGTCTTGTCCCACTTGTGGTATATAACTTACGCCTCTGTTAGTGGGACAAGGACCTTTCAAAATGATGGTATCCTTCTCATTTGGCAGGTACAGAAATTGTTTTCTTAAGTGATTAACTGAGGGAAGGCAGTGGGAAACCGCATATTAGGCAGGTGTTTCCTCTTATTTTTTTTTTTTGCGTGTTGTATGTGCTGCATACAGTATTGCCATGTGAATAATTCACATCAGATCGAGTCATTTTTTACAAAAAGGCATGAAAGGGCACTGCAGTGAGTTCTGGATGAATTTCTACCTTGGGTGTAAAAAATACATGCAGGCAAACCCAGGTCAGGGTGAATTTCTTGAAGAGAATCCATTAATTTAAAATTTTCATCCAACTCTTAAAAAAAATATAATGCACCAGAAGGGATTATGTGGAAAGGAGGACAGATGGAATTTTTTGTAGGAAGGGCAGCAAGTGGATTGTGGACCATTGGAAGGAATTGTTTACTCAGTGAAAAGGGCTGCCTCTGATCCTGGATGAAATTACTCTATTGTGCTGGAAGAGGGCATCAATATGCACGCAAAAATGTGCAAATGTGTCTGTGACGATGAGGGAGTGGGATAGAAGTACCTAGATGCGTGCGCTCTGCAAAAGACATACTTCCCTGTCCTCTGTCCAGGGAAACAACATCGTAGTCATTAAAATAGATGTAAAATACGAGGGTGAAAGGCATACGAACAAAGCATCAAAGGCTGTTGGAGCACATGGGAGAGCCTTGTCCTTGTTACAGGTATTTGTGCCTTGGTGTGTGGTGGTCTGGTTCCTTTTCCTTTCCTCATTTAATCACTTATTTTCTTTGCCTTTTGCTTTCTCTTGTCAGGGTACAGGGGTTACAGTCCCCAACCCCTTTACCCCCCAACAAAATCCCAGGCACAGTATGAAATACATAAAAGGAAAATACCATGGAACCCTCTAAAACTGTTAAATGCATAAAAATCTCATGTACCACATGGCAAAATATAATGAGAACTGGAGCTGTTAAACGAATAAAGCTGTTAAAAGCATAATGCCACTTGGCACAACTACTGTGCATTTAACGGTTTTCCACTGTGTAATAAATGACATATGTGGTAAACGTGCAGTAAATATAAAAACTGCACAATTGATTTTGCAAACGTGCCCCTTATTCTTTACTCCATGCAGATATCAAAGTTCCACCCAGAATCCGGACTGGACAGCTTTTAATAAGGAGTGTTTAACACAGACTGAATGCCAGCCTCTCTGAGGTTTGGCTTAAAATTGCCTGCAAGCTTCCTGTCATTATACCCAGAGGCTTCTTGAAATAGAGAGGGACTGAACCACCCAACAATAATTTGGGTGGCTCGCCAGCTTGAGTGTGCTTCTCTGGCAGCGTTGCACACCAGCGCCCAAACAAAAATAAGCTCTGTAGTCATTCACGTGGAAAAAGAACAGGGCAGATTTTGAAAGCCAGATGCAAAAGGTTAAGAACAGTATCCACAAACGTTATTGTTTAAAGCAAAGTTACTGCACATAAAGGTTTTGTTTCTTCAGCAGCAGCAGCGAGTAAAGAAGTGTTTCTAAGGCTGATGTTTCTTTTGTCTCACAGCCCTGCCAAAGCAATACTGGCTCCCTGGGATGACCCAGCATTCGCCATGCTGAGATGTCATAGCGCTCTGCTGGAGCATGAAAGTGGTTTATGGGGGCACTGGAAGGCAGGGACAGAAAAGCCATAGCCAGGAACCACAGCGCTACGGGGCCTCCCCCTGCCCCAGAGCCCACCTGCGTGCCCGTACCCCGGCTGGGCTTGCTGCGCCTGCGGTGTGCCACCGCTGGCCGGGGTGTGCCAAAAGCAAGGGCACAGCTGCTTGAGTCGGAGAGAGCCATGGGCAGGGTGGGGTGGTCGGCACGTCGCCTTAGGGTCTAGCTTGTCTGAAAAGCGGCGGTGGGGCTTTCCCAGCGCTTTGTGCAGGCCCCTTGTGCCAGCCGTGGGCATTTCTGGTGAAGATGCTGCTGATTTCAGCCGCTGCATTACATGGTGGGAAGCACTCATTGAACACTGCCCATGTTTGCAGAAGAGAGAGTTTGAAAGAGGGGAAAAAAGAGCTAGTCTGAGGGTTTGCTTGGACTCTCCGCCAAGGTTCGTTCACTTGCTGTTCTCCACAGGCCTGGCTTGTGTTGCCTTGGCTTCCTCTATTATTCCCTCACCCCAGACTACTGAGAGGCTTCCAGTTTGCTAACAAGGCATGTGTTATGTTGGGCGCTGCTGTTCTGTCAACAGCAATCCACGGTGCTGTGAGATCTTCACAGTTTTAGCAGCCAGTGAATCTCCGACAGGGCTGTTTTGACATTTTATACGCAGGGCTGTATGTCATGTACCCAAGAGAGCATCCACAGCCAACGGAGGCCTCATCTCTTCTTCTGTCTTCGTACAGGAAGAGTGGTACCCACTGAGAGCAGTTATTGCAAGCGGCATCATCTACTGGTGGAGTTAATTGACCTCTAATTTAACAAGTAGCCATCTTTATTCTTAAGTCATGGCAGTCTCAGTTCAGCAACTAAAGGGAAGGGCAGCTGCTAGAAACTGAGGTTGCAGATCACAGAGCTCACAAGTCAACATAAATGCAAGGAACAGGAGCTCGCCAAGGTACCAAGGTGGTACGGTGAGACTTCTTTAATGGAATCCACCTTCAAAAAGATCTCGAGCCATTCATTTTAGACATTGACTTACTTATCACTTGCTTACCTTAATATGCATTTTACTCCTTGCAACTTCTGTCTAGACATTTTTAGTCTGGTTTGTGAAGTGCTGTGTGTGTCCCTTTGTATTTTTGAAGGCAGCAGGAGCTGAGGGGCTCAATGCCCTCCAAACACAGCCTCCAAAGCTGTCATCCTGTTTCAGCTGCCAGCTGTTAGTGATGTACCCACTGGACAGCGTGCTTCTCTGGGGATGCCGCCTGCTGGCGTCCTTTGTCCTTTAAATGGCTAAACCTGGGACCTGTGTTACCGCGTTGGGAGTGTTTCTGACTGTGGCTGGAGTGCCAGGGTTTGGTTTCCAGTCTGCACTTTGGGCTCTCCTGGTTATATTTAATTCACAAGGAGATGGGTTTCTGCTGCGCCATGTCAGAGCAGTTCGAGTGGCCCGTGTGTCTCCAGAGCTGGATGGTGGGGCGGGCAGAGACTTTGGCCTTGGGTTGCTGCAGGGTTGGATTGTCAGTTGTGAGTATTGGCTTCTATATCCAGTTCTGCAGCTGCTCTACAGTACGACTTCAGGAAAACCATTTCCCCTGTGACTGTGTGCCAGTGCTTCCGTAGTACTGTGCGGCAGCATCACCCCTGTGCTGTGCTGTGCTCAGCAGACTTTTTTTCTTAGTCTGTGTGAAATGAGTTTAGGAATATAGTTCTGCTCATAATAAACAGTCGCTATCAAAATAAATAGTGGATGTAGCTGGCTGGAGCACTTGTTGGCAGTCTGAGGGAGGACAGGGTTTGTATGAACATGGAGACCAAACTTCCCACAGTTGTCCCAGGGCAGGAGACTCTCCGCAGTCAGGCGGAGGCAGCATAGGGAAGCAGGGCACGTGCTGCTGGGGATCTGCCCTGGCCGGGGCAAATGGAAGGTTTTGACCCTCACCAGTCCAGTGAAAACAGAAAGTAAACCCTTGAAATTGAAATTCTTCCTAGGGACTGGAATTTGTTCCAGTGGCACCACAGTAAAGCAAGAGAGACCCCATGGAGCAACATTTGCAAAACTGTTAAGCTGGCAAAGCTCCGTCTCTGGTTTGTATCCTTGCCATGTTTAAAAATGAACAAATAAAACATAAACTTGACCGGGGGTTAGAGGCCGGGGGCAGAAAAGGCTTTCAGTTGAGGCCCTTCAGGTTAAGAGAAACCCAGGACTGTGGATGGAAATCATGACGACGGTTCCTCGCCTTCAGTCTGACTTTCCCTGTTTATGTTTCCCTGCCTCACTGCCAGGGTTGGCCGGGAGCCTGTTCTCTGGCCAGGGTGGGTGTGAGCCCCACAGTAGGAGCCCACGCTGGATGGGACTCGGCACCACGGCCACCTGCCTTGTGCCCTCACCTCCAAGACGGATATACAGAGGAATAAGCAGCATCGCTCTAAGGCAGCGTTAGCTCTAGATACCCCATATGTTGTCTCTTTTTGTCTCTTTCCTTCCCAACTTACATTCCCGTGTACTCATTTGATGTGATGGGATGCCTTCTCTCCCCCTTTTAGCCTGTAATGGGTATTTTCTGTGCCCTTGAACTAGTTAGTTTCCAGTGATGGTGAACAACAGCTAGAAAAAACAGCTGGTGGTGATGATGTGTAATGTGTACAGTGTATGCAGACGGGGCACTCGTTCTGCTGTAGTATCTTGGTGCCTGTATGATGTTGCAAATCTCTACAGCTGGGGCATATCCCTTGTGCTGATATTTTGATGTTTTTATTATATATGGTTATGTATGGAGGAAATACAGAAAGGCATTACTCTCCTTGATTGAACTTAAAAATATCTTCGAAGTACCTTTGGACATTAGCTTCTTTTTTACAGGCTTCTATATGCAGTCATGGTGTCACCCCTATCCAGGACAAGCTCAAGGAGTGACCCCGTGTGAACCTCGTGAGGTTGAATAAGTGCAGGGTCCAGCACCTGGGCTGGGGCAAGCCCTGGTACCAGTACAGGCTGGGGAATTAAGGGACTGAGAGCAGCCCTGCTGAGATGGACTTGGTGGTACTGGTGGATGCAAAGCTGGACGTGAGCCGGCAATGTGCATTTGCAGTCCAGAAAACCAACCGTATCCTGGGCTGCGTCACCACCTGTGTCACCAGCAGGTCGAGGGACAGCATTCTGCCCTTGTGCTCAGCTCTGGTGAGACCCCACCTGCAGTGCTGCGTCCAGCTCTGCGGTCCTTAGCATGGGAAAGACATGGACCTGTTGGAGTGGGTCCAGAGGAGGCCACAAAAATGATCAGAGGGCTGGAGCACCTCTCCCATGCAGAAAGGCTGAGAGTTGGGGTTGTTCAGGCTGGAGAAGAGATGGCTCAGGGGAGACCTTAGAGCAGCCTCCTGGTACCTGAAGGGGCTGGCAAGAAAGCTGGAGAGAGGGGTTTTTTTTGGTTTTTTTTTTTTTACAAGGGCATGTGGTGGTGGGACAAGGGGGAATGGTTTTAAACTGAAAGAGGGCAGATTTAGATTAGATACCAGGAAGAAGTTCCTCACGGTGAGGGCGGCGAGGCGCTGGCACAGGCTGCCCAGAGCAGCTGTGGGTGCCCCGTCCCTGGGAGGGTTCAAGGCCAGGCTGGACGGGGCTGGGAGCACCCTGCTCTAGTGGAAGGTCTCCCGGCCCAGGGCAGGGGGGTGGGACTAGGTGGTCTTTAAGGTCCCTTGTGACCCAAATGGCTCGACGGTTCTGTGGCAGCCCCCACCGCAGCATGCTAGCCTCTCAGCGGCTGAGGGAAGCAGGGACACTTGTGGAGCTGGGGCTTTGCACAGGGAGTCCTTGGCAGACCTGGGAGCTGCTGGTGGGCTGGTTGCCCTAACCACAAGCCCACACTTCCTCTCCAGTGCGGGGAGAAGCGAGCTGGAACTTGGCACGCTGGAAAACATCCTCAGTGCACAGCATCCTTCCCAGGCCAAGAGCCATAGGGAGGCTTGGTGTTCCCATGGATCTACGATACACCAGGGTTCGCGCACCTCATTCATCTTTCGGTATCGTTTGGTGTTTTATAAAGCTGGTGAGAAACTGGCCCTCATGGAAGTGCTTTGCGTTTTGACTTGAATTTTTTGGGAAGGAAAAGTACTGAGCCTTTCAGAAAATCCAGGCTATCGAGTGATTAACCTTGAACTGTATCAAAATGCTCCCAGTAAAGCTTCTCAGGTTCAGTCCCCCTCCCCCGGCCCTCATCAAGAATTCATTGAAGCCATGACAGAACTCTCCATTACAGTTAGTCTTTTATCCATTTCAGCTTTCTTGATTAGGTTATCTTGAATCATTAGGGGGTTTATTTATTTTAATAGACACTTATTGGATTCATGGAAAGAGAGTTTGGCGACTAAGAAACAAGAGCTGAATATTATCTGGCTCATTTCGCACTGCAGAGAGTCCCAAACTGAGCAGAGGGAGGGGGGGCTGAGGAAGTTTGTCTGGAGGACTCCTGGGATCCCGTGTGCAGGGGGAGCTTTCTCTGGGGAGCACAGCGTTTCGCTCCTCATCTTAAAAGACTTGCGTCAATCATCGCTGCTTTTTTTCCCTTTTGTCACATATGTTGACATTTTCTGCACTGATGATGTGGGTGAGGAAGTGGCCTTTTACATTTATTTTTGAGATTTATTCCTGAATCACTCTTACTAAAAACTCTTCGTTTGCCTACTCATGCTTTCACTGGAGACCCTAGAAAATGTCAGCGCAGAAAGCTCTCGGTATTAGCAGTGTTGTTATTATTAATTTCAGTGGAAGTGCGGGCAAGCACGAGGTCAGCTCAGTTGCGGTTCTGTTGGGGCGCGAGGTGCCTCGCGGCCTGGCCCGAGCAGAGGGGCTGCCTGCGACCGAGCCCCATGGGCCCCCCGCCGCCACCTCCTGCGGTGGCTTTCGGCAGAGATGCTGCTCCAAGTGTAAGCGCCGGCCCACAGCCCCAGCGTGACAGAGCCTGACCTCCTCCCTCGTGCCTTCGTGCCCTCCACCAGGAATTTTGTCCTCGGCTGACGGCAGGTTGGCAGGTCTGCAGGAGGCAGTCTGGGGGGGCAGGCGCTGGTGCCTGTCTCCCCTGAGCGCTGGGAAACCCGACCTGGCGGCAGCCTGGTGCCTCTGGCTGCTGGAGCAGCCTCCCCTGCTCCGGGGTGAGTCTGGCAAGAGTGGAAGGGTCACGGTGCTGCGGCGGGCGGAGGGGTGAGTGGCAGAAAATACGGCTCACGGCTGCTGCACCAGCCAGCCGCCCCCCGGGGGGCTTGAGCGCACCCAGGCTAATGCTCCCGTGTAGTAAGCGCGCTGTTTCTTTAACAGCATAAAAGCACAATGGGAATGGCTGGCTTCCTGCAGATTTTTGTTGTTGTTTGCTTAGCTATGTGGAAATGTATTTGATTAGGAGACAGAGAGAGAGGTTAAAAATAGGACATTAATATGATATTATTTATTTTATCAAATAAAATGCTTAGAAAATGTTTATCTTGTCTCATGAGAACAACAAAAATAGAGGCTAGTGCTTTTCTGCAGCTCTCTCTTAATGAGCTAAATTGGGCTGCATTCTCGATGCCTCTAGAAGTTTTGGGGTGAAATGAAGGAGGATTTGAGCAGCATTCCTTGTAACCACAAGCACTGGGTGTGCCTGGCTGTGGAGCCAAAAGCATCCTTTAATTGTGCTGGTTTTCCTCCTCTTATTTTTAATGGAAGACATTCCCATTTGAGAACCTTAGAAGCTGAGGTTAAGGGCTGGATTCTGCCCCCCATACTGACACCGGTGCACATCAAACTTTCCTGGTAACTCTGTGGCCGACAGCTGAGGGGGCTGTTTGTGCAGTGGAGCGAGACTTGCGATGTGCCGGGGAGGCAGGACCAGAAAGGCAGCGTACCACAGATCTGGGGACGGATGTGTTATTTGCTAGGTTTTTAGAAGGCGTTCACAGAAGTTGAATTTGCTTGTAATGCAGTGAGCTCAGATGTTGTGGATGAGTGGGGGAAAAGGTGGTGAGAGAACATCTCCTTCTTCGCTTTTCCTTCTCCGTGCCAATAAATGTAGCTATAGATGAAAATTCACTGTGAATGGCTGTAGCTCCAAGAATTTCTGTATGTTAGCATTTCTTAAATGAAATCATTCTCCTGGAAAGCTCTGTGTAACATACACAGACCCAAAGAAATAAATAAAAGAAAATAAAAAAAATTGCAACCAAAAAACCCCAAGTTGAGATTTTTAACAGAAAAAGGAGATTTGCATATTAATAATTCATGAGTTCTCATTGAACATGCACGAAGAAACGGTGCTATTCAATAGAGAATACTGTCATCTGTCACTGTTTTATTTGACATTTACACTTTTTTTTTTTTTTTTTTTTTTTGCCTGGTACTGCAAAACTTTCTTGGACGGCATGCTAAGATTATTTAAATAAATAATTAAAAAAAATCCAACGCAGACTTTTCATCTGTGCATGGGGAAGGCGGTTACTTGCAATCATAAAGAACGTGTGAGTAAGCCGCAGCGCTGTGCTTTCTCACGTATTCACCAAAACTATCGCTTAATAAGTGGCCCCATAGATGGGTAGATAGGGTCTTGAACGGATGGGTGCGAGCATGAATGATTGAATAAATAAAGGGAAGGATCGGAAAAGAGCAGTGAAAGGACAGATTTGATGCAGGTAAGTATACACATGCAGACAGTGGGTACACGCGTGCGTGTGTGTGGGGGTGGTGAGCAAATATTGGCTGTTGTGAAGAAAGCTGCCACAAATACACTGCCATTGCCGATGCAAAAATAAATATTTATAAATGGTGTTGGGGGAGATCCAGTCCTGCACAATGTGAGAGAATACAGGACATTGAGTACAATGACAATTCTGAGTTAGGCGCACCTTGCAATTTCTTGCTAATATTAGACTCATGAAAATCTTTCTGCTCTGTAGGTTAGTTATTATTTATAAAAATCACAGAACCAGCTGATACATTCATAAGCTAATTATTGTAGCAGCTGGGTACACATGGTGCAATATGTCTGAGGCTGTGAAGTATCACAGATTTCTTGGGGCCTGCTGTGGTGGGGGTGTGCTGTTGAAGGCTAGATCCCTTAATCTGATCAGCCAAGCAAATACTTTGTGGGGAAACTGGATTAATATCTCTCTAAATACCACGGATGTGCTTCACCTTCAGAACCAGGCTCCTTTAAACGTGCCATTAGCTTATGTCCTTTGGGAAACAGAGAAGTTCTCAGGTGTCCTCAGGACGGCGGGGTCTTTGCCTGGTGCCTCCCTTTGCCAGAAATTAATTTGGTTTGCTCATGTCTGCACACATGGTCACACTGCAGTCTAATCTTTTCCCTAATAGCTCCAAGGTCAGGACCTTGCATGTTGCCAGGCAAATTGAGCGCTATCCTTCTTAAAGACTAATGGCAGCGAGCGCCTAGTCTGTAATGAGGCCTGTAGTGTTGCTCTAAGTGATTGTAATGAGTGCTGATTAGAACAGGACAGATAAATCAAACTGCAGCAGTGGCCGTCGGGCTAGCCAGTCCGGCTCTGGGCAGGGGAGGTGGCCCCGGGCCGAGCGGTCCCTGGGTGTCACACAGCCGTCCTGCCCGGGCTGGCCCCGCGCGGGGCTCTGTGTGCGCGCTCCGCTGCAGCATCCCTTGGGAGGCGTTTCGCGTACCTGCCGGCACGTCTGGGAGAGTTCGCTCCGAGACTTAACGCAGGTCACTGAGAACAGGGAGAAACGAGAGTTTATTTTTTTCCACAGATGGTTTATTTCCCGTTCCAAAAATTATTCCCTTTGTGTGGAGTAACCCCTGAGAAAACACTGTGGAGCCGGGAGATTTCTTCCTGTCTTTTCTCTAAAAGAAAGTTTTGGGTGATTTCTGAACAGAGGAAAGGAAAGGAGGAGAAACGAGGGCAAAGGATGTGGCCAAGCCGCATTAAAATGCAGACACACCTGGCTGAGAGATTACCCAAATACCAGTTAAAACACTTTGAAAATATAATACAAATTTCCACCCCACCCCACCCCAAGTAAATGATTAGATCGCTTGTTTTCATCCTTGCCCCCCCACCCCCCCACCCCTCCTAGTTTATTGCAAGAAAGGATCAGGTCTGCACAAATGTGGCCTCTCACTTGTAAAAACAAGGCAGTGTTGTGTTACAGATTAGTTTATAAATCCCTGGTGGCTTCACAGTTCAGTGCCTACAGCTGCTGCAGATGGGCCTGGGTTTTTGTCTCTTCGCTGTGCTGCAGCCGGCAGTTGAAGGAGAAAATGGAATGATCAGGTTATTAACATGTAGGCCGTGAGGAAGAGGCTGCACAATGAGAACAGCTGGTGTTGGTGTCTTGGCTGATGCAGCGGAGATAATCAAATCTTGCCTTTTTTGGGGGGGTGAAGGCAGAAGACACAGTGGAGAGTGAGACAAATAATGGCTTATGATATTATATACGGGGTTTAGAGTGCACAGTAGAAGTTGTCAATGGCTTACAAGTTGTTACACAAAAAAGCAATACCAAAAAACCCCTGCACGGACTGGGATTGAACCTGGCTGTGCTGCTTGCTTTAGACGCTGTTAGAAGAATGCAGTTTTGGCTACTCCTCATACCGAATGTCTTTAACATTGATCAAGCTATCTTTTAGGTATTGTAAGGTGCCTGTCAAAACGGTGTCAAAATGCTGAGCTGTAGTTTGAAAATGATGGGTTATAAAGCTACTAGGTAAAATATTTTGACAGGAGTCAGTAAGGCGTGTTGACAGCATCCTCAGCATTATCTTCTCATATTCTGTCATTTGCATTGCGTCTCCTGCGCGCAGGCACGGAGGGGAGCCACTGGCTGTGTCCCTAGCCCTGGCAGGCACAGCCGCAGCCACCATCCCTGCTGTACCTGCTGGGGATGCTGGGTCACCGCCAGTCACACTCGGCACGCTCGGGGCTGTCCTCGTCTTAACCACCATCGCCACGGTGCTCTCCGTGTGGCTTGGTGTCACAGAGCTGCTTCCTCGCCCTGCCGGGGGTCTGAGCTCTCGGCCCCCATGGAGAGATCCTCCAGGATTCCATACGATGCTTATTTTTTGATGGCATTTCAAACGAACCTCAAAACAATATAGCGGGAATAAAACCTGCTATTATTGCAATGCGTAGTTGCAGCAATACTACATTATTATTGTATTATCATACATACAATGGTAGGTATTGTCATTAGCATCACCTCCACCTAGATCGCCCTAGCAACTTCTGCAGAATGCGGTTCGCTGCTTTCATACTAAATACTAGAGGATTCCCTTTCTGTGAGGTTGCACCTTCCAAGTGGCCATTGGATTATTTAAAGCTGTCAAATTTTAGTGGGGTTGGGAGCTGGGAGAGCCAGTGCAACATACTGACAGCGGACCAGAGGTCTTTACTTAGTAGTATCTTCTTTTGAACGTTTTCAGTAGTGGCTGAAGGGCTGGTCCTGCAGCTGCAGCCCTTAGCATGCAGGTTGTTAGCCAGCCTCGGGGGTTACGTCTCCTTTTCTCCTGGGATGAAGAAGTAAAGGGGCTCTGAAACGGAGGTGAAGTTGTGCCTTTATTTCAAAGTTGTATTCTATAGGAAGAGTATTTATATCCAAGCATTTTAAACATGGTGTGGCTATGACAGGGGGCAAGATGCTGTGCTTCCTGGTTCCTGTTAAGCACTGTGGGTCGTTTCTGTTTCTCCAGCTTGCAGGAAATAAAATACATCACGGATTTGAGAGCAAAGGGCGGCACCTGAGGGTATGGGGTTCTGTGTGAGATGAGAGCAGCAAACTTTGCAGCATAGGGCTTTAAGTCCAGCTGACCTTCCACTGACACCTGGCTCCTTGGTGCTCGGTGAATTAACTGTGCTGACCTTACCTTTGCAGGGCTGGCTGTGTGAGCTGCTTCGCTGGAAAGAAAACCCCAGCCCTGAAAACCGCACCCTTTGGGAGAACCTCTGCACCATCCGCCGCTTCCTGAACCTTCCCCAGCACGAGAGGGATGTGATCTATGAGGAAGAGTCCAGACATCATCACAGCGAGCGTATGCAGCACGTTGTCCAGCTCACTCCTGAGCCCGTGCAGGTCAGAGCGCTAATTTCCTTCTCGGGGTGTCTGCGGGAGAACAGCATGCTCGGGTAACACGGGAGTTCTGAGGAGTGTAACAGGGGGAAGTGCTTAAAAGTACTTCTAAAATTACTGTGGTGAGCGTTTTGTGGGGAACAGGCCTTCGTTTCACAGCCTCCTTAGGATTGTTTTTCTCGTCTATGCAATCTTGGTGACTAGTACAAATTTTTGGTTTGTACACCCTTGTTCTGTCCTTCTCTCAGGTCTTAACAGAATGAGTAGTAGATAGATACAAGTATGTGTAGGGCAAAGAAAGTGAAAATACCATGAGACTTCTTATCTTTGCAGTTCCAGCTTCAGTCAGAAGGGAAAATCAGCCTTAAGTGTATTCCCAATAACTAGCAATGCATGCCACAAAGCCGAACATCTGCAGATGGTCAAGAGAGGCTCAGGAGATATTTTTTCAATCTCAAAAGCTCAGGCGACACCTTCCACAGCAGACCTTCCTTTTGGATTGCTGCTGGCACTCAGTTCACCTGATTCTCATTGATTGTCACCTGATTCCATTCACCTGTTCCCGTTGTGTGACCACTCTCGGAGAGCTGTCAGTACCACGTTTCCCTGATAGTCTCACACTTCCTCTTCCCTCTGCTCTTCCCATTCTCGTTTGATGGTGGCTTGCACCTCTTGCTGTGAACTTTGGCATTCAGCCTCTATTCTTTGTCGCTGCTCTTACTCTGCTCCTGCTAGCACTGCTGCCAGCTATCTAGTCACCTTTTCTCAGAGGTGGGAGGGTTTTCTGTCTTGTTGTCCTGCGCCTTCTGAAACGTGTTGGTCTCACCCAGATTAGTTACTGCCTAGTTCAATCTCCTTTGTCTCTTCTGCTGCTGACTTCCTCCTTGCTTTCCATTTGGCCTTCACCTGGAAGAAAAAAAGGTGTTTCTTGGCGTTCAGGTTCTTGGAGCTATAAAGCAGGGGAAGTAATCTGAGCAATTAACGTTGCAAGTTTTGTCTTCTGTGTTGCCAAAAATTTGTGGGATCTTGGAGGCAATGAGCTACAAAAGGGTGAAAGGCCAAGCTGACATGTGGGAAGACAACTAGAGCTGCGTAGTTTTGAACATACTAACCTAGTTCTGGTGCCCACAGCAAGTAGGAGTATCCTCTAAGGGACAGTTTGAAGAAAAAGTTTCCCTGAGCTCCTGTGGGTGACCTTGATGATTAGCTTACTTGCCAAAGCCTTCTGCACATCACTTTTCAGTGTTGTGCAGGTTGGCTCTTGTGAGTGACACGTTACGCTGCATTGGAATGAAATGCATTTGTATTTGTCAGCAAGTTACAAAGCCATGGATTAATTATTTATTACAGTCAAAATATGAAAAATGAAGAAAAATAAATGGAACCAGCTGGCAACTACGTACAGCAAAACTCCGGAGACCCTGGTATACAGTTGATACAGTAGGCTTGTGTTTTGGGGGTGCTGCATTCTAAAGCCATGTTTGCCCATCCAAAAACCCCAGTAGGTTTCCGAGTGGCACGCTACCAGTGCGAGACACAGGAGGCTTGCTGTCCACCTGCTCCCTACTGTCAAAAGATACCCTGCACCAAGCGATTTCTGTGTAGTTTTTAGTCTCTGGGAGTTGCATTGTTTCAAGCAGCGAGGTTTGTTTCTCGGCTTTGCTGCAAGGGTCACTATTAGGCAATTAGACGTGAAGAATCAATGACAGCAGCCAGAGATGTAAAGCTGAGGTCCTCACACTTGCAGCCATTGGAGATTTTGTGACACTTTACATAAGGGTAGGGGTCTTGGGCCCCACTCCTGGCCGAACTCCAGGCCAAGTAATTACATTCTGCCTATCTGAAATTCCCCCTGTAGTGTCAAGTGGGAAAGCAGCTCTCATTTCCTTCTCAAAGCGGCGGCGGGTGCGGGATGTCTGCCACGGTGCCTGGCTGTGTTTTAGCAGGGGATGGAAACGTCCAAGGGCTGCAGTCACTGACTGACTTTGCTTTGCAGGCTTTGCTAGTGGAAGGTACGCTGTAAGTCAAGCCCTTACCTGCAGCCTTGATGTCGAGATGACAGTCCTTTGAAGAAGGTACAGGCAGCCGCGCTGTGAATAGCAGCAGGTGCAGTACTGTAACGCCAGAGCGGGCAGGAGGCTCTTAGCTCTGCTCGCTCTCTGCCCCCCGCCTCATCTTTCTCTCTGCTGTGATGGATCTGACGTGTGTTCGGTAACTTGTGTCTGATGCTTGAGTCTGCTGCTCTTCCAGCTGTGAGACTGGGCGGGAGAGCCTGAGAACAGACTGCCTCGCGCTGCTGCCAGAGCTCCCTGCCACCACGATCGAGCCCTCTCTGGGCCGGGGACACCCCTCTGTCAGTCTGAAGGACTTGGAAGAAATTCCTGGCAGTCGTCACAAGAGGCATAGAATCATAGAACAATTTAAGATTTAGGTTGGAAAAGACCTTTAAGATCATCAAGTCCAGCTGTTCACACAGCACTGCCCAGCCCACCACTCAGCCGTGACCAGGCAAAACATAAATTTCAGCATTTTCACTGGTGTGGCTTCTTGGAAACGGCGGAGATTTCACTGTGATGGGTTTTGTGTAGTTCCTTTGCTGATGGTGAGGGGGTGACCCCAGGGCCGGGGATGGTTTCTGCCCTCAGACGGCAAGGTGTGCGCGGTGGGGCAGCTGTAGTGCTGTAGAAGATGAGCTGGAGGCAACTTGTCTCTTGATCTTTAAGGAATTGTTTCTTCTGTGGCAGGTTCTTGCCCTCTGTTCGGTATTAGTAGCCTGTACCTCACTGTCTAGCTTTAGGTTCAGGGCTTTAAAAGGAAACATTTTCATTTTTTCTCTGTTCCAGTAGATTTTTCCCATCAGCCGTGTATTAATCCATTTAATCAAATATTTTCCTGTTTTTGAAATGAAAAATGTCTATAGTGGAAGCTGAGTGCACAAGAAATTCCTCCCTGCACACTTGATTTATTTGTTATTGTGCTGAGGAGTCATAAAATGTGAGCCCTGTGGAGCTCTGTGGCATGGCTGTGCTCTCTGGCAGCGTCGGCTGTGACCATACGGATGTGCCGGAGTGCCGATTTTCCTTCACATGCTGGTTGCAGAGCGTCCACGCTACACCTACATGTTGCTGTGCACGCAGGCTGAGCTTGCCACAGCCACTCACTCGGGTTTTAAGGAAATTCAGGCGTGCGCTAAGGAAGGGGCCCTTCCTCCCGCCCGCCCTGTGCAGTGCAGCGTCATGACGGAGGGCTGCGGCAGGACTAGGGAAAAGAACTGGGAGGCTCTTGCCAGCTGGGCACAGCAAGGTCAGCACCTCTGATCTACGGAGTGCCTGCGGGTTCCTGGGGGGTGGGAGGCTAGGCTGGAAAGCATTACTGTATTTTTTCCCTGTTCTCCTCCTCTTCTGCCACCATCAGACGTGGTGGTAGAATCTTTGATTTGGCCTGGCCTGGCTTCCGTGGAGATCTTGGGACAGCCCGCGTGCCGAGTAGTCACTCAGCAGCAAGCAGCCCTCTGCAGAGGTGAGCACACCCGGGGTGACTCTGTCCCTCGCTAAATCCCACCGTTCCCGGGCTGTGCGGTGGCGTGGGACCTTGCGGAAGTGTTAATGCCGAGCAGTGCCTGCAGCCGCTGCCCGTTGCCAGCCAGGGATTTGGTGTTTGCCACAGACATGTTGGGACACAGGAAATCTAATTTCTCTCCCTTCTCCTACTATTCGTCTGCTGTGTCAAGGTGACCACACCAGAGAATAACTGTCTTGCCTTGCACTTCAATACAGTGCTAATTCGTTGTTAATTGCTGGGGCAGAGAAACCTGACTCAGCTGGGAGGATGATGAATCAGGCTGTTGTCTCTGGAGTGTTAGGGTGGATAAGCCGGTTCTCTGGAGCCATGAGCCGCCGCTGCAGCAAGGTACCTGCTGCTGAGGGAGCAGGGAAACCTTGTCTTTCATTTTTCTGCGCAAGCTGACAGATAGGTTTGCTGGAGCTGGTAGGTACGTGCTGATTGGAGAGCAGTCAGATGTTGACTTGAAAGAAACGGGAATGGTTTTCACATGCTTTCTGATACACTGTTACTTTTGTCACTTTTTAAAATTATGCCCCTCTGCCCTTTTTTTCTCAGAAGCTTTGATTTAGGCAAATTGGCACTTCGTAATAGTTCAGATTGTAAATCATGGGGGAACATTAGTGAGTAAAAGAAGGCATAGCACAAAGCTGTAGGAAGGCTCTTTTGTATTGTGTGTTCACTGCAAACATTGTGGTCTCTCTTTAAATATGCGGAAAATAACATACCACAGAAGTAAATGAAATACTAATTTTGTCATTTTGTGAGGGATGGAAGGGAACAAATATTTTAGAAATGACAATGAAATACAAAACAGCCGAACATGGAGCCCTCATAAAAATGGGTCAAGGCAAGTGGAGATGGCAAGCCAATGAAACTAATTTCATATTCTCTTTCTAGAAGTAATAAAGAGGGGAATGAACACCACAGTAGTGCTTCCTAATGAAATATCTGATTCTAAACAATGTCTTAGAGTTCATGGGTCACATAATGCGTAGCATGCAGATGGAAAAAACAGACTTGAAATTTCTTCTCTTAAAAGATAATATTAATTAATAATACTTAGGCAATCATAGATGATGAGTGAAGCAAAGCTGTGTTATTCCATAAGGGGACACGGTGTGCTTAATGATCTATGGGATGAAGCGCAGCGTGCGGTTTCGGCGTGTTTGTGCGGGTTACAGAAGGGGATTTCGCATACTGGAAAGGAGGACTGAGTTGTCTGGGAGGTGCGGACGGAAAACTACTTCCCCAAACCATGCTAGCTCTCTGACTTGCGTGCTTACTTTTCTCTCTAGCCAAATTTTTTTCTGGGGATGGCGTAGCCTGCGATTCGTTCCTAACGGCTGCACCCTGATAGTTTTGCTTTTTCATTATTTCTCTGCAACAGAAAGACAGACCGTAGGTGGATACCCACTGCTTTTTGATTCCTCAGCTCCTTATTCCATGGCTGGATGTGATGGCTGCTCAGACAAGTGTGGTCAAGGCTGGTGAGACACCTTGTACTCGACAAGGCCAGGTGGACTTTCAGGGCTATTTGTATCACAGGTTTATTCGTTCCACTCAAAAAGCTCAGAGCTTTTGTTGAGGTGGGTTGCAGCTGGAGCGTTTATTTTTTCTTCAGTTTAGAACTACAGGGGAGAATGCTTGTCCGAGCAAGATCTGGGGATTAGTTGAGTGGAGAATATCTGTCTTCCTTGGTTGTTACATTATCTGGAGTTCCAGCCTCTCTCTCTCATCAAGATTAGACAATAGAAGTCAATTCCGGTATCTCCTTTCAACCTAAACCATTCAAGAACCACTGAAAAAGATCTCAAGCTATGTGACTTCTATTTCTGTGCAGTATTAGAGCTGAAGGCAATACATATTGCAAGTCCCATGGCATTTCTCTCTGTCTTGCGTGCGTCTGCTTTTGGGTGGGGATAAGGGACTGTCTTTCTTTGAAGCAAGCAGTACGTGCAAAACTCCGGGGGGGCTTCCACTGGTGAGCTGCTCTCTCATACCGCGCCAGTACCTGCGCCCTGCAGCCGGGCACGCTGCGTTTCGAGCAACCGCTGTGGCTGCATGCTCTGCTCTTCCATCCTTTCGGTGCACACCATTTTCCTGGTGGGCCACAGTAGCTCAGGAGCCTCGTGGGAGATTTGACAAAAGCAACAGGAGCACGTATCAGGCAGCAAGCCCCTTTCCGACGGCTCTGAGGTGTCCGATAGAGCTTCTCATGATTGATAGTTACCACAATTGCAGCAGAAAGCTGCTGAGCTCTGACTGCTATAGGCAAACCTGCCTACTGTGCCTTCTCAGCTGTTTCTGTTTAGTGTGGATATCTAATGTGGCTGAAAAGTGCTGCTGATCTTTATTAACTTTAAGCCTGTGATTCCCGTTGAAATGATAGTGGGGAGTGTACTTGCAACTAAAGCGAAACTGCTTCTGTTCTGAAATTAGTTTAGGTTTAATCCTATTCCATTTAACCCTAGAAATGGGAGATCAAGTAAAGTGAATTGTTTTGGTTTTTTCTGAGGTGGCAAGTTTGGGCTTGTCAAAACGATATGTCCCTTCCATGTCTGTTCAGACTGCCGGACCTGTGAGGCCACCTCAGTGCCGCCTGCTCCCAGACAGCTTTCATCTGGTCCAGGATTGCCTGAAAACAGGGCAGGAATGAGGTGGGTCTCGTAAGCAGGGGAGCCCTGAGAGCACGGCTGGTGGTTTTTTTTACCAGCTTCTTGCAGCGAAGGTGACGGTGAGGGTGCTGGCAGCGCGGCAGAGGCAGCGGTGCTCCCTGGAGCAGTGTGCTGTGGCGCAGGTCTGCCCAGGTGGTGGCTTGTGGGGCTGCCCTAGAGCAGCGCTGCCTGGGCTGCCCCAGCTCCCACGGGGCAACACTCCAGGCAGAAGCTTCGCTTAAAATCTGGACGTGCAGACTTAGCACTGCAGAGACGTGGCAGGCATCGGCAGGGTGGTGGCCGGCGTTGGTGTCACTCTGACAGGTTGTCCCTTTCGCCATTGACATCAGCGTAGCTCTGGCCCCTGTCAACCCTTTTGCCTTTCACGCACAATTTGGCCAGTTTTAGCCCTCATTTCTTCAAGTCCTGGCCCTCTCGTAAATGCTAAGCTGCCAGCGCTGTAAGGGCTCAGAGTAGGCTGAGGATGAGCAAACATCGAGAGCAAAATTACTAAACAAAGCTCTTTAAGTTCGAACACATAAGCTTTGAAGCTTGCTGGCTGGCAGCAACCAGATCTTGAAGGCTGAAAAGCTACTGGATGAGCCTCTGTTCCATTTACATTTGAAAATTTTTGCAGTTAAAAATAACACTCTTTCTAATTTCATTTTAATACCTTGTAAATACTCCCTGTCCCTGATATTTGCACATAAACGATATTATCAGGCTTTAGAGATGTGCAGATGCTTATGGACTACAGGCTGTACGCAACATTTTATTCTCGGGCTCCTCGCAGAAATCTTAGGCTAAAGTCAGAGCCCTGGATCATTGCAGCTGGCCTTTCTGTGCAGACAGGCAATGGTGAAAATTACATGGGGGGGAAAGAAGCTTGTGTTGTGCTACCAGAGCACGTTGCACTGCTTGTCCCCCGAGGACCGAGTGCCAGTGAGCTGCTCGTCCTCCCGTGTCGCACAGCATCCCCCAAGGAAATCGGCAGCTTCTGGGCAGCGCTGGGAGTTAGGCTGTGACAGAGCAGGACGCAGATACTTGGTCTCCTTGCCCCGGACCAGTCCTTTTGGAAATTCATTGATGTGGACTTTCCCTGCCCGCCCATTCCCCCTTCTTTTTTTCTTGTTCTTTTTTCCACCTGAGTGGTTGGAAATACCCAGAGACTGTGACATGTGCAGGGAGAAGTTTTTTTCAGGGTAGTATGCTGTGCATGTTGTTCCAGGTTTGTATGGACTTTTACAGGAACTGCAGATCGAAACGGGAAATGTTTTTGTGTGTGTGCACTATTCTGACACATCAAGTACCCAGAAGTACAGTAGCGTGTATTTTTTCTCACAGCCATCTATGCTTAGTGTTTCAAAGAATATTCCAAAATATCTTGGCACGGACAAAGCGAAGCTGTTTGCAAGATCCCTAGCTGTGGAACAACAAAGGCTACATTCTCAACACACATCACACATGATTTTTATTAAAGCCTTAAACAGAAATCAGATAATGTATTTAGAAAATTGAACTTAGCCGTTTATGATGCTACTCACATGGTGAAACGAAGTAAGTATCCCCCTGTGCCTCCTTTCCAGTGTCTTTTCCCCCAATTCGACTCACATCTTCATGTTTCAAATTAGAAGGTAAAAATTTTATGGTTAAGTACAAATAAATACATTTTAAAACCAGCAATCTGGGTCTGACTCACATCTTGGTGCCTAACTTAACAAGGGACTTGGCGTTCAGAAACCAAGGAATGCAAGCACCTGTAAGGTGCCTCTGGTGGAGTGTTCAGAAGCTTGAAAGATCTAAAATCATTATTAACCTCTTACCATTACGTATGGCAAAAAGGATGTGGTAAATCACAGGACGTATCCTGGGTATTGCAGACCCAGCCATCTCAGGAACTTTGTGTCAAAAAACATTCCTTGGTTTCCAGTTCGGACTAAATTTTGGTTTATGATGCTTTTTGTACCATCATAGTACAAAACAATGTTGACACCCTTTAATTTTCTCGTTGCTTTTTCTCACATTTATTGTTTGGATGCTCTTACGAGGCCATGCCCATTTGATGTGCTGCACTCTGGAATCCAAGGCACATGGGCGGGGAGGGGCGCGCCAAGCCCCTTTCCTTGCTGCCACCAGTGCCGCGGGCGCTGAAGCGGGCGAGCGCGTTCTGTGGAAAGGCTTAGTGCAGACCCGTAGGCATTAGGGGCTTTTATGCGAGCTGTGTGGCCAAGTTGCTCGGTTTGGTCTGGAAAACCTTTGTCTTCTCAGTCTTGCTTGGGAGAAGCTTGGCAGCATAGATTTCTTTTTCCTTCTCGGGATTTTGGAAATTTTGAGATTGGAAAGATGCAGAGTATCGCGGAGGTGCCTTGTGCTGCTGCAGGGCGCGGTGAGGAGTTGTATCCTGCCCAGGAGGAGTAAGAGCTGGCTCCTCTTTCTGTGCTGCGTTGAGGGAAGCTGCGGTGGCGACTGCGAATCCATCCGGTTGTAGCAGAAAGAAAGAGACACACTTAAAATTCCAGGACTTGACAAGCCCCATAAAAAGATTTGTCTGGACAGCACTTCACTGGTTAAGTGCTAGGTTATTATTATTATTATTTATTATTTATTTCCTCCTCTATTTTTCCTCTGACTGAGCAAGCAGGAAATATCTTTGTTCTTTCATTTTGGAAGTGAAATAAATGTATTCCCTGCAGCATTTGAAATTTTAATAATCCATAATAAATAAAATCATATCTAATAACATAACTACTTTCAATTGGCAACGCGATCTCCTAGATGCATTGCAATGGCAGAAACATAAATAGTTGCAGCCTCTGAAAGCCTACTTCCTATTTGCTAAATATACTTGGCTTGCTTTAAATTCCTTTGTGTGCAGTCATTAATACAATCCTCTTTGACAGCATTTAATTAAAGTTGTTTTATATAATAAATTCATTAAAAATTTTTTTTTTTTTTTTTTTTTTTTTTTTTTTTTTGGTATACAACTGTTTCCCAGACACTGAATGTTAAGGACCTGTAGGCCTCTCTTTAAATAACTTCTCTCTCCTTGTTGTAAATTGTTAATTAAATTTAACTTAGACTGTTTAAAGATGGCTTGGAAAAGAAAACCAGATTTCAGGATATGGTCTCAATCATGTCTGATTTTTTTTAACACAATTTTTTCCATGTAGTTATAGACTGTGTGTTATATTGTTTATGAATGTTGCTGTACTTTCAGCTGGAACCAAGCAAAGAAATACCCTAAAAAGCTCATTTCCATCTCACTTGAAAAATTTCCATCTTTTTAGTGCAGTTCCTTAGCCTCAGAGTATTTGCATGGGGGAGTAAGGAAGGAGGAGCTGTTTAGTATTAATAGATTATTGACAGTTTAATGTCTTGGCACCTAGACAGCCCATAAGGTATAATAAACAGGAAGCTGTCTGACGTGAGCACAGTCAATAGCGTATTCAATCAGAACCTTTCAGTTAATTGCTGGTTGACCTCAGACATTTCCTTTAAGTGAAACTGTCCTTCACTCCGATCTCATCTGGGTTGCAGGGTTTAATTTGAGAATGCCCTTTCCATATGGCAGCTCGTGCATACGTTCCTGGTTGGATTGTTGCTTTGCCCCAGCGCGCTGCGTTGCATGAGCCACGTCGGAGCGTTGCGAGACACACGGGAACGCGGCACGTGCGTGCCACCCTGGCGGGGGCTGCGGGCACAGGCTGCCCGGCCGGGCAGCGGCACCGTGCTTGGGGCAGGCAGGCTGGTAAGCTGAAGTCAGGGGTGTTTTCGGAGCAGCTGAGCCCCGGAACGCCCCCCGAGCGTGGTGGATGGGGTTAGGCACAGCTGCGGTGCCCGGGCATGCGCTGGGCAGGCACTGCGGCGTTGCGGGGACCTGCCGTGGCCTCCGCAGAGGAGATGTGCCACAGCCCAGTGCCCCTGCACTGGCACGGGGTGGGCACCGCCGCCGTCCCACCCACGGGCACGGCTTCCCCTGAGTCTGCACCACGCGAGCCAGGTTGCTGTTCAGTTTCCCTAATTTATGTGCTCAGCCATTCTAGTTTTTTCGGGCTGCGTATCTGGCGGAGCTCTAGATAGGCACAAAGGCCAGCAGGCAGGAAACCGCACGGGCAGCCCCTGCCCCGGCTGACGGGAACCGTCCGCGTATCTGGGGAGGGAACCTCCACGGAAGTCTCTTCTAGCAAGTCTGCTGCGTCTGGATTTGTCTTCCTTTCCCTCCAACGGTTGACTTCAAGTGCGTGTGTTTTCCTCGCGCAGGTCGGGCGGGGGTCAGCCGTGCAGCCCTCGTTTGCAGCAAATGGCTCTGGATTTCCTGACGGCAGCGCGTGCTGCCCTGTGAAGGCGATGCTGCGGTGCCAGAGCAAGCTGCATTTACATTTCACTCAGTCAGGAGTCATTTTTTTTGTCTCTAGATCTCGCAGTGATTGTGTGTTTTAGCCACTTATCATGCATGCAGACTGTGGTTTGCTGAAAGGGCTATTCTTGTTTTTAATCTCTAATTTTTCCCTGGTTTTGATTAATTTCAGAGTGGTTGTCTTTGTCCCTCTGCGTAAAAACAAACTGCTTATGCCTTTTTAAAGGCCTGATTAGCCCTGGGGAAGTGTTGCTGACTTGGAGTAATGTTATTCCTGGTGTTCCCCTGTTTAAATGAGATCAGGAGTAAGAATGCTGCGTCGCTGTGCTTGGGATCCATTAAAGCCCGGTCTGGAGCTCTGACTGAGGCAGGTTGTAAATTTTTCGGGTTCATGCGTGTTGGAAAGGTGAGGGGGAGCAGTTTTCAGATGGTGCCTCTTTTCTGGGAAGATTCAAAGATAAGAGAGGCTTGGTGTCATTCTTTCTGGAGAGAATGGAACAAAACCATGGTGAGATGGAGCGGAACCAAGGCAGAGATCCCAAGGTAGGTGTGTGTCCCTGGGGCCGTCAGCCCCAACACACACGCTTCGCTCCCAGGTGGCTCTGGCCAGAATGCACTAGAAAGTACTTTCTGGTTTTATCAGACTTACTGGCCAAGCTGCTAATCAGTATTACATAGACCAAAGGACTCCCACATGCAATAAAAGTCACAAGCTTTATTGGATTTCGAGATAGGAAAGATTCACGTCCGGCTCCTTTTATAAACTGCATTACATTTCATTCTTTCAGAGCTCCCACCAGTACAGCCCTTTGTAAATACGACGTTGACGGAGTTAGTAGGTGCGTAGATGGGTGGCTGTGAGCTTCTCTTCCTTGGCTGGTACAGCCCAGAGCTGCAGAAGTGCTTGAGCTGGGTTTAAGGGGTTGCTGACATTTCTGAAATACTGAAAGAAAAAAAAATAAGTTGGTGCTTTTTAAATTATTATTTTCAGTTAAGATAATAATAAAAAAAAGGTTTGTGGCAGTTTAGAGCAACAAAATGCTTTAAAGGAAAATAGGAAGAATTCAAAGAGCAGAAGTTGTTCTGAATAAAAGCAACCAGAATATGCTGTTTCGTGAAAAACGCCTGAGCAACCGCTTGAACTTTGTCAGAATATCCACCCCCCTGCTGCCCCAGGCAAGCAGCTTGGCAAAGTAGGCTTTATTTAGGCAACTCTTTGATGTCACTCAGTCGACATTTTTGACCAAAAGAAAGATTTTTGACTGAAAAATGCCACACAATTCTGGTCTTAATGAAGCAAAGAATGGCGCTTTGCATTTCTAGGAAACGCCTGGGGCTCCTTGCACACAGATCTGCACTAGCTGCAGGCTTGTGCTAAGCGTGAGCTTACCCCTGCGATCAGGCGTGTGCAGCAGCCACGGGCTGTGCAGGCTGCAGTGCTCCTCGCAGCAGGCAAGGGCAGAGCCAGGGCTGGATCCCGGGGCCACAGCGCTGTCATCCTCTGCTTTGTCCTAATACCACCTCACTGGCCATGTATTAAACCATTTTATTGAAAATGAACAAACCCCCCCCCCTTTTTTTTTTAACCCCAACTGCATATTTTCTGTGACTGTGAATATAAACTTCAGGTGCTGTTTACTTTCTATAAAGCCTTTTTCGTCCAGCTTACAGAGTCTGTAAAATAGATACGGGTCGGAGAAGGGAGGCATGGAGAGCAGTAGCACCAGCGTAGCTTCTTCAGTCTCCCAGATGTGCCCACCTTGCCCGGAGTGTAGTCAGGAAGACAAAGGATTTCAGATCTAATTCTCTGAGGCCTTCTGTCCTCAGCTCCCTCGTCTGTGTGGGAGACTGTACTTTGGTCATTTGATTTTTATTTACCCAGTTTCAAGCTAAGGGTATAATAAAGCACATTATGCCAGTTGCGTGTGTGGTAATGCTGGATATTTTGCTTTTACCATGGTAGTTGATTATAATGCACTTTTTAAGACTTGCTTTCTAAAAAAAGGAATATTTATGCTTTTATGTGCTTGATTCACACAGTATAGTTTGCTCAAGTCCTGTTATTAAGTGCATTGGCGGTTACATCTAGAAAGCAAAAAACATGCTGAGTAGTGGTTTATCAGCACAAATCTACTATTTTCACTAACAGTCAGGTTCTCCTGACTTCTGACTGCCCCCATTGTAAAAATTAGCAGTACGGTTGGGTATTCCTGGAACCCCAAATAGCCATCTGTAAGGACCTAAAACAGTTTGATGGCACAAATAATTACACACACACACACACACACACACACACACACAGAATCCAGTGTCTAATCCAAACATGTCCTTCCTGAAATGATGCAGTACCTACTCCTGATCTGAGTTACTGGAAAACAACATGATTATAGTGGTGCCACTCGTGCCACCATAGTTAGAGGTTTAGGGCCTGACCTTAAGCAGGGCTCTAGGCTGGGGTTTGTCAGGGAAGATCTTGCTCACGCTGCCCGGAAACGCTCCTCTGATTTTTGAAAGAAAAGAACATGTGTAGTGTTAATTAAAGAGGAAAATGTAGAGGATACCAGGAGTATTTTGTCTGCAGAAAAGCAAACCAAAAAGCCTTTTGTTGCTTTCTTAGTTCCTGTGGTATTCTGCCAGCCCCTCATTAGGGATTAGCAGGGGTGGGATGGGGAGACTTGGAATCGACCTGAAATCTTTGACAGACCCTGCCTCCAGCCACAGCCAAGCTCGGGCTCTGTTTGGGAGCTGCCAGGCAGGGCTCTGCACGTCACAGCACCCCGGAGAGCCCTGCTAGGGCGGCAAGAGCAAGCATGGAGGAGGCACGTCAGAGGCCCACAAAGCTCATGGTCTTGTTTTGCAGAAGTTGAGTGTTGATTGGAAGATGTTGTGGCCCTCGATGCAGACGCAGATGTTGAAAGTCCCGCTGGAGTGGGACTCCTGTCAGCATCGCGCAGAAGGGCAGCACAAACCCATGCTCTGTATGGGGCTGTTGCTTTTTGCTTTGCGGGGGGAGGCTGCCTTGCCGCTGCAGGTTACAGGCAGGAGAGGCTTGCAGGGCTTCTTGGAGGCCAGCAGAGTCCTGCCTGCCTGCCGGGGGGTGCAGCCAGCCAGCCCCCATGCCAGCTGTGCTGGCCGTGCCCCATCCCCAGACAATGGAGCCATCCATCACCGATGCCTTCAGGAGAGAGTCTGTGGTGGCATTGTGCAACGCTTCCTGGCCGCATCGGCCTCTGTCACCAGCACCCTGGTTTGTGCCAGCAGAAGCCAGAACGAGTCTGGCCTGTTGCATGTTTGTAGAGTAGGTACGTGCCGGCTCTACCTGGGGCTGGACAGGAGTCGCTGACAGCCCCCCAGGGCTGCAGCCAGGTATCTGAGAAAGGGGTACCCGCTGCTGGCCGCAGCCACCCTGCAGCACACCTGGGAATCTAGCTTAAACCAGCCAAAGATGGGAAATTCAGAGCTAATCCACTAGCGTTCATCAGCAGGAGCTCGTTTATGCTACCCCATAAAATCAGCCGGCTTTCAGGCACTTGCACAGCAATGAAAGTTGTGCCTGTGCTTTTGTGGGAAGAGTTGAGTTAGTGTTGGAGGGAGAGCAGTTACCCCAGGAAGCACCGGGACACTGTTCTGCATTGTCAGAGTGTTGTGATTTATTTTTTTAACGTTATACAGACAAAATAGTGGCTATTGTGTAGGCACGTGCTGTCTATTAACAGAGATCAGGAAAGGGAAATAAACCACGCATTACTGAAGAATAAGATCATGATTGTGGTCAAGTGATGGCAGATTCTTTTTTTCTCTTTGTCAGGCTGATTTGTAAACATTCTTCAAACAACTGTGCAGACAGCAGTGCCACGGCTTCTTGAAAGGAAAGCGAAGGCAAGGCAAGATCCGTCTGCACAGATGTTTTACAGTAACCTTAGACCTGTCCCAAAGCTTTCTGGTCATCTCCAGTTGTCATGGCGAGCTACGCTGCACATGTAGCCTCTTAGCAGTGCAGTGTAATCAGGCTGTAATTTATATTTTATCTCCAGTGATGATAGCTTTTAAAAATGTTTTGTGGTGTACTTGCCCTTTGATGCATGCTAAGCTCCTGTTAGCATTAATGGGAGCAGCGTGTGCTGGGGAGGGGGGCTGGGGGGAGGAGACACCTTCCCACCGCCTGCAAGTCAAGACTAACTGCATTTTGCTAATGGTTAAGCTTATCACTTTGCATGGGACGGCAAAAGCAGTGCACAACTGGAAGTTTGGGGGTTTTTTTATACATATTTTTCTTTTTGTTGTCTTTTCTGCCACCTTTCTGACCGATTTTGGCAGTCTGGCCCTGGAGGAGCATTGCTGCGCTCTCGGCACCGGGTGCTGGGCGCTGTCTGGCCGTGTTTGCAGCTCACTGCCTGTTTCCTGCCCTCGAGCAAGGCGACCGCCATAAAGCAAAGGGGGAAGCATGTGGCGAGTGTGCTCCAAAGATGTTGAAATGAATCACTTCAATCAGCTCACATTCCAGCCTGGAAACCAAACTTGCCTTTGACTTTGGGTTCCCTGTGGAACTCATTTCTCTTCTCGCGGTTCTCTTGACTCCCCTTGGCATGGCTGAGAGTGACTCGTACCTCGGAGCTGAGAGATTTAGGACACGGGGTTTGTCTGATCCACTCTTCTGGCTCTGGTGGTGGTCAGTAGCAGCTGAAGGGTGATAGGAGGGGCCTGGATATTTGGGGGATTTTGTTACTGTGTGGCTGCTTTGTCTACACAGCTGAATAGGACCCAGGGCTGCTGGGACACCAGTTACTGCAGCCACCAGCTCCGGTTGGCTGGTTTGGCCTGGCTTGCGTAAGGCAGGGTGCGTCACATCGCGAGCATGTATTAGAAATAGCTCTAAAAAGGGTGTTTACTCTTCTGAAGCAATTGCTGACCTGCATGGGAAAATGCATGGGATGCGTGGCTAGCATTTGAACTACAAAATTAAAAGAAGCTCAGACTGAAGTTAGATGAAAGTGAACATATTTATCCATGTCAGACTTCCTACCATTTTGCACGCTCATATTGATTTCTTTTGACACAGTCTTCTTTTATTGAGTACCATATATTTTTTTAAATCCCTTACCGATAACAGTACCTGCTAAGGGCAATTGTAAAAGGAAACTAAAGTATATTAAACCTGCCTGGAGTCAAAATGTAATCTAACACCTCTAGTCTGCAATTTGTCATCACTTCATAGATACTTTTTCTTTTTTAATAACGGTTTTGGATTTTCCTGAGTTTTGACCTTAGGATACTGTATAATCCAAGAAAAGCAAGGAAACTAAACCACAGTCTTTAACACAGCTTTATGGTGTCAAGGTGTGAAATCACCACTGTGAGAACGAGCCCAAAGAAAATACTTCATTTGGAGCTGCAGCTAGTGCTGCAGTGTTTACCCAAATGAATGTATTTTTGCAAGGGGAAAGAAAAAAAAAAAAAGAAAGAGTG
This sequence comes from Falco naumanni, assembly GCF_017639655.2. Taxonomy (NCBI): domain Eukaryota; kingdom Metazoa; phylum Chordata; class Aves; order Falconiformes; family Falconidae; genus Falco; species Falco naumanni. The sequence continues at coordinate 64,515,206 of NC_054061.1, read as the reverse complement.
GTTTAACAACCATGTTTTTAAGAGGAAAGAAATGAACACAGGTGCAAATTGTAACTTCTGCTACAGTTTCTTGTACAGACATTCCTAGGAAACTTGTAAAGTGTCTTGGCACAGTGATTGTGTCTAATTAATGCTCTTAGCCCTGTGAGCCCCGGACTGGGAGACTGTCAGGGTGCAAGCCTGTTTATGGCAGCAGCTCGCTCTGTTCTCTTTTTGCACGTGTCTGTGTACGAAGAAAGCGAGACTGGAGGTGGGGGGGTGTCAGGCTGTCTGTTTGAACAGAGAATCTCCCGCAGATTATCCCTGCAGAATCTGCTCAGAGGGACAGTACATCCTTCCAGCTGTAAGATTTCTTTGCCAGGTGATGGAGGTTGTCTCTTAAGTAATTTTAACGGGTTAGCTAGGCACTGCCTGCGAGCTCTTGGCTTGCAGGGGTGAAGCGGTTCAAATTCCAGCTACAGGTGTCAGTGAATGCAGCTGAACACCTTGTTTAGGCTTGTCCTCCACCCTCCCTTTGACTTCAGCTCATCAGTTAGGAAGGAGCTTCTCCAGCGAGCTTGCCTACGTGAAGTACGTAGTGAATCCGTTTTTGTATTGAGTCAATCTGGCAGCAAATCCTGCTGAGTAACCCTGAATGCTCAGACGGGGTGTAATAGACAAGCAGTGTTACCGAACACAGGTACTGAACCTATATTTTTTAATGTGTGTGCATTCTCTTTGGCTTCTGTTTCGGGCTCCTTAAGCGGGCTAAAAAGTTGCTCTCTTTGGCATAAAAGTCCTTGGTGCGATAGTGTTATTGGCTGGCTACGAGAGCAGTGGAAATGTGAAGGAAAGCTAAAACCTGAGACCCCTTCACACCATGGAGGGTAAAATCATAGAATTGTTTGTTGGAAAAGACCTTTCAGACCATCACATCGAACCGTTATCGCAGCACTGCCCAGCCCACCACTCAGCCATGTCCCCAAGCGCCACATCTATGCATCTTTTAGATACCTGCAGATACGGTGACTCCACCACCTCCCTGGGCAGCCTGTTCCAGTGCTCACAACCCTTTTGGTAAAGAAATTTCTTCCTAAATGTCCCCTGGTTAAGTGAAGGCCAATCCATCCAGCTTTGCTCCTTGTGGGTTTGGGCTGTGAGAATTGGCACTGGCTGGCACATGCCGCGTGAGGTACCTGTTGGTGCTCTCTCCCCACGCACAGAGGAAGGTGGTGTGTGTGTCACAAGGGCAGTCTCTGTTGCAAATGCACAGTCCAAGAATGTAACATTTTGAGTGTTTCTCATAGAAAGGGGAACCTCATCGTCGCAGCAAAACCCATCGGAAGGGAGCTCGCGTGCCCAATCCTGTCTGCAAAGGGATGAGCAGAACGACAGCACGAAACAAAAGAGCTTGGGGTTGCCAGGTAGAAGTGCAGTTCCCGTTTCTAACCTGCTGCAACAGCCGTTGCGGCACCGAAAGGTGGCATTCCACGGAGCGAGTGTTGTCAGCCTTGCTGCCCGGGCCGTGTGCCTACCCCACACAAGCATCCTGCTCAGCTGCCCCTAGCAACTCACCATCTTCACGCGTCTAGTTCTTGCTAGAAAGTGGGTGGAAATGGAAACAAACATCAGTGGGACAGTGAATCCAGCCAAAATGAAATGCAGTGCAGACACAAACTGCAATTACAAGACTTCCATCGTTCGGTTTGGGATCGCTCACCTCTTGGCTGTCCCAGCCTGCCCGTCAGGTTTCTCCTTTGGGGGCGTCCTGAGACGTGGGGAGCAGATACGTGTAGAGCAGTGTGGTGATCCCTTCCCCCCAGTAATTCTTGGCTTTGGATTTTAGAAAGACCACAAACCCTTAGCTTATTACAAGTAATCCTGATCACTCCCGTAATGATACAGTATGTTATATACTCTCCTAAACTTAATCATTCAATATCTCACTTCCTTCCCTGTAGGCATGTACTATTATATTTTACACATGGCTTCCAGCTGGTTTTCATTGTGGCCTTCAAATCATATTTCAGTACAGTGCGATTTAAGACCAGTCACTTTATCTTTTAAAGTCAACTTCCATCATATTTGTTTCCTTGCAAGTTTTCTACCAGGGCTGGTTAATTTGTTTGAAAAAAATGAGTGTATGTGTATGAAGTTAAAGTCAGCCTGAGCGAACCATCACAGAGCAGCATCTTCCAAAGCGGCTCTGCTCTGAAATGCTGAGGAGGCAGCCATGCCTGTAGAGTTTAAAAATGAAATCTTTGGAAGGGATGGAAAAAATAAGTCCTGTGGGCATGGAAGGAAATCTATATCTTCACATTTGATTTGCAAGTAGATGGGGAGTCAGTGAGGAGGGAGGGAGGGGAAGGGAAGTCGGCTCCAGATGGTGGTGGCTGTGGAGGAGGCGGTGGCTGCCCCACCTGTGGCCGGGGAGCCATGGGGAAGGGCTGGGGGGAAGGAGAAGGGGGTGGGAGAGGAGTGCACGGGGCACCCACGCCAGGATGCACAGGCCTCTGAGCCCGGCACTGGCTTTCTCGGGAAAAGGAAAGCTGAGCGTGGCTGTCACGCTTACCCTTCTCTCTGAAGCCCACCGTATGCGTCGTGTTTCCTGGTCGATCAGACCATCGTCTGGGGGGTTGTCCACGCTGGAAGATGCGCTGCAGCCTGTACTTTAATCACGGGAGATCAGTGGGGGTTCCTGCTTCGCAGTAGGGAAGCAGAGCAGTGCTGACCCCAAACCTGGAGTGCTGGCGGGGCGTGCGCAGCAGTGAGTGAAGCCAGGGGAAATTCTACCTGCAGATTGACGAGCATCATCATGACCCAAAACCTGAAAATCTGGAACTGCCAAAGATGGTTAGTTCCTCTGTGAGGCTGTGGCATGTGGAGCCGGACATGAAGTAAGCAAATTGCCCAAATTGACCGGCGTGTTTCACAAACGAGATCAAAGCAGATATTTAGCAAAAATTCAGATTTCATATTGCATCATGTGCCGCAACAGCTGATCTGTTTCCCATAGAAAAGCATGCTCTTTTGTATTAAACAGTCTGTATTATTGGAAAGAAATACAAAACTGATCACAGCCGAAACCGGAAGGAAATCCTGTGCATTTATCCATCTCTCTGTATATGGGTGATGTTGTGCCGCTGAAATCCTTTGTTAATGCCACTGGAAATCCAGAGCAAGCCCCCAGAAGTCAATGAAATCATGAGATTTATCTGTTATAAGAGTAGCTTTAGGGGTTTTTATTACTTAGGAAAATAGTAAGTGAAATAAAATACAATATTTTGCTAATATTTTACACTGATAACCCCTGGCTTATGTGTTTTCTCTTCTGGAGAGGATGGAGAGGTCACTCCAGAAAAGGAAGGGTTAAGTAAAATTATTCTTTCCCTCCTGCTCTCAGCCCTCTCTTTGGTTGATTGCTTTATAGATGCTGTAGGCATCTCTTCATCTCCTTCAAATTAAACATTTTACTGCTGCCGATCCTGTATTGTTGGATTTTTTTCATCATTATATTTGATTGGAAGTCTTGTAACATTTTTCAAGCTGGATCGTTTCTCATGCTATTTGTCAACTGAAAAGGCAAAAAAAGCCCGCTTCCAACTCCGACAGGAATGAACCAAGTAATTCGCACTCTTTCTAGATGTGTTTCTATCTCTGTTAGCTGCTACTTGAATTCAGCTTCTGATTAGCAATGCTACTTGAGGCTTTTCATGTGATGCTGTCTGTAAATTCCCTGTTGGTTTATTTGTGGTGTTAAAGCCTCTTTTTTTTTTTTTTTTCCTTTTTCTTTTTTTCCACGGGAGTGGGGTGGAGCTGCTCTGTTGCCTTACAGTGTCAGGGGACAGGACCAGGGGGCACAACAGGAGATGTAACTTAGCCAGGGGCTGTGTGACAAATTTATGGGGCTGGGTCCTTGGCTAGTGTCAGCGATCCCGGCTCTGCTGCTTTCGGTGCTCCCTGCTGATGCAGGTATGGATCTGAGCCTCCTCTGTAACCCCGCTATTTGGAAACATCAGTCCTGTCTGGAAACAATCCATGGACAAAAAAGAAACCCTCAAAGAGCAGCTGAGCGATTCCGTTCATTGGAACATTGCTCTCTTTTATTACAGAAGATGTAGTAAAACATAAGCCAGAGTATCTGTCATTGCCCTTTGAGATTCTTCTTTCCCCCAGCTCCTTGGTTAGCTCCATTTTTGCGGCACCCCAAGTATTTACGTGCTTCGGAGGGAAACAAATCTATTGGCACTGAAACACGCTTGCAGCATTTCTGCCCACCAGTGGCTCCTGCCAGCAGCGTGGCAAGCCCAGCCTCTCACCGATGGCGACACCTGCTTTCAGCTGACAGTGTGGAGCTGCCATGAAGCTGCCTCCTTGTTTGGGTGCTTTCCGTCACCATCACGAGCCGGCTCTGCGGTGGCAGCAGCGGTGACTCGTGCTGCTGTTGGTGGGATGCGCAGTTGTGTGTTGGTGTGCTCCCTCCCACGAGCACCCGCTGCTCATCAGGGCAGCAGGGCCAGGCACCGGCCCGGGCCGAGTGAGTGGTGCTGAGCAGCAGCTGGAGGTGCCCAGCAGTGCTGAGCAGCAGCTGGAGGTGCCCGGGCCCTGCCAGCGGTGCTGAGCAGCAGCTGGAGGTGCCCGGGCCCTGCCAGCGGTGCTGAGCAGCAGCTGGAGGTGCCTGGGCCCTGCCAGCGGTGCTGAGCAGCAGCTGGAGGTGCCCGGGCCCTGCCAGCGGTGCAGAGCAGCAGCTGGAGGTGCCCGGCAGTGCTGAGCAGCAGCTGGGGTGCAGCCCCCCTTGGCCGGCCACCCCTGCGGCGGGGGCAGCAGGAGGCAGGGCGCCCCTGGCCAGCCTGCAGGTCGGGTCCGTGTCACAGCATCTCCGCAGCTCCGGCTCCTCGGCCACACGTGTGCGGTGGGCAGTGGCTGGGGACTTCAACGCACTTTTCAAAAACTGACGATCACTGATGTTATAAATTACGACGCCAGCAACGTTTGATGGAGGAAGTGAATAAAGGGCTCCTTGGCACAGAGCTTTTCTATTTATTTGCACTGCAGGCTGGTAATTCCACAGTGGACTTGCCCCTTGCAGCAGTAACTTGGTGGGTGCAGTGTTGTCCTGCGGGCTCGGTGTGTGGGTAAGACTCGGTGCAAGTTCTCGGCACACTGCTGTTACTTATCCTTATTTTTTTTCCCTTCAGAGAGCTTTAATATAAGGTTGATTTTCTGCATCTTACAGTTTGCAGCAAAGACGTTTTGTTCTTGGGTGAAGAGCCAGAATTCCCTCTTACTTGTGGAAGGAAATATTTATCCATATTGATTTTGCTAGCTCTGTAGTTTTGAGTTCTAATAATTATTTCCCTCCATCTAAAGAAACCTCTGGGCAAATTCAGCCCTCAATCCCATAGGGGATTTTTGCCGGCAATCTCTGTTGTGTAGGTTTGGTTTTAAAGAAAGCATATGGAGCTCCTCTGTGTTTCTAACGATTCAGAGCAGGTATTTTTTTCCCCTGGAGTAAGGGCTGCACGAGGCCCTTTCTTAGTCATTTTAAGTGGCTGTTAGGAAGAGTAAGAGCTGCATGTGCTTTCTTTAAACTCGCCAAAAAGGAGATACTGCTGGTGAAAATCTGTTACAAGACTGAAAAGTGTGTTTGCCCAGAGGGTTTCTCAGAATGGAGAACTGTAATTAGTTGAACTCAGAACTCCACAACTAGTGAAATTAATACAGATGTAATACAGAGAAATCTGTTCAAGAGATGTGTTGCAGCCAGCTCTGTGAAGCAACCAAATGGACTACAATGTCACTCGCCGTAGAAGGGAAGTCTTAACAAATCTCTGCACTTTTACTGTTTTTTTTTTCTTCCATAAAGCAGCTGTGATGGATTTTAATGCCAAATCATTATTCATGATAAAGTGGCACCTGACAATCCCACGTGTGCCTAGGCCTTTGTGGTACTTGGCATCTTATAGAAACTGTGAAAGTCTCTAGCCTAAAAAGAGGAGAGGAAACAAGGAGGCAGGAGAAGAGGAGCAAAGTGGAAGAACGACTTGTCTGAGGTGGGACACCTGGCCACTCATCATGACCACAAGGCTGTAATACCTTTTGACTTAATTTTGGTTTTGGCTATTTTGTATTTCTTTTTGTTACTTGCATTTTGTATTTCCTGTTTATTTTGTGGTTTTATATTTATTTGTTATCATTTGCCTTTTATATTGTTTCCTCCTTTCAGTCTGTAGTTACTGATGCAGCTGTCTTAGAGGTGAGAAAGGTAGCGGAAAATGAATATTAATTAATATTTTTCTCCACCAAAACAAAGTAGACTCTGTTGTACACGTGCCCTTATCTCAAGCACCTAGGGGGTCAGCACGTACGTGAAATCTCCGTTTTATCTTGTAGGTGCTGCACAGACAGCAGTCCCAACCTGCGAAGGAAAACTCCCCGCCTAGAGAAGAGGCTCCTCCTCCACCCGCTGAGGACAGTTGTGCCAAAAAGCCAAGATCCCGTACCAAGATCTCCTTGGAAGCTCTAGGTATCCTTCAAAGCTTTATCCACGACGTGGGTCTCTACCCTGATCAGGAAGCCATCCACACCCTCTCTGCTCAGCTGGATCTACCCAAACACACCATCATCAAATTCTTCCAGAACCAGCGTTACCACGTAAAGCACCACGGGAAGCTAAAAGAGCATTTGGGAACAGTGGTTGACGTGGCAGAGTACAAGGATGAGGAGCTGCTGACGGAGTCAGAGGAGAACGACAGTGAGGAGGGCTCTGAGGAAATGTACAAAGTGGAGCCTGAGGAAGAGAACCCCGACAAAAGCAAGGCAGCTCCAGCAGACATCGACCAGAGATAATGTGAGGCAGGAGTGCAGAAAGCAATACATTGATCCAAGGATTTTCTGGGTTTAATTTTTTTCTCTTTTTTTGTTTCCGTTGCGCATGATCCATGTGCAAACCGAACGAATTCAGCATTGCCCTATCAGACACCGCCTTGACACAGACACTCAAGTGTTACACTTCCTACATTTGACTGAAGTAATCATTGTAATCACATAGGATTATGCCTTCATTAAACTTGCACTTATGAAAGGGACATCTAGCAAGTAAATGGGAAGAAAAAGTCCTATGAAATCAGTGAAGGAAAATTTACAACTTTGTGTGTATATATATATATTTGCATAAAATATATATATATAAAAATTGCATGGGACAGAACTTTACAACCTGAAAGTATAGACTGTGAAATAAGTTCTTTAAAGATGAGACTTGTTTATGTATTAAAACCACTTCACAATGAGTTGCTTTGGCTTTTTGATAAAGTGCCACCTGCTCTCAGGGTGTGGTGACTATTTTTGAATTCCTATTTATTTTCTATGTTTATCCCTGATTATTTTTTTTTTCATTATTATATGGCTTCCTATCTTGCATCTTGATGGGTAATTTTTGAGGTATGTATTTAAAGACTTAAATCAACACTGCCAAAAAAAGAAAAGAGGAAAAAAAAAAGAGAGAAAATGGAAAAAACAAATCAGGGCACCTTAAAAAAAACAACCTAGTAAGTTAAAGTACTTTAAACACAGTGCACACTTAAAAGGATACAGCATGTTCCACTCTCCAGACAGTCCTTACTGTAGTGAACAGATGAATTTTCCTGGGATTCAGAATGACTAAAACGGAGTTCAGTGCATAGAAGACTTGTCCGTTAACGAGGTCTTTATAGAAAGAGAAGAAAGATAACGTGTTGAGATTTGATGTATGGAATTCATACTATGAACCACATTTTACTGTGGATTTTATTTACCTGTTCTCTGTTTCAGATCTTAAAATTTATAAGCTTCCTTCTTGTTGTTGCTTTTTTTTTTTTTATACTGAGGTGAAACACACACACATGCACACACAAGTGTAAAATGACACTGGGACACAGAACGCCACGATCCTGACCATCCTGTCCAGGTAAATTGCTGACAGACCGAGGGGTTGCGTTGCTGACTTCCTGTTTGCCCTCCTCGCTGGCCTCCCCCGTGTTTCTGGTTTAGCTGGGCTTCCTCCGTGTCACACGCTTTGTGCCAGTGAAATGAAGTGTTTTCAGCTGCGGGTCCCCCAAGCTGCAGCCCACCTCCCTGCTGCAGGGGGGTGCAGGCGCGCGAGGCCCTTCACACCCATCCAGCTCCTTGTCGAAGGGTTTCGCGGTGAGGCGACCTAGCTAGCAGCTACGTTACATAAAGCAGAGCTAATACTGACTCTTCAATGGCATGAGCACTAAAGCTGCAGTCTGCTATAGCATCCACCCGCTCCGAGGCATCATGTCGCAAGAGACACCAAGTAGCATTTCCTTTCCACTTCAGTGCAATGATTCCTGAGACAAGACCTCACCTTTGCTACTCTTGCAGCTGGATTGATTTCAGACGCCTGTTCAAACTGCAATCGTAAGCGTACCAACAAGGCTTCTGGGTTTTTTCTTCCTTTTTTCACATGGGCTTTTCATGTAACCTTGACAAAGACCTCATGCAATATCACTTTGAAAGTTACTTTCTGTTTACTACACCAGGCAATGTAATATAGCTGTTAATACTATTTATATATTTGAAAGGTATAAAAGGTAGGAGTTAAAAACGAAAAACAAACCTCTACATGTAGATATTTACTCAGAACAGACAATATACAGGGAGAAGACATTGCAATACAAGCTAATTCTAGCTGCTCAGTAACCTCTGGAGTTTTTAAGGGATTTTTTTCAAAACTAATGTTTGAAACGTAAGAGTATCTCTGCATAAATTTCATAGACCTTTGCAAAATGATGGTGGGTTGCTTACTTGATGCCCCTTTTGCTCTTCATCCTTTATTTCTGTAGTATGCTGCAGCTTTAATCAGAATTTCAATGGTTGCTGCTTTATATTTCTCTCAGAGCTACTCTGTCAAAACTGTCTTCTTATCCTGTAGCTGAAATCACTCCATGCATTTGAAAGGAAACTGAATTTTGCCAAGCTGCGTAAGGTTGTTCATCTGATGATGGCATCGACATTTGGTATCTTTTACACTTCAACCAAAAATTTTATTAGGTATTTTTTCAATGCTGAGTCTTGCCTTTTTATTTTTAATTTCACTGCCAATTTTGCAGTGGTTCTAAGTGAATCTGTGGGCATTTTAGCCTGTGGTCTTGCCAGAACTTTGCGAATTACAATGCATATATGTCTATTTATTCAATATCCATCATATAATATCTATTTGGAGAAAGAAACTTTTCTTGTAGTGCCTCTTAACAAAGCACAATTTTCCGCCTTTTTTGTGAAATAAAAAATAAAAAAAAACAAATTGTGTTTTATTGCGGTATCAACAATGTGAATAAGGATTAACATATTGTAAATGTTCTTTTTTCCATGTAAATCAACTTTATCTTTGTTATCACTAAGTGATAATTAATTTTTAACTTATGTGCATTGTTAGGCTGTTAGAATTTTTTGGTTGTTGAAATAAAACGCATTCAATAAATATGACTTAATTTGTCAAGTAATTTACTGGGCCTTTTTTCTTTCCTGCTGAGTTCAAGTGGAACAAGGTCTGCAGAATGGAGGGGGCACATCTGCATGTTGAAAAAAAGAGTTGATCAGCGTTACGGGGGTTTGAGAACCTGCACAAGCTCCCTGGGGTTGGCACAGCTGACAAATCTGTCACCTGGGACTGACCCGCTGTGTTACTGGCTCTCAGTGTACACATTATGTGCACACACCAAGGGCCCTCCGCTGGGGAGGGTGTGGGTGCCATCAGCCTGCCAGGGAACATGCTCAAAACACACATAAAGATCCACTTCCAGTCTGCTGTCTTCTTTTGCTGGTAGATTTTTTCTGTTTATAATTAAAAAGCCACAAATGACTGCGTGTCAGGAAACTTTTGGAGCACACATGTCCATGGTTAATGGACATAATAAAAGGCTTTATTATATTTATAGCCGGGCATCCTACTGAGTGTCTAGAGGAATGCCGGAAGGATTGATGTATCTGAGAAATGTGTGAAATAATTTTGGGGAGAATACAGATAAATGGAAGAAATTGCTTAAAATTCTTAAGCTAACAAAGTGGTGAGTGCCTGGATTCAATCCTGGCAGACAGATCCTATACTGCGCATCGTACTTGAGTTGTCCAGGAACTGAGGTAGAACAGTTTTTAAAAGCATTTATTATTTTTGCTGTCATTCCCGTGCAATAGTTCTTTTTGTGGCTTATTTACATCCTATATAAAATACCTTTTTGCTCCCTTGAGGAAAAAATAGGGGGGAAAGCGGGGTTGGGGGGGGGGAGAAGTAACCACATCTTTGGATATCCAGCCACCTGCTTGTCACTTGAATTTAATCTGAGACCAAATAAAAACTAAGCATCTCTCTCTGCTCAGGGAATGTGTGGGCACCTGGAAGCTGCGCACAATGGCATTTGGTTGAGTGCCGTTCTCTGGAGTGCACGGCTGCTCTCCCTACACTCACCTCGCAGGGGGTCCTGGGCTGCCCGTGCCCCTTCCACAGGGCACATTTAACCAACCACCTCCACACCAGAGCAGCAGCCTGTTTGTGTCGGGGAAGGGCTGTAACAGGACAACTGGAGCCTGGCGCTGCTGGCGCGCTGCTCCTGCTCTGCACGGCAGGCGTTGCCGGGCACAAGGCAGGCCAGGCTGGGGTTCCGCCGGTCTTCATGGGCATGGGGGTGACAGAGGGCACGAACTGGCCTTCGGAACTGCACCGGACAGGTGCTGTGAAGATGCTGATGGTGTTGGATTGGGTGTCCTTTTCTGCCTGCCAGTGGGACAATAAACAAAAGGAGAGGCAGCTCTCACTTCACTGACAGAAAATTTTATACATGCACTCTCTGTGTGTGTAGCTAAGTAATATATGGAGAAAGCCACACACACAAATATTTTAATTGGGGGAAAAATCCTATAAACATATGGGTTCTTCCAAACCGTAAAAAAAAAAAAAAAAAAAAATCATTTAATAGCTGCTATAGCAGAAATATTTCTATTAATGCTTCTACTTCTCTATTCTTTTACATGCTGCTGCTCCTATTTGTTGTTCATGTTTTAGTCATCCAGACATATGTATTTCTAATTTCAAACCTGTGTGAGTGAAAATTAAACATTTTAAGATTAGTTTTGAATGGTTTTAAGATTATGAACGTACTATTGCCTGAAGTTCAGCATTGCTTAGATAGAGGTATCTGCTCAATCTCTTCCCACTTACTTAGTAACCAATTATTTGCTCTAGACTAAACTGATTAGAATCCTTCATTGATGAAATTTTGTTTCTATACTGAACCCGTTAAACATGGAGGGATAAAAGCTAGATACATCTGACAGTGAGCAAATGGAATCTTAAAATCATAAACGAGTCATTACAAAAATTCTCCACTTACAATATAAAGTGCAGTGATTAATTAAAGATGCAGTTTTAACTTATTTATAGCCATTAAAAAATCATACTGGTTTTAACACAAAATAACATGAGCCAAGTCATCCAGGGGAGGGATGCCATCAGCCTGAGACTTGGGGAGCAAGCAGCGTGACAAAGCCAACAGGGAACAGCAAATGCAGGCCACCCTTGAAACCTTTGGAAAAGTGCACAGAAGCAAGGATGGAGAGAGGTGGCTCTGGCGTCCCTGCCAAGATCCACTTCTTTCTGCTCACATACAGACACTTCAGGAGTGTGAAAGCCCCGTTTCACTGCAGTGGCAGGAAACCTGTGCGCTCACTCCTTGGCTGTGGCGCAGATGGTGGGGAGCGTGCCAGCCAGGGAGCGTGCTGCGGGTGAGTCAGCCCCACCTCAGGCAATAAGATGATACAGGGGAGGGAGAGACAGCGAGCAGGTCAAGTGCAGATTTCTGCGGGCTTTCCCCTCCTTCCAGAATTTTTGGTTGCTGATGGCCAAATGCTGGTCTTGCTCGACTGGTGGGTACAGGTCACTGGAACCAGGGGAAATAAAAGGTGGTGGGAGGCAAGGTGAGGCTCACATGCTGAGCTGGTGAGCCATGGCTGCTGTTCCCCTGGCTGGTTTGGTTGTGTGAAAGGCTGCCCTGCTGCTGAGCAGCTCATCTCTGCTGGGGGTCCTACGCACACACCAGACACATCATGCTCCAGCCCTGCGACTCTGTCTGCAAGGCAGTGCGTGCTCAAGGCAAGGAGCTACAGCCGGTTCCTCCTAAGAGGAGTGGTGTAATTTACCCTGCAGAAGGGGGTCTGGTCTTGATTTGAAGACCTCAGGAGCTGGAAAATCTACTGTTACCCTCAGTATTTTGTTTGAATGGTGGTTTCTCTCCCTGCTAAATCTGGACCATATTCTAAGGGGAATTTGTCTGGCTTTCCCTTCCTGGTTTTCTTTTATGTTAGGCTTTTCTCTTCTAGGTGGAAGTCCCAGGTGCTGAAGGATGGGGTTTTTTTCCTCCTAAAGTAGCTGATCTGATCAGATGAATTTTCTTGAATTGAAGCTTAGTGTTCAACTGAGGCTGATTGTGGCTATTTCAAGGGGAAAAAAAAATCTGCTTTGGCTCATGACAGAGTTCCCCCTTGCAGTCCTTTTGAGAATGCATCAAGATAATGACAGAAAGAGAAGCATTTTAATAAAAAGGCTATTTTCTGCTTGTGAACCTTGAATGTTCACAGGTACTACCTGTCACTATGTTTAAGTTACATAGGTTTATTCTCCACTTATGCTACATAATTGTTGCTTTTCATCTAATTTTATTAACCACGAGAAATGATCTACCTTGGCACGGGGTGAAGATCACCAATGAAATGTTCTCAGAAAAGAGACTTATTTTTATGACCAATCTTAATCAACAGTGTAGTTTGCAACAGCAGAAATGCAGGTAGTGTTCACTAGCAAACTCTTACCAGGTAAGGTACAGAAGAGGCACAGGGTGGGTGAATTATTTGCTCTAGACTAAACTGATTAAAGCAAATAATCTTCCTCCCAAGATGAAGAGAACCGTAAGGCTGCTGTAAGAGTAGGGATTATGGGACCAGCATGAACAGTAAGGTACCTGGATCAGCACAGATAGGGCTCCTGCAACTGAGAAATGGGTCAGGTGCCTTCAGGCAAAAATCAGAGCCCTACTGGAGTAAAACAGATGCTTTTGCTCTGTAAGGTAGCTCAGAGATCCAGACACAAGAAATATATTGGCAAGGGAAGATCAGAAAATATAATGTCTCCTTTGCCTCATTCAGTGTTTTCACACTCGAGCAAGAATAATAGAAGGGATTTCGTAGTTCTTGGGCAGTGTTTAAAAGTGCTTCATGCCTTTGGCACTGCCAGGACCTGACGTGCATCCCCCTCTTAGGGGTTTACCTGGCTGAGACCCAGGTCAGCTCCTTTGCTGGCAATAGCTGTGGTGAAGCGAGCAAGAGCCAGTGAAAATAAGCCTGGATCTGAGCTACCAAAGCAAGACCAAGGATGAGTGTGCCCTGTGGAGGACTACAGCGGGCGGCTCTGAGGGCCCCATGCTGTAACTGTGGGGAGGTTTCCAGACCTGCTCCCATTACAGCACCAGAATAAATGTGCCACCAGCCAATGCTGCCTCTCCGAGTGACTCTGGGCACAACTTTCAAGCTAGGGCTTTCTGAGGCGCTGCCTTCCTTCACAATGGAAAGTGCCAGCCAAACATAAAGTAAGCGCACATGCATAGACCACAGCCCTTCTGAGACAAGAGCTGCAGAAATATAGTATCGCCAGTGCAGACCCCTCCAGAGGAAGACACCAGTCACAGCCTCGTTGAGGTGTTGTCAGCAGGCTTGTGCCTACCTACCCGTTTCTTAACCCATGTGCTGCAGGTCTATAAAATTCGTGTTTGAATGGATGTGCTTTGATGCCATGGTAGTGCTGTGAAGTACAAAGTTAAATGTTGGCATTACCCCAAAGGGCAACCACTCCCAGAAAAGGTATTTGCTACTGCAGTTCTTCTCATCTGTTTCATATGGCTCTGTGCACTGTAGAGCTAGTAAGGTAGCATGAAACAGTGTTGGAATAATGTTACGCCCTCCTCAGACACCCGAAACTCAGCTGAGCTCTTTTGTCCACAGTTGTATGAAGAGACTGCACTTCTCTGTCCTACTTTCTTACTGTGCTTTTCTTTTCTAAGGATGGAAGTGGGAGAAAGAGGCTGCTGGAGGGACACCATTCATAAGCCAGCATGGTGCCGAAAGCGACAGAGCTGCTCTGTCACAGCCTTGGGACACCTGCTCCTGGGTTGAAATAACTGAGCAACCTGAACACGAGCAGCAGTGCCTCAGCAGCAACCACCACCATGATGTCCTCGGACATCTTCCTTACAAATAGACTTGGGAGGTGACCTTTCCACGTCCCAAGTCTGACTAGTTCAGTCAACAAGAGCCACATGCTCTTGGCTTCAAGGGGAGAGGGACCAGCTCCTTCTTGCCCTAACAGACTGTTCCTTGCCTGCACAGCCTTGGTCCGTCTTTACCGTCTGATGAGAGTACATGCTACGGTCATCACAGTTTCAGCTATTTAAGATCAGAGGTGATCAGAAGAAGCATTTGGCATGTGTTACCCCTCAGGGGAGCAGAAGGTGTAGCATATTGGTCTCATGGACATGAAGGGGACTCTTGCAAGGAAACTGGAATACAGTGTGACCAGCAAATTCAGTCCTTCGCCACAGGGTCCACCCTTCAGTTTCACAAACCAACCAAGTCTCCTCTGTTTGTATTTAAAGGCTATTTTTCTCCTCTATTTGTATTTAAAGGCTATTGCAGAATATCATTCCCTCAATGGATCTATTTTCACAAGCCATTTAGCATCATTTGTTCTGTGTCAACATTGTCCTTTCATTTAGTTTCCCCCACCCAGCATCCCCTCCTGATCTCTGGCCACCCATCACCCAATATATTCATAGACAGCAGCTGCACCTCCTGCAAACTGTGCACCACGGCGCCAAGCCGGCTCAGCCCTGGCCCACCATGGGTATCTGCACTTGGCTGGTAGTGAAACCACTGGCAATCCTGTTGTTTCCAGCACTTGCCTGTCCACTGCGGGGCTGAGGGCCCTGCCCCTGAACTCTGCCATCTTACCTGGGTCACCGCAGGCCTTAGCCGCCCAGTGGCTCCTCCTGCCTCAGTGGATCCCCCCAGCTCTGGAGCCACCAGCACTGCCTGCATGCTCCCACTCTTGCACCAAAGTCATTTAAGGACAACATAAAGCCTTCCAGAGCCCAGACTGCCAGCAAGGTGGATGCTGCCCTCAGCCCAATGCTCTGACAACCCCAGGCCGGCCCGCGGGTGCCTGTGCCTCCTCACACCAGCTGCCTCGGCACCTGCTGCCCCTGTGTTGCCGAGACAGACTGCAGGCACAGCCAATCAGGAGCGGCGCTGCTGGGGCCCCAGCCAATGGGACAGGGAAGAGCCAAGGTGGGTGGGGTGTGCACTCACAGCTGAAGCACGGTGTCTGCAGCAGCCATTTTAGATCCCTGGCGGCCATCTTAGGCATGGCAATCACCGGTGGAGGACACGTTGCTGGGACCACATGGCATCCTGCTGCCAGTGCTCTCCCTGCCGCGGAACGGGTGCCCGAGGCAGGAGGGAGTCTGCTCTGCCCAGGTTTCCTGCCTGCGAAGCTGGGGGTTGCCCCGGCATGAGGCCACCAGGCCCCGTGTGGTGGCGCAGGCACGGCCCTGTCCCACCAAGCACCCCAACGGGCTCTGGCAGCATGCTTCAAAGGCGAAGCTTGTCCCTAGAAGAAAGAGAAGTGCTTGCAGCTGCCCCAGTAATGAATGGCTGGGACACAATCCAGCGCAAAGGCAAGCCCGTACTCCAGCTCTTAGAAAACTTCCTCAGCACACAAGGGAGAAAACAAAAATGCCCCATGCAAGTGAGGTAATGAAAGACCGCAACGAATAGCTACCAGCAAGAGAAGCACATGCATTAATCACAATATGTTTGAAGGTAACTGGAGAAATTAACTTTTCTCTAAATGCACAGAGGTGACAAAACCTGGGTTGTGAGCATATAGGACACAAACCATGGTACAATTATCCAGTGGAGGCCAGCTGCTCTCTGCAGAAAACGAACCCCTGTAAATGTGGGTGGATAAACAGCATCATTCAGACCTACATGACCACAGGCGTTGGCTACCCTGCCGGGGTGGCCATGGCCCCCAACACAGTGTGCCTGGAGCTGACAACTTTCCGTGCTGGAAAGCAAGCAGGACTGCGGGGCTGAGAAAGGTAAGCATACCTGTGCCAGCCTGCTGAGACCTCAGCTTTGCCCTGTCTGGCAACAGTCCCCTGCTGCAAAGAGGGAGGAGGCTGTCATTAGGCCTCTCCCATTAAGGGTTTCACCTTTTATAGTCCCTTGCCCACCGTGCTGAACTGGGCCACGTGGTGCTGCCTCAAGGGAGCACCAGGAATTAAAGACCTGGGAAATGCCTGCTGCTATAAACTCACAAGGCCTTAGGGGCTTCTTCAAGCCTCCCATCCATTTAAAGCCACCGAGGATTTGGCCCATGATGTTTTAGTGGCTGGTTTTGTTCCTCTGGCTGATTTCTGCTGTCGCTGTGTATGGCCCATGAAGCTCTCTTGGCCTTTAACAAGACCCTCTGCTGTTCTAGTGCCTTGTGTATTTTATCTCAAAGGCCTTGGGATCTTTTCCTCTTTCTTGTTGTCTTTAAAAATGCATGCGTGGCTGCTGGGTGTTGGTTTCATAATTGATGGACATGGTCTTGGCAATCTCCTTTTTAAGGGCCATTCCTTGTCACATAAATACTATCTATCAGTACCCATTGTCTTTATAGCAGTCTTGAGCAAACAGTTTTATTTCCAATCAGGACATCACACATTGATCTAAACACTCATCTGTAATGGATCAATTTACATTAGGAGAGCAGTATTGTAGCATTGCTGTTCATTATATTGAAAGAAGTACATGTTTAGTTACAGGCTAAAATCAATTAAACAGCCCTGTGCCTTTTGCTGTGAGAAAGTCAACAAGCCAGTCTGTCTTGGACAACTATTTGCAGCTACAGCTCCTTAAAAAAAGGACTCCCAGCATCATCCCCTTTCTCTGAGTTCTTGGTTTCTCCTTCAGAGACTTCTTCTGCAATGTTTTGCTTGTCGTGCGGTCTGGTAAAACACTCTCAGCTAAAATGCATGCAAGAGAAATGAAGGCAGTCTTGCTGCTGCTGTTGTGGAGAGGGCTTTCTCAGGGCCACGCAAAGTTATGCATCCTAAAGGGAAACCTGCGCTTTCACCAGAAGGCTGCCTGGTAACACGTGATGGTATATGTGGGAGATGCTGCAAAATGTAGATGATGCTGTTTGTATCTTCATGGGTGAGATCACTATCTCCAAGTGCCCCTGATTTCAGGGGAGGAGAAGAGGAATTGGGAGGTGGGGAGGAATTTGTACTTTACTGTTTCTTGCCTTACTGCAAGAGAGGAGAATGCAAGGAGTTCTGGAGGCTTTCTGACTAAAAGAACTGTGATTTCAGCTGGTGATGTAGCTGCAGAGTAGGAACCTGCAATTTCAAAAGCAAAACACATAGGGGAACTGCAGGGCAATGCAATGATGGGATTTGAGGAGCAAATCTCTGTTCTGGGGCTCTGGCAGATGTAGCTGTGGCAGATGAAGGTGTTGCCCCAGCACTCTGCCAGAAGTCAGTGTCCTCACTGTCAAAAGGGAGTGTGTGCTCCTGCCCTACTTGCCGCGCACTGTCACTGCAGCAGGGCCAGCAAGCGGCTGGGCTCTGGGCTGCCAGGCCCGATCACCAATGATCCCACTGGCTTCTGCCTCCTGGCAGCAGCTGGTGAAGCTCATGGGCTAGGGTGAGCCCGTGGCCATTGTGGCAGTGCTGAGGAGGCCAGGCCAAACCTCAGCGCTGCCGTGCTAGGTGACTGAAATCAAGAACTTTTGCTTTTCCTTGTGGAAAAGCTCTGATAAACAGGTAAAAGTGATCAGCTGGGATGGGCTCTTACTTTGTCGTAAGAATTCCCTCACGATCTGGTGGGCCTGTGCTGTGGAGGACTTGTACAGCCTTCCTGTTTTATGTGTGTATGTGTGTGCATATATGTTTTTTTGGCTTGAGACTTTGTCCACTCCTTCTCTACCACTCAGGCCGTTCCAGCCCTTGTCCTACTCTTTCATTACATGCACAAAACTCTGCTGCAATGCTAATAATAATAATGAGAGGGAAGGAGTAGCTTATTAAGAAATTGATCTTTGTTTTGCTCTTGAATAAAGAGGCAGACCTCGAAACTGCTGAAGCCATTCAGTTAATTGGTTATTGGCTCTCTTGAATGATTATATCCACCCTGGTTCCACCAAGTTCAGCAGGTCTTGTGCTGGTCAATTAGCCTTTGGCATCCTGGAAGGGAAATGCTTCATTCAGGTTTTCTCACAGCCTGTTTGTGTAGCATAAGGCGGACTGAGTGGGAGAGGTTCCCCATGGGCAGTAGGGGAACTTATTAGCACTCACGGTCTGAATCCTGCCCTTGAATGGGCACCAAAGGGCATCTTTGCCTGTGCCGCAGCCCTCTGAAAAGGTGGATGCTTTTAAGTGGAAAAATCTGCCCCAGGGACTGCACCGCAGGAGGACAGCCAAAGCGAGAGGGGTTTTGGAGGGACCACAGTAATTTCTTCCAGCATGACCTTCACCCCGTGTGTACCAGGGCTTGACTGTCCTGTAGGCTGAGCAATGCCAAGCAGAGCCTGGATATCAGCTTTTTTGCTGGCTGTGTGGATGGAAGCCCTGTTGCTTGGTCACAGTTGGTCTGCAAACTCACTAATCACTACTGCTTGATTTGTTCAGCATTACCAGGACTATGCAGAGCTGAACAGCTGATGCCATTTAGTGGCTTTTCCTACAGAGTTCTCAGTCCTGCCTTCACCGCTATGGCTTGCCAAAGGGCTCCAACACTTGCATTGCTGTGCTGCAGACTCTGTAATAATAGTTGGTTATATTCAGAGAATTCAGTTCAGATTTTAAAACCTCATCAAATAGTTAATGACTGACTATTTCAACACAGCAGTTCCTGCAAGACTTGGGAGAGAAGAGAGAGAGGGAGACGGAAAAGTTATTCATGTCCCATCTGTCTGGAACGCTTGTCCCCTCCCTCCCACCCACTGAGTCACTTCCTCCCTTTATATCTCATTTAAAATTTTTCCTTTCCCCTTCAACTTATGATTAACAGGCACTCACTCTCTGCAAATGGTTTCATTTTTTCTGATGCAACGTTAGTTAGGGTTCTATGGATAAATAGAGTGTATTTTCTTGCCAATGCATGTATGGGGTGAAATGCAGTATATACCGCATATATGTCCACATAAACAAACACATCAACTGCTACAGCATTCAGGTAGTGATCCGGCCTCCCAAACAGGCAAGGAACTTGCAGTGTACTGCCATGGTTATTTTGACCCTGGTACCCAAAACGCAGTGCTGAGGTGTACAAGAAGAGGCACCGTGAGGTGGAGGTCTTTTAGGGCAGCAGCTGCTAGTCTAGAGAGGGGTTGACTCAGCTCTAAGACCCGACCCAGGTAGGTCCATGGGTTGGGGCCACTTAGCTTAAATGCTTCAAGGTGTGTTTGTGATGGGGCTTGGCTAGCGCAGCCCACTGCCTTGTTGCCAGAGTTTAAGAAGGATCCCTTTTAAGGGGGGGGAAATGATTTTGGGGAGTGTTTTGCAAGGCATGAGGAAGAAGTCTCCTAAGCAAGGAGCTCTGCAGCCTGTGGGTATGTGCTGACCTGGTACAGCAAGCAGGGGAGTAGACTAATTACAGGCTTCTGATGAAGGAGCAGGAATAATTGCAGAAGAGGAGCATGCTGGTGGATTCTTCCTGGAAGCAGCCAAGGTAAGGAGGAGGAGCTGGGTGCTTCCTGAGCAGGCGTGTGAGGTAGTGGCAGTAAGTATGTAAGCTGTAGAGCAGATGAAGCTAGTAAGGAGTAAACCTGAATCTCCTTGTATAAATTAATTGAGTCACTTGAGGTTTCTCAGTGAAGGGAGGGAACATGAGGTCCGATGCTATGTATTGCAGAAACCTTGTATGTGTTCTGTCTGCTTTAGCTTTCTTGCACATGTCTCAAAGATGGGATGTTTTATCTACTTAGCACCTGTACTGTGGTGGTACAGGAATTTTTTTCTGAGTGGTGTCAACCTGACATCCCTGAGGAACAAAAAAAGCCACATGAGCAGCTGTTTGTGACTGGGGGAATTCCAGTCCGGGAGAGATAACAGCATCACTGTGTTCAGCTACTAGTTGCTGTCTTCTTCTGTAATCTCCTTCAGTAACAAGATCCCACTAGCTTTTCTGGTTCCTGTCATTTGGCCATAAGCTGATGGGAGATGCCATAAGCTGGTAGTATGTCCACTCTGGGGTGCACCCTGGGGGCACAGACGTGTCACAGAGTCTGTGCAAAGACCCGGCTTGGCTCCCACTGGAGGCTTTGGCTGTGTGTGGGTCCTGCAGAGCCCTAGGCTGGCTCTCTGCCAGCCTTCTAGTTCCAGCTCGCTACAGGGATGCTTGGGCTGCCTCTGTGCTGGGCTGGCACTGATCCATCAGTGCTTTTTCTGGCTCTGACTCTGTGTCCTGTGAAAGTAGCTGTCCTGTTTCCAGGCCTGTGTTATGTGGAGCTTGGACTGGGCTCACGAGCCATAGCCAGGCCTCTGAATATTTGCTGAGAACTATCTTCATCTTGCACACATGGGTGATGGTGCAGGTGGGCTGAGGCAGGCCCAGGAACTGCGGGGGTGGGGGGGGCACTGTATTTGCTGTAACTTTACAAATCATGAATCTGTGTGCACTGAAACCCCAGCAGCTTCCCTTGAAGGGTAGGGCTGGGGAGGGAATACACTGGTCTTGTGGCTTTTATGACACCTAATAGGAGATTGTAAAATGGCCATTGAATTTTATTGCATTTGCGGGAGACTTGATGAGTCCAAGGATGGTGTGCTGTGTTACTGGAAGTCCAATAACCACTGGTGCTGATGTTACTGAGTCTTGCTTTGTTTGTTTGTTTTTTTTAAAAAAAAAAAAAAAGGAAAGGTTGTTAGTTTATTCTCCCATGCCTTCTCTCTGATGGGTAGCTATGCATTCTTCAGAGACTTTCTTTACCAGCTTGCTTTTGGAATGTTTTACACATATGCATGTAGGGACAGTATAGCTGCCTTTGTACTAAGGGGCAAATGAAACTAGTATTTCATTTGCCCCAGGGCAACCTTTGGAAATAAGACAATAGACTGGGTTGTTTATTTCCCTAAGAGATGTTAATGATTAACTCTGAAAAGAAAAGCAATTCTTCTACCTGTTCTACATAAGCTTTCACAGCTCTACGCAACAGCAAGATATCTCTAGGTAGTATATGGCTTGCAAGAAGCTAAGCTCTGTAACGTTACTGTGCAGACAGATTTGGCTGCTGGAGAACTAATTCAGCCTAAGATTTTTAGTACTGCCAGTTGGCAGAAGTGATCATATATGTAAAACCTTAAGCTGAGCCAGAAAAACCTGAGTTCAAATTGCTTGCCAGGGATTGTAGGATAGAATGATTAACCTGATTTTATATTTTTAGATAACTATCAAGTGCCCGAATATTTATAGTAATAAATGTCTTCCATATGTGCTGATACTGCATCCATGGAGTAAAATAGCATGATACAGTTATTGTCTTACTTGAAGATGTTAATTTTAGCTAATCCTATAGGCACATGAATCATGAAACACTGGCCCAATTTCTGCCAGCTTCTGTGAGACGCATCTGACTGCTTATGTGAGCAATGCAGGTCAGCAGAGAGCTCAAGGCAAAATTCCAAGAGTGCTGGGGATCCTGAACTCTCTTTTCGGAAGAGATACAGGCACTTGATATTTAAGCACTTAAACCTGCAGGTGGGCACTTTACTAGCTTATACCTTCTGAGGCATACTAGTAGATGCCTGGATGCATCTTGAAGTGTCAAGATGCCACTGAAAATAGTCTTTAACCTACAAGTCATTGTCATGTAACCCTGTGATCCTCCAAGTCAAAGTTGGCAGGTGGCTCTTAATTTCCGAAATTAATTTGATGCCTGATAGACTGGTACAATAGCAATGCTGGTGTCTGTTGGCCTGACTTGGTATGGTACTGAGGATGCTCAGCTACTGCAGAGGTAGTGCTTCTCTATGGAGGTCAAGCTTTTAAACACACCTTAATGTAATAAAACATCTTCAGTGCATCACTGTAGAGATACTCTCCAGTTGTTTTGAAAAAGGAACAGAGGAACTGTATGAAGGCTATAAAAACAGAGAAAGAGAGACTAAACCAATATTCCAGTAGTCTTTTCTTCCCTTGAAATAGAGGTAAGCCCGCCCAGACGTCTTCCTCTTAAATACCAACTGCTGCATCTGTTTTAAACCAAAAATAATACCTTTTGATTGGAAATGTTTCAATAACATTATTTGTGCATTTTATTGAGGCAGAGGTTGCAATTATTAGAGTCACCAGGAATTTCAGACATTTAAACACAGCCTTTATTTCTCCAGAGTAAACCACATCCCTGTGTAATTATTCTTCTATCTAAATGCCTTCAAACCAAGTCCTAAACCAGATCTGACATTTGTTGCTGGTGGTCCCTTTTACAAATCGGCCCTTGAAATGAACATGCAGGGCTAGACAAATGCTGAAGAGGTTGGGCTGGTCCCTGGGGATGCTGAGAAAGGCAGGGCTAGTGAAGGATGCAGCGCATAGCCCTGGGTAGTTCTGTGGCTGTGAGCAAGCTGCCTTTGGTCTAGTCAGGTACTGTAGTCTGGTCGCTGCAGATTTTAAGAGTAAGAAGAAGGGTTTGTCTGGTCATGGAAACTGCTCCTTCAGCCATGTGATCTCTTTTTGGCTTTTCTTTCAGCTGGCTTCTCACTAAAAAGCAAACAACTGCATCTGTGGTAGAGAAGGGACTTGGCTCACCAGCCAGAATGCTGCTCGCACCCGCTACACACACACACTCTCACACACCCCACCCCCACCCCCAGCATGGTCTCAGTGTTGCCCTCTTATCTTTTCAGCAAACGCTTTTGTAACTTTAATTAAAAAACTGAGACCTCTAAGAGGCTGCTAAGGCCAGAGTCCCCTTTGTTTTCTGGCTTCTCTACATCCTCTATTGGCAGCACAAAGGCTAGGCATTTAAGCACTTTCAGTTTCAGTTTCCTGATGCTTCCAGCACACTATAAATAAGAATTTGGGTCTAAAAGTCTGTAAAAATTCTGACATCAATGAGAACAAAAAACCTTGAAGCCAAAGGAGGTGCCCAGCTTATAGCTTAGCTTGGAACACAGAGGGGGGAGAGTTTGTTTAGGAGGTGACTTGAGGCAGGAGTAGTGAAAGAGGAATCCTCTTCACCTGTCCGAGGAAGTTTCAGCACCTGCCTATTTAAATCTCTAGCAAATGCTTGCTGGCTTGGAGGGAGCAGGATTAGGCTCATGGTGGAATGCAAGGATGACAATTGTGACTTCTGTCCTCTGCTGTCTGTATGGTTTTCCTCCCATGTAATCTCTAAGAAAAGATGCTGAGCAACCCAAATGATGTGTCAGTCAGGACTTTGGTAACCCCAGAGGGAAGCAGTTGCCATCTTGCCCAGAGAGCCTTATGCTACAGCACTTTGATACCATTTGTGCACTTCTCCAGGTTCTGGGCTTTCCTGACTATCTGAAATTTCCTTCTCCCTTTTCTCAGGGTAGCAGCATGTCAACTGCTTCCTCCTGCCCTACCCCATAAAACCTCAACAGTTCTCAGGATAAATATTGTTCTTGCTTATTCTTGTGATAATGGTGAGCCTGCAATAACAAAGAAGCAGAGTGAAATACAGAGCTCTTATTCCAGTAAAAGAAAGGTAGGTCTCAAGCCCTTGTTCATCTGAGGGCAAGCAGGTTCCTGGCAAGAGTGTGGGTGTGCACTAGTATTTTTGAGACTTTTGTCTATATAGTAGACCAGGTCTTGAGTGCACTGTCAATTAAGGGCAGGAATTCAAAATGATTCACAGCAGATTACACCAGCCTGTCTCTTGATGGAGCATACTCTGGTCCTGCGCCTGCAGGTGTTGCACAGACTGCCAAGCCTGGAGCTAGCCTGCAGTTATGCTGTCAGCCTTGCTTAGATCTAATGCTTTATGACAACTGTCTACCTGTAATGTGGTAATGGGCTGAAAACCTCTGCAAAATTGATAGGGTCTCTCACAAAGAAGGAGAAACTTCTAATGTGACAGGCCTGATCTCTTCTTAAGGTCCATGTGAACTGCAAAGGTTTATTTGCAACTGGAAGGCCTGGTTCTTCTTCTGCCCCTGACAAGAGGGGTGGTTGTGCTGGTGTCTATGAAGCTGCTGGCCTCCTACTTTCTCTCAGTGCAGGGGGAATCAACCTGTTGCATTTTTAGGCACTTTAAATCTGTTAACGACTCTGAAACCTAAGATACTGTTGGCTTCTATCTTCTAGAGCTTCCTGTGTTCTCTGCCTGTACTTTTCATGTTCTGGATAAAATCATCTTCTGCCTTCAAGATGTTTCCAGGGTTTATACAATAAGTTGGTTATGTTTAATCCCTAAAATCTGAGACATTGTCTAGAATGATTAACAGTTAGTGTTCTAGATGAAAGAAATTATGCTTAACATTGAAACATGGCCTGTATAAAAGGGGCCAGATTCCTAACTACCTTTTACTGGTGTGATCCAGGAATAGCACCAGTGACTGTGCTAGATCAGTGTTAAGTGAGAGCTGGGCCTAAAATATCCTGATGCACTTGCAAACCTTCCAAACTTTCTATCCCGCTAAAAGCACTGCAATTGGGAAGTTGCAGCTATGGGAGGGGTGGTCCCCCTTGCTCTGGAGAGGCCCAGGTATGTTCACTGTTCATAAATACATGAGCTACAGGCCTTTTTCCCCACGCCCCCTATTGCAGTTGATGGCACAGTGTTGTCACCATCTTAGTCTGGTTCCTGGCACAGGACTTAATGACAATGAAAATCTACATTTGCGGCTGAAGTGTTGCCATTTTAGCTGGTGTATCTAGTTGTAGCCTGTCCTTTTCCAGCTGCCCAGCTTCCATCCTAGCTCAAACAGGCCTAGGGCTGGCGTGAGGTATTGGCAAGGTGGGCACTTGCCTGGGGACAGCAGAACAGCAGTGGTCTCCTGATGTACTTTGGCTGTATGGGAGACTGGCTAGTGCAAGTGGGGGTGACTGCTGTGGGTAAGTGCCAGGCTCTTTGGGAGTGGAACAGGGAGACTGACCCTCAGGGCCCGCTCGCTGGCATGAGTGGTCCAGCCCTGTTTTTGGGTGTGCTGCTTGTGAAGCCAGGAACTGGGTCTTGGGGCTGTTGACTGTGCTCTCATCTCAAGATCAGAGTCTCCTCCAGAGAAAACATGGATGTTTACACAAAGCACAACTATCCAAACAGCCATGTGATAATTAAGAGGCCTGAGGCTGCAGGATAAACCCTTCTCTGTGACCTTCTCATCCTCCAGAGTACAGGCCCCCGTGGTAGCTCTGACCCCCCCTGCCATTCACTGTCACCATCTGTGGGCTTATCATGCTTCTTAAAGAGCCCATAAACCCATTAGCTCTGGGTAAATGATCCCTGGGCTGTCTTTAGAATAATTAAAGCCACAAGGCAAACAGTTACTCTGGACTATCAGCAGCATATCAACAAAACTTGTGTCTTGAAATGTGTGTTCAATTTCTGTTATTAAAAGGCACAGAGCCATATGTGAAACATTACCATGCATCTTTGTGAAATTAGCAGAACTATTTGAACAACCATTTTGTTTCTATTAAAACAGTGCCTTATTATTTTTTCATACTTGTAGGAAGGTGAGGGAGCCTTTGGAAAGCAGGAGGGCTCAGGCAGGCAATCTGACTTCTGTAGCCACTGACTGTTTGCTGTGCAGAGGTGGACACTATCGGAGAAGCCCAGGCAATGCTGGTCATAAATGGGGGAAGAGGAGCAAGATGAAGAGTCCTATGTTGCTTTTAATCCTGAGATCCAGAAGACTGCTGGTAAATGCTCTACTTTGAGGCTTTCACAGAACTTACCAAATTTAGTTCCTATTAGGGTCAATAGAAGTTTGACTGTTGATTCAGTGGGAAAAGAAAAAAGACTAATGGTGAGTGTGCTTTGAAATTCCCACTGCTTATGGTTAGGAACATATGTTAGAAAAGTGATGTCACTTCTGACTGCTTATGAACTTTCAAAATACCATTAGACTTTTTTTTAAAAAATAAAAATATCTAGTTCTTAGTTTCTTGAACTGGCCCTCTGAAAATTACACCAAAAACACTTAAGGGCAAGGTTTTCTGAAGAAAGGAGAAAAAGGAAGAGGAGCTGTTTCTGATTAATAGTGACCAGTAACTGTGGGCAAGGTCAACATGTGGCATACAGCCAGGTTTGAAGGAAAACATGGTATGAATGTTCTGTCATTTAAAGGACACTTAAAAAAACCTTCCAAAACAAACCAACCAACCCCAAAATTATTGATCTGTTTAGTAGCACACTTGGCAATTGAAGCTAGCATACAAGTCCCTCTTGTGGAATGAGTACCTTCAGTTCTGCCTCTGAGTGGCATACAGAGGTTTTTTAATGTTTAGTGAATATAGTTGGGGTCTTTTTTTGTGCATGTCTGGCTTCAGGGGTGTTGAAGATGAGTGAGATCATATTTGGAGATGATGATCGTTAAAGAAAATTCCAGTGTTTCTTGCCAGGCCTAGTTATCAGCCAAATGTATTGAGATAAGGCAGACAAAACTGAAATAAATATGAAATCAGTTGATTTAGTTGGCTTAGTCAAATTGAACAACAACATCCCCTGATAGTCAGAGCTGAATCAGCAAATATAAAAAACCCAAGACAGTCAACCCTACACTTACAACCCACTTGAGGTTTTCACGCTGACAACCTAGTCGCTAAGTATAAATAGTTCTCCCACTACTGGTTTGTCTAAGTCTCGAGTTATATTCAGGGATATGACTACATCACTAGCCTTGCAATCTTAACTTGGTTTGTTGTGGTGTTTTGGGTTTTTTTGGGTTTTTTAACTAAACAAATACATTGGAACTTTTTTACTGTGCCAAGTATTTCTGCTAGAAAATATTCTGGAGGATTCATGTAATAACAAACATGTGAAGGATTTCTGATATGAGAGGGTCTTGTATTAATTTTTTAGCTCCAGAATGAGATTAACTTTTCTAAAACTGCTTAAAATCTAAACCCATATACCTCCAAATGTGCAGTGGCCAGAAGTACAGGCTCTTGGTAAATCTATAATATAAACAGTAGGTTTAGCATACATAGTAATATGTGATATGAGCCTTGATTACAGACTCAGCTCTGCTTATTAATGTAGAGCAGTGGCTTTTCTCCTCTTTCTGGAGAGCTGCAGATCCTGACTGAAACTTGACATGTCTTGCTTTTTACTAGAGGATCTGTTGTGTAAGTGCCTAAGGTTGTGTGGACCAAGCTGAAAACCAAGTAAAGAGAACCTTCAGAACTAGCTATTCAGCTATATTTCTGTTTTAACAGCTGTTAAGATGTAATTTCCACTGATATATAAATGTATGGTCATTGTTTGGTACATTAGGACTCAAGTCTCTTTTCCTCTAACACATTATGTAATGCTAAATGCAGAGAACTTAAGATTTCTGCTATCTGGAAAGGGAACCGAACAAAAATGCTTTGAGACACCTTCTGAGTCCATAGCAAATAGCACCTGGAACTTATATGAAATTATAATACAATAAGCTGCAAACACGTCTCCAAACAGAAGTTATCTCTATCAGCAAAAGACAGGCATGTTTTGGGGTGGCACAGAGCAATAAACAGCCTGGAAGCCGTTACCTTGTGTTAGGTGTGGAGGCTCAGCAGCCATTAGAAGGGAATCTTGCACATTCCCATGTGTAAAATCAAGCTAACTTGCAAACCAGCAAGCTTTCTGGTTTCACAGAAAGACACTTTGTACCTGGTGCTGGCAATGCTGCCACGTTAGAACTGAGGAAAGGGAGACACCACCGAAGGCTGTTGCAGCTGGCCACCAGCCTGGCATTGTCCCATCTTGCCACCTTACTGAAGGTGCCATGGCGAGAAGTGTGTTCCAGTTTTCCCCAGGCAGGGCTCACCTCAACTCAAATAGTGTGCCTTGTCCAACGTCCTCCTGCTGTTACCATGTTTTTGTGTGCTGCTTACCAATGAGTGGTGTACTGCAGCCCATGCTTTCCCAGTACAACCAGAAGACATACCTCCCATCATCCATCCTGTAGTGCAACTACTAGTTAATTGACAAGGCTGTACAGAAGAACTGACTGAACAGTGTTTGTGTAAGAGGGCAGGGCCTTAGACAAAACACTGCATTACCAGACTCAGAGAAATATGGGGAGAAGTCAGGACAGAGATGGGGGGGAAAATCCACTAATCTCTTGAAGGATATCTCTACCTTCCTTCTCTTATATGACCTTACTGGGTACCTAGGCAGTGGAACTGGGAATAGCTGCAGAATCATAGAATTATTCAGGTTGAAATAGACCGTTGAGTCCAACTGTTAACCCAGCATTGCCAAGTCCACCACTAAACCATGTCCCTAAGCACCACATCTACATGTCTTTTAAGTGCCTCCAGGGATGGTGACTTCACTGCTTCCCTGGGCAGCCTGTTCCAGTGCTCAACAGTCCTTTTGGTGAAGAAATTTTTCCTAATATCTGAGCAAAACAACACCTGGCACAAGTTGAGGCCATTTCCTCTTGTCCTGTTGCTTGCTACTTGGGAAAACAGACCAACACCCACCTTGCTACAACCTCCTTTCAGGTAGTTGTAGAGAGGGAGGTAGCTTCCCCTGAGCCTCCTTTTCTTCAGGCTAGACAACCAAAGCTCCCTCAGGTGTTCCTCACAGGTCTTGAGCTCCAGACCCTTTCCCAGCTCCATTGCCCTTCTCTGCCCAGCACCTCGACATCTGTCTTGTAGTGAGGGGCCCAAAACTGAACACAGAATTCAAGGTGTGACCACACCAGTGCCGAGTACAGGGGGATGATCACTGCCCTAGTTTTGCTGGTCATGTTTTTTCTGATACAAAACAGGATGCTGTTGGCCTTTGTGGCCACCTGGGTACACTGCTGGCTCATGTTCAGCCAGCTGTTGATCAGCACCCCCAGCTCCTTTCCTGCAGGGCAGCTTTCCAGCCACTCTGCCCCAAGCCTGTAGCATTGTGTGGGGTTGTTGTGACTCATGTGCAGGACCTGGCACTGAGCCTTGTTGAACCTCATACACTTGGCCTTGGACCATCAGTCTAGCCTGTCCAGTTCCTTCTGTGGAGCCTTCCTACCCTCAAGCTGATCAACTTCCTACCAAACTTGGTGGTGTCTTCAAATGAATTGGGAGAAGTAACATACATGCAAGGTGTGAATTTCAAGCAGCTAATGCCATGGTTGATAATTAGCTCTTTCATGGGGCTATCAACCAGGAAGGGGCCAGATCTCAGGCTAAAATAAGTGATTCTTATGTTTTTCACCTATACCAGAAATGGTCTGGTCACCAGACTCTGCAGCTGTTCCAGCTTCCACTGCCTTTTGGCCCCTTCTCCACAAATCCTTTCCATGAAGTTGTCAAAAGTTTGCAGCTAGAAGTTGTATGAGTGCCCCTGCAGTTGGGAAGTGATTCATCTGTGTCTCGGCCTCTCTTGACCCAACTGCAGGTGCTCTGGACAATGTGATTACCTGTGGTGTGTTAGTACCACTAATATGGGGCTCATTTAACCTGTATAAGATGAGATTTGCTCTGGGTGTGGTGCCTCAACATGGTTGTATAGGAGGAACAACAACTTCATCAATGTATTCATTATAGGACTTAAGTGCCTGAAACATAAAATGTTATAGTTGCCAAGACCTGAGGGTGAGGTGTGGAAACATCTCCAGCAGGGACAAAGTTAACAGTCAGCTTCTGATAAGCTGCAGTTCAGCTCTGATTGCAGTGGAGATACTGGTTTGGAAAACTGCCCAGTGTGCTGTTGCAAGAGACCTGTAATTAGCATGTGATCACTGCTAGTAGTGTATCTGAAGTTAGTAAGAACATGACCAACCTAATCTCTTTTCAGTTGTTGCAGGCTCCTGTCTTTAGCTGTTTACAAAGCTGGGGGTAGTCCTTTAATTAAAGCTCCCAATTATGCATTTGACAAAGATCCTGTAGGCCAGGAAGCTTTAATGTTAAATGCCAATTGATTATGGAATGTTTCTGCAACTTTGCAGCCCTGTGATCCACCCCATATCAATATTATAGTCGGATGTCTTCTGCAATTGTGTATAATCAGTGTCTTATTAAATCTACAGCATCCCTGTTAAATTATGTGCTGTGTGTAATAGTTTCTAAGACAGCTGGATCTCAGTGTGAGTGCTGCATGTATAGAGAAGTGGAGATGACTTGTGTCGGTAGCATGTGCAAAGGGGAGGAATGCTTAAACTTCACTTCCCTGGGGACACCAGGAATCTCTTGGGCAAACAAATCCTTTAAGATGCTTTAGCTGGGGCAGCTTGTCTGCAGCAGGCAGGAGCCGGGTGAGTAATTGGGGACCTCATGAGTGCAGCAAAAACACTATTTTCATCACAAATGCAAAACATAGCATGATACAAGCAAATATGAAGAAAATTAATTCTATCCCAGCCAAACCCCATATAACTGCTAAAGCCCTCTGAAGGGAGAACATGCAGTTATGAAAAGCTTGGCCTCTCTGTGCTTTTGCTTTGTGCGTGCTAGTTACAGTCCAGATGACCTGCAGGCAAGCTGGGGGCCTGGTGTTTGAATAGATGCACAGAGCAGCTAGCTGGAGCTAACTGTGAGTGGGTGCCAACCCTGGGAGCAGCTGAGCTGTCTCAGTTCTTTGTAGACCAACTAATTAGCCTGGGCAGAGCACCCCATTGGTATGGCAGCACCACTTCAGGTCATAAGTGATCTTGGGTATCTATCCTGAACTGAATTGCATGATGTGGACATTCCCTATCTTTGTCAAGTGCAACTTGGCTGTGTAGAATCAGGTCTAGAAACGTTCTATATTCTTTTTTTGGGTAGCTGTGTGTCAGCTCAATTGTGCTTGATATTTATGGTATAGCTACCTGGAAGTAAAGTGCACAGAGACTTTCTGTGCTTTTCCCAACACAGGAAAGTTTCAGGTTCTTCTGGCCAAACCTCACTGAGGCAGGAGAGCTCTGATAATATTGCAGCAGTATCAATTCACCTCATTTAGAACATATCACAAATATGTTTGTGATTTGGAAAGAATGTCTAACAATTATCTCTTCATTTGTGTTTATTATAATATTGTAGAAAAATGCATGCTCAATTGCTGCTGAATTGCTATAATTTATTATATTATACCTTGAACAACTGGTAAAAATGGTAGAGCTGGACCTGAATTAAATTTCATGTCTGAATGTGTCAGTGTTCTGTGGCAGTTTAGGTGAGAATCTGAGGCACCAAGTGCTTTGCAATAAAAAGTCCTTTGAAAGAGGTTGGACCCCAGTGAAGAGCTAAGATGCACCACCCCACCCACACCCAAAACAGTTGGTCAGCACCATCAGAAACGCACTAGCAGGAGTTCTGCTTTCTCATTCCTACTGAAATCTATACATATTTATAACATTGTTTTATAGTTCTTTCATTTATTTGAAGGTATATCACTGGTTATTAACAAGAGAACTGTATTCCTCCTGAAGTCCTAACCAGAATGTGTTTTCTTCTCCTACGCTTGTCTGGGGGCTTGGTTTTCCTGTTTCTGTAACACAGGCTTTAAATCTTAAGGACAGAGTGCATCAGCAAGTCACCAGGAGAACTAATGTTTAGGCTGTACTAAAGCATAAACTACACTTAGCCCTGCAGCCCCATGTAAAGCTGAGAACCTAAATTCATAGCTGCTCCCAAGTTACTGTAGCAGAAATCTTCCAGGGAGCCAGCATCACTTGCTCAGAGCAGGTGGTCCTAATTGGCTGCAGTGTGGTATCTGGGTGAGCGCAATGGCTGGGGGCACATCCTGCAGTGCAGTAGCTCTTAGTGCAGGTGTAGCAGTATTCAGCTCCTACAGCCTCTCTGGTTTGGGGAGGGGATGTGGGAAGGCAAACAGAGCCTGAGGAGATGGTTAAAAGGATAGTAGCAAACAGTGGAGAGTTTGGTGAGGTTACATCTACAACCCCATAGTGTGGATGATGGATGTGCCCCCCCACTCTCACCAGCATAGATATTCCTGGCTTGCTGTGTACACTCTCCCACTGGGTGCTTGGCTCCCTGCACAGACCTTTGGGCTGCAGCTGAGAAAGATATTTCAGTTACAAAGGCAACACCATCCTTCCTGTGTCGAGGGTCCTTGTATGTCTCCAGAAGCCTGAGCTGTGATGTTCTTTGCAGATCTTTTCAGAAATCCCTGCTTCAAACTCTGGAGTTTCCTGCTGCCCACTTCCTATGCGGAGGAGGAGGAGGAGTTGCTATTATGTTAGTCCATGTTAGAGTTGCCCATTGTCTTGCATGTGTATGCTGTAGCCTTTAGCACCTTGTGGTGCTTTTGGAATGTCAGAGTGCTTCTTGGTACAGGAGTTTCGTAGCATCCAGCAGGCATCACTCCAAGCTGGCAAGAGACAGGTTCCCTAAAGTGTCAGCCAGCACAGCAATATTCATCAGGAAGCCAAGGCATGTAGGTAGTGTTCCTTCAGTTCAAGGTCAGCAGTAGTTGTGTGGGACCAGCCTGTCTCTTGGTTAGGCTCACAGGTTTGGAGAGAGCGGGAAAGTGGGCAACTAATATGCTCTTCGGCTTTATGCTCCAGTTGGCCTCAGATCCCCCATTTAGCAGAACAGGTATTTTTAACACGATTTCAAATTGAGGGTCAAAAATTACTTGCCAAGTGATTCACTCACACTAAGTTGCACTTTAGACTTTCGTTCTCAAAGGTGAACGCTGGTGTATTTACAGTCTTCTAAGGGAGAAATCAAGAATTTGATAGAACTTGCTAAACAGAGCAAAGGAGGCTGCAATATACCCTCTCTCTGTTATATATTAATCTGGTGTTATTAAGTGTTAACTTAATGTATTGTATGGACAGCTAAACGGGGCCAGGAAAAGTCTGTGTCCTACATGTAAACAGCTAGGGTTTTTTTATTGGAATCATTAACTGCACTGCAGTTAAATCCTTTGTTTTCATGGCTGGTTTAAATTAACAAAATTGTACTTTTTTTTAAAAGTGTGGTGCTTTTTAGTACGTATCAAAAGGTTCAACAGAATAATATGACTCTATTTAAAAGATTTCATAATTTTTTAAAATTTGATTTACTCAAATTTCCTCTGGTAAAAAGCTGGGGTTGTCTAAGGCCGGTTCAGGGGAAGCATATTTAACCATCACTTTCAGTGGCACAATGCAATCCAGTGTTATTCAGTCATTTTAAGCACATGCACAGAAATCAAGAATACACTCCTGAGCCCTGTGGGACTTAAGTAACCAATGTCCCTTGAATCTCAAATATTTGGGTATGTAATGCCATAGGTTTTCCAAGGGCATGCTGAGCTAGTATCTACAACTAAGCAGACAGCAGATACAATGATGCAAGGGTATGTATCATTAAACTGTAGATCGTAACACACAGACCTGAGGAGATCGCCCTGTGGCTTTTGCTCCAGACCCAAACCCCAGGCACTCAGTATTTATGATTCCCTTTCAATGCAGCTCCTATTTTCAAAAGGTGTTTCCTGCTTAGGTGTAGGTTTACTGTCTCTGAGTACCTGCCATCTCAACTTTCTGGTCAAAGCAAAGGATGTCACCTTGGGTGCTCTAGACTTCCAGCTTGGGCTTTAGCATGTTTCAAAAAGCCTCTTTCAAACCCAAATGAGATGTCTGAGTTAAAACTCATGAAGTGATACTGTGATACCCCCAATAAATTTGGGGTATGGCTGTTCAAGGCTACTGTAAATCCTTGCCCTTTTTCAGGCACGCCACTTGCATGACAGCATATTGCAGCGAGGTGGACCAAGATATGGTGGGGGTTTTTTTTAACTTTCCCAAGGATAACAAGCTGCTGCTTCCTTTTTCACTGTTTCAGGCCCCTGTTCATTCCCAGTGAAATGCTGTGGCAGTCACAGCGTAGGCAGCCCATCAGGCTGCCAGACACGCTCAGGTGAATGCCAGACTTGCCTAGGCCCAGCAGCCTGCAGCCCCTGAGGAGTGAAGCTTGGTGGTGATGGGATTGCAGGAGCCTCACTGACAGCACTGGATTTGCCCTTACGCTTCACCCTAGCTTTGGCAGCAGTGACAGAGGTCAGCCCTGTGTGCTGCTCAGCCGTGGTAAGAGGGTCTGTCCTCCTTCCTCCTCCCTACATCCTTACACTGCACTCAGCTGGTTTTTCCTCCTTGCTTCATGCTTCCCCTCCTGCACGTGCTCCTGGCCGTTGCTGACTTCCCCATGTGCAGATGGGGCTGTTCAATAGCCTATGTTTGTGGAAACAGCCAATTTAAAAACACACACATTTGTCTCTTATATAAATGTGTTTAGATTTTTCTTATGTAATCTTACGTAAAGGTTGGATCGAGTCATCCTGAGCCTGGGGAAGGGTACTAGCATCTGCTGGGTCGAGTGGCTGGGTTTAAGATAGAAGCTCCTAACATGAATGTGTTGCTGACTGGGCAGTAAAGTACCTGCACAACCTTGGCAAAATCCTCTACAGCTCTTTTTCTGTCTTTTTGTTGTTGTTGTTGGGTTTTTTGGGTCCTAAATATAGGTCGGTCTGGTGAAGCACTTTCTGGAATTGGTCAAACACTGGAGTGTACAGGCAACTAGGATTGCTCACAGCATTGTTGTGGCAGGAGATTTAAAGGGGTTATAGTGCAAGAGGGGGCTTGAGTGCTTCTTCCAGAAGTATTGGTGTGAGTTACCTCTGTCAGGAGTCACTGGTCCCCTGTACAATCCTACAGCAGCAGCTCCTCCATGTCTTCCTAAAGTAGCTGCTGGCAGAGTAGAAAGGGCAGTGATGGGCAGCAAGAGGCAGAGAGAGAGAGAAATTACTCTCTTTCACTAGAAGAGAAAATTTGAACAAGATCTAAAGCCAAATATCTTAATGGCTGCAGGTGGAGGAAAGACAATAAAGAACAAAATGCCCCCGTCCGTTCCTTGCCTTTCTGGGAATACTTCAAAAGGAATGAAACAGGTAATCAGTAAAGGATTCTGCAAAATACATTCCTGATCTATCAGCAAAGTCAAATTAAATTACCTAAACAATTTAGAGATTAGGACCATTGCAGAGCTCTAACCCTTCCTCGAGGGAGGTACACCCACAGTTTGCATTTACCAAAGCATGAAAATACAATTTGTCTCAGTAGGAGATGGTAGGACTTTCCAGGCAGTGCTGGGTTCCCTTCAGGAGGGTCTGAAAGTTGTACAGGAGGTGCTCCTGTGGGCTGTGTTTGATGGTATGGGTAAGGTCAGTGTTTCCAAGGCTATTCTAAAGAAAGAGCCAGGACAGATGGACTCATTGCAAAAACATCTCCGCAGAGAGTTGCTTGCTGGATTCCCTAGACTTTAAACAGACTTGATTTCATGCTAGAAACAACAGGATTCTTTATCTTCTATGTTTCTTTGAAGCTGGGACCATCTCTTCTGTGTGTTCCTAATGCAAGTTTGAAGTTCAGAAATGTACCTAAGACTGTACTGTCCCCATACAACAATAAATCATGAAGAAGCTGTGTAAGTAATGGACTCCACAGAGTCTTCCTCCTGCACTGGAGGAGGATGCAGAAGCATAACTCTGAGCTCAGGCAGGCCCTGATCTCTGCAACAGGAGCTTTCAGGCAAAGCATTCGTGCATACCCTCACTATCAAAAAGGAGGTTTCCTTGAGTGAATCTATTATTCGTCTTTGTGTCCAGAGCCTTCAGTGAGGTTAGCTTGCCCCTGCCTCAGACCCAGCAAGTGAAACGCTGTGGTAAGCAAGGGGAACACATTCAGAAGGCTCTCTGGGGACTTGCAAAGTCCCAAGGAGTCAAAAGTTGAAATATTTGTGATTGGTTGGGGAATACTCTTACTGCATGATGCACCATTGCCCCTTTAATTCTTATTTCAGTTCCTGAAGTTGGCTCTAAAACTGGTGGAAGAAGATTTGTAGAAGGCACTGGTAAATGTGATGGTAGCAATGTTCTGTTTTTAAAACTTATTTTAAGAGGAGCAGCAAGGTACTACAGTGCTATATTTTAGAGACTTGTACCCTTCTCAGTGCTAGAACCCGCTTTCACTCTGGGCAATAACCTAAATATTTATAAATGTTTCTTTCCTGATAGTATGTGCAAAAGCCTTTGCTTGTCTGTGAGGGGGAGAATAATTGAAACAAATATTTCCCTATTTTTTTCCCCGCTACTTTCCACACAAAGGCAATTTCCCGCCCTCTTCAGCTCTCTCCAAGGATTATATAGAAAAGTTTTGTTGAGAGATGCTTGGAGCAAACCACTGAATTCAGAACATACCATGCTCTGTAGATATTACAAGCCAAACAGATGAGCTGTAGTTTACCTTTTTCCTTTTTATTTCCTTTTTTTTTCTTTCTCCCGTCCCCTACAGTCAAGTACTTATTTTTTGTTGCATGTCCTGGAGGTTAGGAATTCTTGCCCAGAGGATAATGTCCTACCTTTTTTGATGAGCATGGGGGCCAATACAAAAATCTTCTTTTCTGATTTAAATTATGAGATAGGAAAAAGAAGCAATTGTATCCAAAAGGTGTACAAGTCTTTCTATCAGATAAATCAGCAAAGTGAGAACTGGTAAGCAAGTACTCAACTGGTATGAATGAAAGTAATGCATTACAGCAAATGCTGTGCTCCCCCTGCCACCTCTTGCCCAGCTACTGAAGTTTCTTCTTCATTGTATGACTCACACTGTCAGCACATCCGATGGATGTGAGGGGGTGATGCTGTGCCTCTTGGCCAGAGTGGGTGTTAGGTTCAGGACAGGTCCTCAGCAGGCCAGCTGTATCCCTGTGCTGCACCTCTGTTCTCTGCTGCTTGGCCTCGAGTGTGGGCTAAGGCCAGTTGGCTGACTTAAGGATTTGGCAGCTGATTGCATCCAGCAAAAGGCTGGAAGGATGGGCTGGCCATTTCATGGTGTTTGCAATCCTCTTGCACCACACAAGGCCAGATTCTCCTCCTGTGCACTCACAATGTCCATGGAGTTAATCCCAACCTACAGTGATGCTGGAAAACTCTGACCTCGACAACTAATTTCCAATTGTAATCCTAAAAGAAGAATGGTTGGCTAGTTTGGTTTTTCTGCCCGTGCTTAAGTGCATTTTGCTTTCATTATGGGGTGTCAAGTTGTTAATATTTATGGAGTGCACAAAAGAATGAAAATTCTGTTTCGTGTTCAATCTGACATCTTTTGGCACCACAACCCTCTAGTCATGGTAGTAGTTCTGTTTCAATTCGGCAGTGCTCTTTCGAGATGAAGTCCTTTAAAATGTGGTTTGGCTTTGCGGAGGGATTCTATGCAAATAGTATTCAGGGGGTCTGCCTTTGTCTCAAATATTAATAATTTCCAGATCAAATGCAATTTGCCTTGAGTTTGTTTTCTTGTTCTTTCTTTCCGTTCTGTCATCTCTGTTAAATGCATCATGATGTTTTTAAAGTCAACCTGCTTCTTTCCTTTGCAAATGCCACCCTGCATGGTGAGGTTCTGCAGACCTCCGGGTCAGTTACCCCTTCCACTCTGCAGCCATGCAGGACTGGGATTGGGGCCTCCTATGGGCCTGCACAGTTGGTGTGGGTGTAAAACACAGGCAGTTACATGTGTGAGGTCAGTAAGTAACCAGTTCCCTCTAGACAATCTTTGTCACCACAAGGGTAAAGAGAACTTACAAGTGTGAGTGTTAAAACAGTCCCATGCAGAAGGCAGAAGAAGCAAAAAGTGGCTTCTGGGAGCTGTACCAGAGGCACGCACTTCTCCAAGTAGGTGCACTCAGGCTCCAGAGCTGCATTTGCAGAAACATGGGATGCTATGCTCCCGTGAGCCTGTGGTGGGACAGTGTTCTGCCTTGCTCTTGGAAAGATCAGCCTGATAACACATGGCACTTGTCCAGATCTGCTCAGCCCAGTCCAAACCTGAGGTCCCTGTGAAGGATCACTGGGGGATGATGTCGTTGTTGGTATCATGCTGAAACGCCTAGCTCTGGAGGCCTTCTCTGAAGCTCGAGCAGCACAGCCATGCATACTAATGTGGGTGAAGTGATAACTGCCTTGAAGACTCTTGGGTCAATGAAGCTTACTCTTGTGGGAACTCGAAGATGACAAAAGCCACCTTAATACTGCATTAACCGTGTACATTTTATGGCTTTGCAGCAAAAATAATAATAAAAAAATCAACAAAATTCTCCAGAAAGCTCAGGGGAAGGAGAGATTATTACTGAAATGGGTATTTAATTCTCTTGGTAAAAGAGCCCATAGATTTTCAGAAAGTTAAGGAAGATTGAATACTGCAAACTGTGTGCCTGCATGCACAGGTGTACTGCATGTGTTCAGAGAACATATGTTTATATATAAGCTACTTGCTCATGAGCATGCGGTATTTGTAATGTATGCTTTATATGCAGTGCTCAATGTATGAAATACAGCAAGGATGAACCATGAAGAAATGTTGACACCTGAAGTAGTTTATAAATCTAATGTAACTTTGAAATCGCAGTTGTCTGGAAAACCTTCTTCCAATAACGGTGCTATATTCCCTGCTAAGATTTCATTCATTATTTGGTATACTAGCTTAGGCATACATTGCATATCCATAAGTCACTACATGTGAAATACTAATTTAAATCAAATCTCTCCTGGAATAAACCCCTTCAGGATAGAATGATAACCCCCTAAGAGTACATCCAAGATAGTTTCAAATTCTCATTCATTTTTTTTATAGTTCATAACTGCACTATATTCTACTATTGATCAAATACTCTAATTGTGATAGATTTTTTAGTGAGGATTTGTGTATGAGGAAAGAAACATGTGTATTAGTAGTAGGACATAACCACAGACACAAAAGAAATAGCAACCTTTGTGCTATAGGCTTGGGGTATCAGCCACTTAGATAACCACTTCTTGTTGCCAGTGACCCTGTAAGTACAGATGTTAAGATTAAATATCCTTCATCGTGTATGCTCTATGACACACTTCATGGTAGCATTTAATGCATTCTACACCAGCTGGGTGGGATGTAACATTAAAGTTAATTTGCAGACTTTCACATTTTCTAGCATATTTCAAAGTCCATCCAGACACTTTAGCTGGGGTTATGGTGCCAATGGATTGTGCCCTTTGATCTGGAGGAAATCAAACTTAGCTTCTGCCACACTTGCCTCCTGCTGTGGTCTGTGTGAGCTGCCAATGGCTCTGCCTAACATCCAGGAAAATAGAAACTGTGTCTTAGTTTAGCTCAGTAGAAGGATCCTGATGTAAACCTTGGGCTGAAGTGTTGTGGGATGATTACACAGGTTTATTGTCTCTCCACATTTTAGCGACCAAATGAAAGAGCGTTCTAAAGGGCCTGTCCTTGCAGATAGGATGCCCATCTTCCCCCACCTCACCCCCTACCCCCAATAAAAAGTATAAAGCTTTTATTTATTGGATGTTAGCACAGTCTTTCTTCTGCTTTCTGATATGAAAAACACCTGTAAGTGTGATCAGTGCTTGGTTTGCTGCATGGGAATGATTATAGTTTGAGGGGAGCCTAGGGGATGCTTTACGAGCTATTAAGTAACTCATTAACTAGGAGGCTGCGCAATTAACACAAAAGACCCAGGTAGGCTGGGATGTCTTTTGATACAGTGTGCCAGAGTTTAAAGATGCAGCAAATAAATGTTCACCCAATGGTACAACAAGCTCTCCTCTCTCCTCCTACAGACAGCATGTCTTTTTAAATAGCAGAGACACAGTTTGCCTTTGCTGCTGGACCTTTCCCAGAAAGAGCACCTATTTCTCAAATTGCTGACGTTAATGCTAGAAAAAGCTTTCTGTCAAAGAAGAAAATGTGTTTTAAAATGGGATTGTTCTATTACTGCAACACATGTGTGTGTGTAGTCTTAATCATTAGGTCTGAACATTAAACTAATTCCATCAGTCAGTGGTGGCTCATACCTTCACCCTGGAGTTCCTTAGTCAGCTTTAGGACATGTCACTGCTGTACTCCTACACCCTCCATTTCCTGCTATCTCAGCACCTTTCAGTTGTAAGTACAGTCTAGGGAAGAACTACTATAGATAGGTTATATTTAGAGAGAAACTGAGGCACAGGGCACCTCAGGATATTTCTGTGCTGCAGCTGAAGGAAAGAGCATGCGTGTACATACCCTCATTAGCTATAGCTTCTTAGCACATAACACAGTGGTAGCATGTGGGAACACAGCAACAGGGTAACCTGAATGCAGACATTGCCTCTTCATTGTGGAAGGCTATGTCTGCTGGATTGCAGCTGCCAGCTGTAAGGTGTTGCTTACCTTGCAAAGCTACTTGACTGCGTGCTCTGCCATCTTCATTCCAGAAGGCTGGTAGGCAGATTGGCAGCATCTCCTTTAAGTCTTCCCTTTTTCATTTGACAGATTAAGACACTCTTGCTGTTCCTCTTCTGCTCAGGCCAACCCA
Organism: Falco naumanni; assembly: GCF_017639655.2. Taxonomy (NCBI): domain Eukaryota; kingdom Metazoa; phylum Chordata; class Aves; order Falconiformes; family Falconidae; genus Falco; species Falco naumanni. Next base: position 64,474,634 of record NC_054061.1, on the reverse strand, counting down.
CCCCAATGGCACAGGAGTAACTGTAAGGTCAAAGCCATAGAGGATCAGAAACAACAGAAGTGTGGAGTGCACAGCCACGTTGGGCCGGGGTGGGCTGCCAGAACAGGAGTGCAAAAACCTTTGTTCCATCTTACGCAAATGGAGGCATGCACCTTCCTGGGGGAAAACAAAACACAAGTATTGTTTTACAGGATGAGTGAGAACAAGAAAAACCCTGCACATAGTGCAGCTCCATTCACTGGTTAGTGAAGGGTGAAGCTGTGCCAGCATCAGAGCTGCACCCTAAGGTGGTCCTTCTGCCATCTGTGGTAACTCACTGCCCCGAATCCCTGCCATTGCGCCCCACAGCTGTGGTCGCAACTGCCAGTGGGTGCTGGCAGGGGGGATTAAGCTGTATGCCAGTACAACCAGGTGGGAAGTACAGGCTGTATTCAAGTAACAGAGCTGTCAGGCAAAGATGCGGTGGCTTGAGTTGGGGAGGTGGGGCATTTAACCCATGAAGACTACAGTAATTTTGGGGAGAAAACAGGCTAGATCCATTCCCTGGCTCAGCACCCTTGTTTGAGAGGGAGCCATTTTGGTCAGCAGCTGCTCCACCCCGACTGCTCATATTGGTAGTTCCTGTGATGTGCCTGGGGCATGATGCTAGAAGGTAATCCGAGGTCTGTGTGACTCCAGTAGGAAGTAGGAAGAACAGAGTTTGTTCCTTTGGAAGTAACTACTTTTTATTGTTCAGATTGTTCTCCTGCATTGGTTTGGTTTTGTTGTGATGGGAAACAGTTGAGGCTGAAAGGAACCTCTTGAGACCATCTAGTCCAACCTCCATGTGCAAAGCAGGGTCAGTTAGAATACATGGGTTTGAGTGACAGAGGAAAATGCCCTTGGTATTTCAGAAAACTAGTTGCTTGAAGTCAACTAGAAGGCAAGGAAGAGGAAGAAAATGTGATGGGCTCGTTGGAAAAACGATGTGGCTTGCTTCAGTGACTGCTCTCCAAGTGCTTAAACATGCTCTTAGTGCCTCTGATCAAAGAGCTTTATGTGTGTGTCCACCATTAATTAAGGCTGAAAACAGATAAAAAATTCCAGAAGTACTTTGCTGGGCTAAATGATGACAATGGATAGATATACTTTATATAGATATAGTTGTACATATACACACTATAGATAGATAGACATGTGCTTAAATGAATGCCATGCTGAAGAAGGGTAGGTGGCAGCTGTGCAAAAAATGAAACCTCTTCTTCAGACAGACTTCTTTAAAGATACACTTGTATAGCTGTAGGGCACAGCAAGATGCTCCATACCTCAAGATAGCAAGTAGGCACTTCAGCTGCAGAGCAAGCACAAGTGAATAGCAGATTAAATATGTGACACAGGTGGCAGGTCTTAACACACTTCAGAAGCAGGTCTAACACGCTTCACCACAGCAGCGGTGTCTTTCTAGCTGCTACCATACTCTTGACCGGTGCTGCTGAGGCTATGACTTAACATGGTGCTTTGAGTGATGTATCTCCCAGTGCACTTAGGTAGAATGGGAGTAAATGCATGTGACACATGCAAGATGGAGATCACTGGCTGCTCAGCAGGTAGAAGGGAATGATAGTATCTTCAGGGACAGACTGACAAACTGGGATAAAATAGGAGAAAAAAAAATTGCTGTGGTCAAATACAAGTCTCCAGTTGCCTACAGATGAAAGGCCATTTGGCAGGCTGAGAAGTATGCTAGGAGCAGGTCTGGCATGTAGTGCTGTCTTCGACTTCTGGTGTATTGAGCATGTCTGCTCTGCGCTGAAGCAGCCAGCTTTGCCCTGTAATAGCCTGTTCAGTGGATTATCTCCCAGTCACTCTCGCAGGAGCAGGAGGCTGGAGGTGTACCAGTGACTGCAGTGAACAACTCCAGCCTTGGACTGTTAGTAGTGAAGTGCCAAAGTTCCTGGCCAGCAGGATGTCTAAGTGTTTAAAAATTAAAAATAATTTGTAATTGAAGTGGAAAATGAAAATTTCAGCATTTTATGTGAAGCGAATTCAAAGAAATGTTGGTTACCTCCCTAGAAATTGTTCTGTTAGATTTAATGTTAAATGTAATAGTCATATTAAATATGAAATGCATGGGTACGAAGGGTCAATGTAAATATTTACTGTAGCATCAACTATATGATATGATTGCAATGGAATGTTTGGACTATTTTCCTCATTACACTTTTATCAAAATCGACATGTTTCCCCAAACATTTTGGTTTGAACAAAATGATATTGATCTTTTTCAATAAAATCTGTTTTAGTCAGCATTTTTCTAGGCAGCTGTGACATATAGGGTGGGAGTCAGGCTGACCTTGTCCCTTCCAGCATCTCACAAACAGCTCTTCCGTTAGGTTTCTCTTCCAGAGCAGAGTCTTTGATAATGCTGGGGGAACTTTGTACTCCAGGGGTGCTTGGTTTGAATCAAGTGGTGCCATGGAAGGAATCTGGGACCGCTTGGGAGGAGAAAGAAAAGCAAAATCTTTTGTGAAGGACAGAAGAAAAACAGCAAGGGGAGATGCTAGAGCTAGCTCCTCACAGATACTGACATTGGGCTGGTTTTGAGCTAAATCAATGGGAGTGAGACCCTGGGTGCCTTTAGGGATCCATCCCTCAATCTGTTACAATCTTGTGGGGTTGTGGCAGGGCTAGCCCAGCCAGGTGTGTTGGGATGGGGTTGTAAACCCTGCTGGAAAACCCTGGGCACTGGTTCAGAAATGCCCACGTGATTGTTTTAAGCTCAGGCTTCTGAGTCCAAGTTGTTCTGATGTTGGAGTGGGCTGGTCCTCCCTCAGCAATCACTGTAGCAGTTTTGCTGCCAGGGCTCTGCCAAGGCTTGATGGGGTCTCACAGGTACGCTGGAGCCCTCTTCCACCTGCCTGCCTCTTCCCTGTGCACCTCAAGACTGCTCTCCCTTCATGTCCCTCGCTGTTGGCACTCTCCCATAGATGCAGGACTACTTTCTTCTTCTCTCTGAGTATTGTCCACTGCCCAGGCAGCTTCTGGGCTGGCTCACATCTCTGCTTATCCTGTCAAGGGATGATCAGCTCTCTGTGCTGAAGCAGCCACTGTAGGAAGAGGTACTGGCAAAGCTGATTTGTACCAGTTTATGGTGGGTTTAATAATTTTCCACTTCTGCAAAGAGGCAAAGCCTTTCCTACTGCTTTTGCTGTCTGTGTGTGGTGGAATAAACATCTGTTGGGCCACTTCTAATTTGCAAGTGAGGGCAATTACCCATGGCACAGGTGTTATCCCCTGAAAGATTTTATTTCTCTCAAATGTGGACATGTCTGCAAATAATTTCAGGCACTGTTATTTTATAGCATTACACCCTATGGAGTATAATTACTGAGCTTTTTTCTTCACCTTACTGTATCTTTGTTTTATACACCAGAGGAAAACTCCCACTTATGCCCCTCCCATTTGCCACATAAAAACTCTCTTTGAAGTGGGAATGCAAGTCACAATAAGTTTATTGTTAAAGTAAATTAGCACCGAATGAGAACACAGTGTATGTTTATAAGCCAATACATTTTGGAGAATGAGCCACTAAATTCCAGTAGTTTGGCTCCCCTCTTTTGTGGTTCATGGTTGGCTTGTGTGAAGGTTTGATAAGAATCAGTGGGAGAATGAACTGACCATCTCCTGCAAACAAAACACTTTTTTTTTTGACCTTTCTGTCTGCAAAATACAGAACTTTTAGGGGTCTGTTTCCTTTCGTTGCAGGCTGCATCTGCAGATGATTGGAAACATACCTACAAGTCCCAGGATGTTCAGATCCAAAGTCTTGGAAGTTCAGTTCTACATCAAACCCTTTGAAGTTCATTCCCATCTCTGCAAATGACTGATGGAAATGACTGAGCATCTGAAACTTGTTAAGAAGCTAATCCAAGGACTCCCATTTAGTTTAGTGGCTTTTGGATCAGGCCCTTGCAGTGCGCTCTCCTGAAGTAAGGGACGTTCCTTTTCCATCTCAGTTTTGCTTCATTATTGATTGGTAGGAAACTAAAATAGCCAGACAAAATCTAATTAAATTTTTCTTTTATTACATTCATTTAAATAGTTTTTAAATGGCAGTCTGGCATAAAGTTATGTCTAAAACAAGGCAAGAATAACAAGAAATTTTTGGACTTCAAAATTCCAAAGGAAATTGAGATTATTGAAATTTAGGCTGGACTCTAGGGCTAGTTTTCTAGGTCCTGAGGCTTATCCTGTTCTTCAATATGGTAGCAAGTTTGCCTGGATCAGGGACAGAGGGAATGTGGAATGCAGTTGCTAGCTCCATGCTTTCTGGCCCAGGCTCCCCTTGTTTTGGGGTGGCTTCAGGTTGTGCTGTTGGTGCAGAGCACTGAGAAAAGCTGGCTCCTTACCACAGGCATTCCTATATCATCCAACTTGCCTATGATCTCTGCTAGAGACTTAAATTCTCGCTGCCTGCCGTACCTGGCTCAGGAGTGAGCAGTGCTTGGAGTTTGCTGACCTGACTTAGCATACTGACATGCAAAAAGCAGTGCCAGGACCTCGTGAGTATGGACACATCTTAAAACGGCCTTGTGCGTATCTGCAGTGAAAGCTTAGGAAAATTATCAACTTTACCACTTTTCTTTCCATGGGTTGTTTAGAGCTGACACAGTGAAACTGGAGAGTTTGCCTTTTCTACTGGCTTAGTCCCTCTGAACTCTCTATTTGTACAGCCTCTCTTGGTATGGCTGTTATACACAGGATGGAAGAAACCTGGCTTTGCCCATCAGACCTCTGGTTGGTGTGAAAGAACAGTTTTCTAATTTTTAACAGTTTTTCCTGAGGTGGCACATTGGAGATGATGTGAACATGGAGTACCCTTAAAACAGTATTGTAAACTTGCTTGTCAGAATTAAAGGATACATTGATCTTGACTGGAGGGGGAAAAAAAAAAAAGTAAAAAGTCCATCACACTACTTATGTTGGAAGAAAACAAACCTTCTGAAGTGAAATACTGACTTACTGAGGTCAATGTTGAAGTTAACACCTAGAGATAATATATATGAGTCCTGTCTTGGCCTAGGAAATGTCACCCTGCTTGTTGTGTTTGTTCCCTGCAGGGTCCCGTACCCCAGCTGGGGCGGCATTGTGGAAGCCCTGGGTCCAGAGACTGGGATCCAGGACTCAGCAGTGTGAGGTGTTTTCCTTGGGCTGTGACAGTTCCTCCAGGCTGCAGTAGCCCATGGCGACTGGAAGACGTTGCTGCAGCCCTCAGGTTGCTCTAGTTAGCACAGGGAGACCTATGAAATATCTCATGCTCTAGGAACTGAAGTGCTAAATGCAATCCACTTGGGAGCACAAGGCCAAGTAAAGCATTAACACTGGAGTTAAGGCAAACCAATTCAGGAATAACTAATATTGTTGACTTTGCTTGCACAAAATGTCACTTTCTTTGAGCTTTTATTTCCTCCCCCAAGAGCAGGTTTAAGGGCAAACACAAATATTAGTCATCTTTCTTCTATTAATTATTGTTAAAGATTTAAGGGATCATAGACTTTGAAGTTAATGTCCCATTCAATGTGGGAAAAGGCAAAACTGTGCATCCCCAGTGGTGGTGTTTGTTCTGCCTGGCTGGTTGATCACAGAGCAACTGTCCTGCCTTGCAATATCAGCAGCATGTTGCCTTACTTAGGGGCAGTAATTGTGAGGTCAAGCAGATTTCAGAGGAAGAGAGTGAGTGAGTGAACTTGCCTGCATGTGTACATCGCATGTGTACTTCGCATGTGTATGTATGTGCACTCCTGAACATGTAGGTGAATGAATGCAGCAGTAGATCTGCTTCTAAATCCTGGCGTGGCAAGCCTGCTTTTTTGTCCTTGTGCAAGATTTTATCTTTGCTTATCCTACACAATGATCTCTTTCAAGTCTTATATGCAAAAGAACTTCTGAAATCCTGGATTAACTTTGGGATAAAAGTTTTGATTTCCCCCAAACATGGGTGGCTTCCCTGGCCTGCTCTACTCTAAAAGTGATTCTCTCCAAATGGCATTGTAGGCCTCTGAGGTTCACATCTGTCAGTTCCAGATCAGATTTTTTTGCCTTACAAAAGCAAAGATGTGTTTGGTAGCCCCCTGCGCTCTTCCTCGGATCAAGATGAGCAGAGTTCTTCCTTTCTTGGGAATCTCTTCTGTTGGCTCTGTGACTGCCTTTCATCAGCCCTACACAGACATTACAAAGGATGGACTTGTATTTAGAGTTTTTACAGGGGATATGTCTAGGGGGAAAAAAACCTCAACCCTGCTAACAAGATTTTAGGAAGATCTGAAGAACAGAACAGTTTTTGTAAACTTAATGTTTGTTACGTAGCATTGAATGGAGTATTGAATATAAAGCTATTGAGAGACAGACAACTTGCTTAAAAACTGGATTATTTTTACCTAATCAGTTTCATTTGCCCCTGTTACAATTTTGGAGCAATCAAAGCCAGTCATTACTTTGAATCAAATTTAATGAATAGCTTTGGCTATAAGGGTTAAAATATTTTTCATTATATCCATATAGCTATACCTGTGTCAAAAAACCCCCTGCTTTTCACTTCTGAAAGCATTTGAGTTTGGGGCATTTGTAATGTAGAGTTGCACACTATTTATGCAGTGATGTTTCAAGCTTAAAAACCTTAAATTTATGAATTGATGTATTGTTTTTCTGTCTAGAAAAAAGGTAGGACAATATTTTGAAAGACTGGTTTATCTCTTTTTTTTTTTTTTTTTTTTAAACCCAGGTGATTTTTCTGAAGGGGTTAAAAATGATAAATATTTCTTCATCAAGAGCAGATCTTCTTGAGAGTCCTTCTGTTTATGGTAAAATTCAGGGTTTTTTTAGTATTTCTGCTCAGCCAGTGAATCCCAAACTCCATTGTTTACACAGCTCTATTTGTAGTAAAATCCAGGGACGTTTCTGCCTGGAAGTGAGATTTGCAACCACGTTGCCTGCTTTCCAGGGTGCTCTAGGATGTTTGGCCTAGGCTTGCTTGAATGTTATGAGAAGGAAAGGGAGGGGACTGACTTTGTAGCCTGCTCCTACTTCCCTATACATGGGAGTCCCTGATGCAAGTCTGAAAAAATCTGCACTGAAAAAAATTTTATTTTTTTTTTTTTTCGCAGTCTGAATTGACACCTACAATCCTGTTTTGTGCAGCAACGTTTTTAAGAATGAAACAGCACTTCTCACGCTTTTCTGAACTCATCTGCCTCTTCTGTGACAGTGGCAGGCTTGGAAATGACTGCTGATTACGACAGGTGAAAGTCATGAATACAGTGGGACTGAGAGGAAAATTGCATCGCAATCTGCCATCTACCCTGGAAACCAGAAGGGAGATGGTGCTGTGCCAGCACGTCCTCTGTACACGCTGTTTAAGGGCAAAGGGGGAGCTGGACTCTCCCAGGGATCTATGCTGAGCTTTAGCACATTTCAGAAATCAACTCTTTAAACAAACAAGAGAATGTCCTGGAGCAGTGCAGGTTCCGCAGCAGGTGGGGGGGCAGCAGGAGACCATCACCTGGCAGTCGGCAGGTTGAGGCAACACTGGAGAGAACCACTTGGCAATGGGCAGGTGAACCAGACAGCAGGAGTGTGGCACCATTTGCTCCGCGACTTGGCATTAATGAGACACCTATTGGAATTCTACACACTCTTTAAAGACCTTCTGTGCGGAAAATTGTTACGTTTACCGTAATCCTTTGCAAGTGAAAATCCAGACTGGAATCTTCCCTGCTGTACTTATTTGTGGGCTTCCTAGGAGGCTTTTGGAGCTGTGTGAGTCATGTTGCTTTCTGGATGGAGGTGCTGAGAGGTAGACAGCTACTGCAAGCAATGCACAAACTGGAGTCTTGTGCATGAAGGGGGTAGGGCTCAGCGTGAAGGGCTGTTATTTGACTTGACAGTCGGGGTTGGCTTTTCCAAGTGGTTTTCCTCTGTGTGTGCATGCTTTTAAAAAGCACTGTTGCTGCACCTGCAGGAGAGTGCTGACATGCCATGGATAGAAACACACAATGGAGAACACCTCTTAGAAATGTGGCACCCAAGACTAGGGCTATACTTTTAAGGAGCTTAAATATCCAGCATGCTGAGCTCTTCTTAAAAGACTGGCTATAGGATTAGCAGGGAAGTGGTAGACTGTGAGCCACCCAGGCTGTGCTTAAAAGTGTTTTTTCTTAGACCAACTTAAAAGCTTTTGGCTTTCTCAGAGGTGGTGGCAGTGACAGCACACAGTCTGTGGAAGGAGGCTCTGTGCTATGGTAAAAGCAGCCTGTGGTGCTCTCTGGCTTATGATGCAGCTGGACAGTGAGGAAGGGAAGGTGCCTTTTTAATTTCGTGATGCTGGTGGTCACTTACGGGTCCTCATTGTTTCCTTCCCAAGGACACCTCCACTTCCCATATGTTTCAAAGCAAACCATTGCCCTCCTGCTCTGGTCCTTTGCTTGCGCTACAGTTGCATGAACACAGCACTGACCCAGAACCCCTGATGGTTCAAATTCGAAACTCTGGCTCAGCGACTGGAGAATTCAAGTGGTGTTTCTGGACACCTAGCCTGGAGACCTCGCCCTCGTGGGGACAGAAATAGTTGCTCCCTGGCTGACTTGTGGGCTTTGCTGGTTCACAGCACTGCAGGAAGCTGCCCTGCAACCTTGGCCTCTGCATCCCTCTCTTTGACCTACCTAGAGGGAGGGGTGGGAAAGAGAGAGGAGAAAAAGAAAGGCAGGGGAACTACTCTTTTGCTGGGGGGCTGGGGATGCCTTGACACTTACTGTAGATGAGAACAAGCATAGCATCTCCTATAGTACCAGAGCCAGGAGGCAGCCAGTGAAACATATAATCTTGTGCCTGGTGTCATAGGGGGAGGGGAAAATGTCTTTTAAAGTGTAATAACACCTAGGTTTTATAATCCTGCCCAGCTCAGGCTTGACAATTCTTCTGATAGCCCAAATACTATAAATTTAGTTGAAGATAACAGAACAGATGGGAAAAACATATGGTTTGTAGGTAGTGTGTGGTGGTTGATATTTGTGGTACATTAGGGGAATTTATTTTACTCTCTCTCTTTCCCTATGTAACTTTTTTTTGATACTTTCTTGAGTTCTTTGTGCCTTTAGGTGAGCTTAGGGCTTTGCAAAAGTCTGGTAACTTGTCTTTGTTCAACCAAATTATCTGTTGGTTTGTAAATCTCCTTTAGAGTTAGAGAGTTTATTTCAGTATATGTTATCTTCAAGCTCCAGTTTGAGCCAGTAGAAGCTGCATCACTTAGAGCCCAATCACTTATTCCATCTGTCCCATCAATATCTGTGGAGAACTTGAATGGACAAATGGTATCGTACAGAGGCTTCCCTTTGCTTGGCTGCTTTATCAGTCCTCACTATGTGCATTGCATGCCAAGAGATGCAGCACACACAGGAGTGTGCCACGGATGCAGAGAGAGTGCCTGTATACATGGGCTGGGAGCAGCATGGGACCTGCTGGGCAGAGGCCACCTTCTCACCACCACGGGCCTTACCCTGCTGCGGTGTGGCTCCCAACTATAGCTGTGTGCGGGGGAATGGGAGGGCAGCTCCAGCAGTGTGTGCTGCTGCCAGCAGCATGGACTGCTTCCCTTTGGTTTTGTTTAGAGAAAGCCTGCCTGTTTTGCAGGGGGCTGCTGGAAAAGCACAAGAATATTAACCCCCTGTTTTATCTGCCAATCTCCTCCCCAACAAATTTGTGTGTTATGCTAGAGCTAGGTACAGTGTTCAGCTTTTTATATGATGATAAACCTAGGCGAGTCAGACTGGGTTTAGAGCACAAATACACAAACGCTTCAAGTATTTGCTTATGGATACCTGGGAAAAGCTGTGTAAGAATACGAGTTGTGTTTACAGCACAGATTTGCATTTAAGGGAAAGGAACTTTAGACAGATGTGCAAGAGGCAATACATTTTCCCATAACTTTAAGATGCTTGAGAAGAACTCTCTTCCTTTGGAAAGGACATTTGACAGCTGATCTTTCCATGTGGCTGTAATTTGAAGGAAAGAAGAACATCTTTGCTATAGTAAATGGACAGAATATAAAGTCCAGCTTCTGATAAAGGATGAGATCAGACTTGGACCAAACTCAGCCTCAACTGTCAGAATATTCTATCCCTGAACTCCACCACCTAAATGCCACAAGTTCTGAAACAGGCTGCTGACTGAGCCACTGGTGTCCATCTTCTGTCCTGAATGTGTTCTTGTGATGAAGGGACGTTGTACTTGGACCAGAGCTCCTGAATACGTGCAAGGCTTTGTCATCCAGTGATTCACTTTGTTTCATCACCTGCACATCTACCTTCCTGCATGCCCAGAAACTGCATGCATCTGTACTCCTTCTTACATTCAGTAACAAAAATTATGTGCAGTAATATTCTCAATGTATTGCTGACCTAAATTCACTGAAGTGGGACACGTTATCTGAAAACAATTTGTAGGTTTTTGACCTCTGCTTGAGACAAGGCTCTTCCATATTATCTCAGGCTTCTCAAAGCAGCCTGGTGGTGCATGATCTCTCATTAGAGATGCGGAGTATGTGAACAACCTGATGAAATGAATGCTGCAAATATTTTCTGTTATGTAAAAACACTGTAAATACGTTGCCCTGTGGGATACCTGACATGAAATGCATGGCACCAAGCTTATCCTGATGAGAAAGCCAAATGTGCCATGGGGAGCCAGATGCAAGAAGCACCAGCAAGTTTAGGTCAATTTAGCTGAGACAGGTTTGGGTTGATGTCCATGCTCCTGAGAGCAGGATACCAAATAGCTATATTTTTATCTCAACTGGAGAATTAAGCAGATTACTACTTTAGCTGTGCCTGGAAAGATGCACTGCAAATGAATGGAAACCAAGGATACAATCCTGCAAAGCATTTGGCATTTCTATAATCAGTGTGTGTTCTATGCAAAGATCTGATCCAGTCAGTGGGATCAGTTCTGGCCTCCCATTGACAACGGCGGGTTTTCAGATTTGGCTTATGGAATTGACTGGGGCAAACTCATTGAATATGGATTTGCATTTCAGGAGCAGTAGTCAGCTTCCAGCTGGCAGAAGGTCACTGTGAGTTGTCACTGAAAGCACAACCCAAAGGTTAAGGGAAATCGTAGGAGAAGGATTATCTTGGCAATGCAATTTCAGACTACTGGAATTTTAAGACTATTACAATGTGCATAAGCAGATCAATGAAGATCCTTAACTCTGGCATCTCCCCCTTGAGGCCAGATTTTAAAATTACAAAATTCTGAGGATCAAAAGAAACTGTTTAGAACATCATTGAAGACCTAAAGCTGCAGTGCCTAGTAGAAGGGCTTGTGACTCCCATGTTACCTGGTACATTATGTCTGCCGGGATAGCCCAGGAAATGAGGGAGTTAAGTTGCGGAGAAGTGAGCTTTTCATTAGCGTTCTATTTATGTCAGCATGAGCAGAAATGGAATCTAGAACTTGGAAAGGTGAATGCTAAATAACGGGCCTGATATTAGTGGAGGATGTTACATTGTGCCGTGTTGCTTAGTCAGTCTCAGAAGGCCTGTGGAGAGATGCTGTGGCTGGGGAGCTCTATGGACTGGTCTTGCTTTTTCACTTCACTGGAGAACACTTCTGCTCCAACACACAGCCTTTGTAAAATCATAATAAGTGTACGAAGTGACTTTTCACACCTAGAGTAAGTTCTTAGGAAGGGAATGCTCTATGGGTCAGAAGTTTTAAAAAATTTGTTACTAAGTTTCTGGTGGTGTTTTATGTATATATCCCACCTTAGAAATGTTTCTTTTGGAAGGATGCAGGACCTATAATTACTCACTTGGTCTTTAAGTGAGGTGTTTTTTCAGCTGTAATTGTGCCTCTCATTCTTAAATTTACCCTTATAATTAAAAGGATATGACAAACTTTTGCATTCCTAAATGCTGACCCGTTTAATGATTGGTTGTGCTTCATGCCTTTTCTCCATTTTTCTTTTTTTCCTGAGTTCCTAACTCCCAGGTAGCCAAAATTATTTGTTTGCTACTAATAGCTTTTCCACCCACTTGCCACACCTAGTTAGTGGTTCAGCAATGCAGTACTTTAAATTAGCCAGAGCCCGATTCTGCTTTGGCTTACACTGATGCTGTATAGCTGCAGCTCCAACAGGGAGAAGGGGATCAGTCTCAATCTATAAACATTATTCCCCTGAAATATTTGGCAGTGACTTTTTTTAACCTTACTGCAGAAATTTCCTTTGCAGGACCATGCAAAATGTATTTTACATCTGATAGGGCATTTAATGAATCCTTCGTTCCCTCAGAGTTTCAATAAATGTGTCTTGCTGAAAACTTTATAGACAGTCCCATTGGCAAGGGAACAGGACAGAGCAGAGCTGCAGCCTGTAAAGACCTGAGGCTGGAATCACCATTGCACTGCATCTGGCTGAAGGGGGGTGGTTGCCCGCAGGGGGGGAAAGCAGGTAGCAAATGCCATCTTGATCCTGAAGCGATTTCCATCTGCTTTGCTCTAGTATAAATGACTGCACGTAGCTGAGCTTGGCATACCTTTCTGGGTGCCAGAGAAAATCACAACTGCGTAAAGATAAATCGGCATCAAATGATACAAAGAAGAAACAGAACTGATGATCATTGGAATTGGTGTGGAGAAACAATAAAACCATTGGTGACAAAAACTGCAATGAAAGAGGCTTTAGCTATTGGCTTCATAGGTGGCTGCGGATCCCAGAGCCCTTGATTCTGGAGAGTGTTTTGCATCAAAGGTACCTGGGACTGCAGCTGTCCCTGATTTCCCCGATGCGCATTGACTGGGTCCAACCTCTCCCTGAAATCTTCCATGCAGCTGTGACCTCACAGAACTGAGGACTTGTAGGCCAGTGTGCTTGTTCCCTCCCTTGGATGTGTCAACTGTGATTAGCTATTAAAAGGGGCTCCATTGTAAGAGAAATGTGAGCTAGTGAATGGAAGGAAAATGTTGACTTCCAGTTCCATAGAACTTATAATCTATTCAAGACCAAAAATGTCATTATTACTAAGGACTTGTGTTTTTGCTGTTCTTTGTATTGTTGCAAAGACAGCCTAATTACGTCTCTGTTTGGATTTATTTACACTGTTTGTACATGAGCCTCTCTTTTCCCCTGCCCTTTAAAAAAGAGAAAGGCCAGGAATATCTGGTAGCAGAGTGAGGCTGTCTCCATCTCTAGAGAGGCAACATATGGGACAGCTTGTGCTTCCCACAGATGCCCTGCCAGCAACACTGTTCCCTCCATATTAGTAGAAACATATGCCTGGCTCAAGGTGAGGACGTGCCTTGCTTGCTTTCAAACCTGTCCGGACTTCATTTTGGCCCACAATGTATTTACCTCCCAATATTTTCCTCTTCTCATAAATTCGTCCTGTACCTTGAGTTTAGCCAACAGAAAGGGAAGGGGAAAAGGGCATCCAAGAAAGGGAGAGGAAGGAGCAGCTTATAGAGGTGTGGGGAAAATTGTGTTGATGGCTGGCACTTGGCAAGTGGAAAAGAGGTGGACAAAGCAAATTGTGCAAGTAGAATTCATCTGCCTGATCTAGAATTTATGGTATTTAAATTAATGTTTGCAGAAGGATCCCTGGTCTGGCTGGGGCACAGGGTAAACTCAGTGAGGCCATCCTTGTGTTCTCATAGTATTAGCACAGAGAACTGTAGTTCCCCTGCTGCTGCTGGATTTCTGTATACAAGTGAGTCTAAACAGGGTGTTTCTGTCCACCCTCAGTAAAATGAAGGCATACTAAGTCAATAAAATGTGTCTTGAGGCGGAAGTAAAACAGCCACTTTTGTGTACGTACATGCCAACGCCCAAAGCAGTCTTGTAAAACAGAAGTGGTAGCTCTTCTCCCGGTCCCTTCCTGGTGTAAATATGACAGCGGGTGCAATCTGCGCTGGGCATTTTTGCTCACACAGAGCACCAGAAGAGTTAAAGGAAAGAGCCAAATACTCTTGAAAGTGAAGAGGCAGCAGGAGCTTGGTATCTGGTTTGAGAAAGGAAGAAGTATGAGTAAATATTTGAGGGGAACGACCATTTTAGACTTTTCATTCAGGGGCCCAGTGTACTGTGTTTTGCTGAGGCCAGAAGGATGAAGCCTTGTGTTTGTCATTAGGACTAGGTACACACAGTTCTGTGGATTTTGTACTTTTACAGCTGCTCTGTGATAATGTAAGAGGAAAAATAATCCTTTATAGTCCCTGATTATCAGGTTACAGTTTATTAGAGATATAAATGCCAGCAATTTAAATGACTCTGTATTAAGTTGTCCTTGGAAACACAGAATTTTTAACTAAAAGGACAGTGCAAGGAATGCCTTATGAAACAATAATGCCATATTAGTTGGAACAAGCATTGTATATTTAGACATTTAAAGTATTTTGAGTACCTTTAAGCAAAGTATACATGCAGTCGTTATCTTCCTTCTTTATGGACAAAAATATTTTATTGCTAAGTATTATGAAGTCTACAATCTTTAGGCAGAGATTATAATGGACTAGATACAGGGCACTATCAATAATCTTAGTTAACATTTCAATTCTATTAGCTTAGTACAGCATTCATTGCAGACTGAATGACAATCAAAAGTGTACCACAAGAATAATTGGACAATATTTACCTGTATGAAGAATTATTTTACAGGTCTGCATATCACACTGATTTCTGAAAGTATTACTCTTCTTCATATTTCAGTTTGCTACTGCCATTTCACTGTGCAAATAATTGTAAAGCTAGAAGGTTACAAGAGGACGCTTGTGTGAAGCTGTGTTAAATGCCGGCTGTAGTGGCTTGTCTGTACTTGGTTGTCTTCCAGATCTCTGGGGTTGGGCTCCACCTGTGCCAAAGAACTGTGTCGTCTAGTGGTTCCCATCCTTTCTGGAGCCAAGCCTCATGTTCGAACCCTGGCAGTGTCCCATGCTTCCTTGGATCAAGCTCCAACTGGATCAGGGCTTGGAATCCTGGTTTTTTGCTTAGGCATGTATGCGTGCACCTGCTTTTTGATGTGAAGTGTTAGCAAGTACAGTTTGGCGTGTTAATGCAAAATCTGTCAGAGCAGGTTGCCCACCTGAAGTCAATTTCTTAAATGTATGGCAACCACATTTCTGCTGTGATTTCTGTGATTCTGGAAACCCTGTTGTGGTTTAGAAGGGAGAGGTTGTGCTGTTTCCAGCTCTTTCTTTCCTTTTAGACTGGTAATTGGACTGGTTATGAACTGCATCCTCTATACCCTGACACCATTTGTGAAAGTATGGGGTGAATGTTAGAACAGCCTGGGGCTTCTGTGCTCTTACCACTGTACTCAGATGTTTTCTGGTCAAAACCTCTGTCCATCAGATCCCTGTGTGGGAAGAAAGGTTTATCTTGCGAGTAGCAGCAGCATGAGGTGTTAGTTGAAGGCCTTCCTCTGGAAAGCAAGGTTGAACTCTGGTTTCTGGGTAGTGCTGACTGAGGAGCCGTGATGTGTAGCTGGGCTTCTAGCAGAATAATGCAAGTCTAAGGTCCCATTTTTACTCTAGCGTCCAAAAGAGTGTAGAAGATACTGCTATGCAAATCATGAATATTCGGATTTCCTTCACACTTGCTTTAGTAGCATTGTTTTGCTTTGTCACATTCTAGCTTGAGTTGGAACCATGCTGCAGAAAGGCAAATTATATTGTGTTTGCTTTAGCCCAAAGGAGTACACAAAGCACTGGAGCTCTCCAAACCCACATCAAAGGTGAATGTACCCTCTGCTGCTCCAGACACATCTTTCAAAAAGGATAAGCACTTGCTGCTGCATGGAAAGATACTTAAACTGCCTGCTAATGTAGCAAATTACTTCTAGTCCTCCTGGCTTGGAAAAGACACTTGAAAATTAAACCTGTGCAGTCTGAGCAAAATACAGAGCAAACTCTCGTAGCAAACAGCTCCACAGAAAATATCAAAGCAAAAGGATGTAAGAGAGACAATAAACTTTCTGAAGAGAGACAATAAATGTTACTTGGTGTCAGTGTCTTCAAATCTGTGATAAAAGAGGATCCACCTAACAGAGAACTTGCTCTGCTGCTGCTTACTGTACCTGTGTAGGAACAAACTTGCGGAGGCCTTCCAAGTACTGCACAGAGCAGGAACTTGTTTTCCCTAAAATCTGTCCTACTCAATTACTGTCAGGCTGAGAACTGGACTTTGCTCAGTTTGTACAGCTAGCCTCAGGCTCCTGTAAATTACTTTGATCTACATGGATCCCTGAGGATCTCTTAACTTGTGAGATGGGCTGTGCAGCCTGTTCCACAAAACAGGAAATCATGTCTTACTGACAGGGGTCTTGATGCCCCTTCTGATAGCAGCAGCCTGCTTCACACTCATAATCATAGGACCTGGTGCTTCTTTGAATAAATGGCTTTCCAACAGGGTAACTACAATTAATTTATACTGTAAATGCCATAAATGAAACCACATCATCTGATTAAATTACAGTTTTACTTTCAAAATATCTGTTTTCTTTCTAAAATCATCACTCCAGTTGAGGGATATGGCATTTCCTGCAAATGATGACCAGCTTGGGTTAATAGCCATTCATTGCACCAGAGGTTATCATCTCTTAGCAGCGTTTTTATTTTTTTTCCCTAGGAAATTTCCTGTCTTTAGGTCTGTATTGCTTAAGTGATACTACTGCCTTAAATGTCAGCTGGCATACAGGGATGCTTTTCTGGCTTACTCAGTTTTGTCTGTGAGCAGGGTGGGAAATTTTCTGTCAGTTTTGTTTCTCATGGAAAATACACTTTTCACAACATAGATTTGCTTCTGTTTGGGGAATGCTGACTTAGGAATTTTTGGTTTAAAGATGGTTGGGATGTTTTTGTTTGATTGGTTTTTAGTTAGCTTAAAGCTTAGAGCCGAAAGCTTACTTTTTTTTTTTCCTGTGCGGGAGCAGTTATTTTGATGGTTCCTAACCCACAGTTTTGCAATGGGGAAATATTATGTTGTAAAAATGGGTGGGGAAGGGGGAGATTAGCAAACCCCAAGGTCTTCTACAGAGAAATAGTTAATCTTTCTGAGCTGAAATGTGTATTTTCTTTGGTTGGATCATTTTTCTTAGTAGAACTGAAATGTTTTCCTTTGGGGGAGTGTGAGCTTCCCTTGGGCCCAAGTGAGTGCTTGGTGCCTCCTGGGACTGCCGATCCACAGTCTGTATGTCCAAGGCCAGTGCTCACCGTGGGGTTGCCCTACCCACGCAGCTTCCGCCACCAGTAGCCTTCCTCCACTGGTGATGTGTTGCGGGGTGTTGTGGGAAACTTGGGTGAGCCAAGCAGGCAAATGAGGGTCTTTGGCCCCTGGAGCAGCTCATAGGTTTGGCTGTTCTATAATGAAACATGTTTGCTTTTCTGAATGGAGTAATTTGATACCAGTTATTCCACAGGTGTGCTCTGTAAGGCCAACTTGCAAAATAAAAGTGATTTTTGTATGCCAATGTAGCAAAATATACATTGCATACTGGCATTTTGCTCAGGATCAAAACTGCTTTTCAGCTAAAAGAAGAGCCCAGGTTTAGATGATGGCGCATTTGTGGTTTAGCTTCCTAGATATACTGTTGAGGATTTATAGTACTGTAAATCTAGACTAACATTTATTTCCTTCCATGGAACTGTCAGGTTTACACCAATGAAAATCAGAACAGTATTTGGCCCTTTAATATCTATCTCCAGATAATAAAAGTCATGTGAGGGTTTCACTAAATATTTGGCAAACCTACTAAAACAAGCCCAACAAACTACGCAGGGCGTAGATTAATTTCCTCCACCAGCATCTGGGTTCAGCATTATAATTAGCAGCAGATCTAGTGATATGCCAAACAAAGATGTTTATGTCAAATAGCTATTTCTTAGAAGGAAAAAAAAAAAGGGGGGGGGGGGGGGGGTGGTAGCTTAAATTCATCAAATACCATGAAATCAGTTCACATTTCTAGCCTGGGTGATAAGCAGTTACTGCCAGAGGTGTTTAGATGGCAGCTAGCAAAATTTTCAGTTACATTATTCAGTTCATGATTGTATAGGCGTTGCAGGGGCATGGGGGACTTTAATTTGACTTTACTTTCTTACCTTTCCTATGGCTGCTTTTCCCACTTGAAATTTCTTTTGATCTCTTGACATGCGAATCACACTTGTTCACTTGAACTTACTTAGCCTTTGGCTTCAAATCAGCTTTGCATGTTGAGTGCACCTCATGAGTGACAGGTAATGCTTAGAAAAGTCGGCATGGAAGCTTTCTCAAACAACACCCAAAGCAGGCATATCCACAGCCCAGTGAAGTCTCTGCATCCCCCGAACTGCCGCAGAGGGGCTGTGTGTATGAGGACAAAGTTCTTGTTGGTACTTTGGAATGTGAAGATCCCAGTCAGTCGCTGCCAGGAACCTGGAGAGGGGGAAAAGAATGAATTACTCAGACCTCTGAAGAATTTTGAATTGAGCTCTGCTGCTAGAAACAGATACAGATCGATGTGTGGCCTTGATAAAGGAAACTGATCCTCAGGACATTAGGCAGTCACTTAAAAAAAACAGAACTGCAAAGAGTTAACTTACTGTGGAGGGATTCTATGCATTTCTGGATAAAATTAATATTGAATGAATGACTGAATGAAACTGCCATCCAAAATGATCAAGAGTAGTCCGAAGACAGATTTGGCAACTCTTCTGAACTGTTTTACCACAAAATGACCTTGGGTTTATAGCTGTGTCACACTAACATCTGAACCTTCAGTTTGTGTGCTAGAGGGCTGTACTCTGCCAGCGGCAAAGGATGCTTTCACTCATTTATAACCTAGAGATACTAGACATCATAAAAAGTTCAATATACCAGTGTGATGATAATATATCTGTTGTCTGTGCTGCAAACTTCCCAGCTAGTATTCCAGGATTATTTGTCAAGCAGTAATTAGTATGATGCATTTTAAATCTTCTGAAATGGTGCCAGGGAGAGAATTGCTTTCCATTTTGAACAGTGTTAGTGGTACAGCTGGAAATGCTGCCTAATGAAAACAGTTTTAAACATCTCTTCATCTCCATTTGGTCCCAACCTGCCCAAGGAACACAGGCAATCTCTTACATTCACCTTGCTGGGTTGCGGAAGAATTACTTAATAAGCTGTCAATGCTGATCACCCATACAGAAGAGTTCAGGTTTTAATGCCACTGAACCCTACTGCAAAGAGCTCAAAATGGTACCAAAGTACCAAACACTCAAAATGTTCAGGGGGATTTTTAATTTTGCCTGATTGTCAGGGTGGAACACCTTCCCCTGCAGCCAGTGTGACCTCCCAAGGCACCCAATGGATTTGAGCCTCAGTTCTGGATCCTAATTTGAAGAACAACCATACTGACCAGGATTTTAGTTCAGTGTAGTGGAAGTTGGAGAACTGTCATTTTCGATCTATGATTTCTATGTATCAATGCAGACACATGACCAGAAGATTGGTAGACTTGTCTTGATTCAAACTCTGGTAGAACAGGGATGAAAATCTAGTATTGAAGTTGGAAATAAAGCTTAAAAAGATGGATTTCAAAACATTGTTTACAGAACTTCTCATAAGGAACTTTAGTCATTTATGATCAAAACTGCCATGTCTACAGTGAAAGAAACCTTTCATTTGTTTATAACCTACACCCAGGAATGAAGGCTCTGGGTCAGATCATGTTACTGTCATCAGGGCATTGTTACAATAAAGTCTGACTCCAGTTAAGTTATCTCCTGCTCAGGCTTCGTAGTAGTAGTCCATTAATCCTGGGATTTAGAGAAAGTTGATGAATGAACAGATGCCTACATGGCCTCTTTCCTGTCCAAATCAGGGAGAAAAGCTCTTGGTGAAGTAGAATAGAAATAAATTTATCCACTTAAAATATTCAGCTGTTACCTTTTGGTCACACTAACATTTCTCAGAGTACAGGTCAAATAAGTATGCAGGAAAAAAATTGTGTGTCTGTGTTTTCCACTAGACTAATCTTGTGATTCCTGCCTTTCCAATAACCAGTCTTTGGGAACATCATAATGGTTCATCACACTTTCTTTATACTGAACACCAGGTCCTCAGCTGACGTAAATTAGCACAGCAAGGCTAACTTATGCTGATTTACCATAACCCAAGATAAGACTGAAGGACATTAAAAGGGAATCATCATCCCGTGGAGCAGAATCAAATATACGCATGTTGGAAATGGTTTCAGTTCTTAGCATGGTTTTGTTGTTCTACTCAGGAGTTCTTGTGCATGACTGTCTCCAAAGGTGAGGATTCATGTGCTGCACTGATACTTCTTGTCGCAGGAATTATTTGCAGGATACATCAATCTACAGTCACTCTTTCACTCTTGATCTGGAGGTGGCAATCTCAATAGCTTCTTAAATGTGGCTCCTCCTGCCCAAACACTATAATCTTCCCCAGGGTCACCCTTCCTACTTCTACTTTGGGTTACATGATCTCTACAATAGGTACAATTGCATCTGTGCTTCTCCATTTCTTTCCAACCACTTCTACACATATCTTGCTGGAATCACAGTGAGAATGCCCACATGGGTTTTTGCCTTCAGACTGCAGGAAAGAAACGGGGGGCACTGCTAGTGCCAAGGCTGTTGATGGCTGTTGATGAATGAAGGTCCACTCTTAGTCCACTCTGCCTGTCCCACACTGGTTTTCACGCTCCCATCTTGGCAGTGCCCTTAGCCTTGCAGGGCACCTCTCCCTGGGATGGCCGAGCTCCACAGAGAAGCCTGCTCTTGCAGGGCTCTTGGCTTTGGGAACTGGAGGACATCTGAGGGGCAGCTGTGTTGACAGCTCTCATCTGAAAGTGTTTGAGGAGAAAATAAAAATAACTCAATTTCTCCCAAGGAAATAGGGGCAAAGCGGTCTCTCTCTCTCTCTCTCTCTCTCATAGCAGAGCACAGGGGGACCACAGCAGCATAAGTGAAGAGGCTGAATGTGACTATTCCTTTGATGGTAAGGTGGCCTGGTCCTGGTTTCTCCCGCCCTGCTTTGGGCTCCACCACATCCCTCAGCACAGCCTGACTGTCACTGCATTTTTGGCTGCTGCGACTCAGAGGCCAGTGATGCAGTTCAGACATATCTCCTTAGAAGCCTGACCAGCAACAAGATTGCTGGCAGCTCAGAACGGTGCCCTGTGCCTGGAGAGAGAGACACTGTCCCTGTGCATTTGCAAGGCAAAGGGGAAAGGTTCTTCTTCATTCTCTTTCCTGCAGCGCAAGGTGAGCCCCAGTTTGGCAGTTGGCATGCAACTGCAGCCCTTCTGCTGCTTTTCCCTCTCATTTTCTCTCTGTAGTGCAAAAATAGTACCAGTAACACATTTATATCCTGCAGGAAAGGTAACATGTGGACAATGTTGCAAAACTCCAGGTGGGAGCTGTGGCTGTCGTACAGAAATGACATATGTAAAAGTTACCAAATATACACAGAAGCTTTGAAGGAGAAAGGTGTGATTTCAGAGAAAATTACCTCATTCTTCCTGAGACAAATGGGAAACCAGGTTGCTTGTCCCTCATGGGAGCTTTCATGGCACTGGATTACTCATGGTTAGCCCTGAAAGTCTTTATGTGAGGTGACAGACACCTTGCCTATGTCTGGCTCTCCTTAATAGCCATGGATGTTGCTTTCTATCTAGGTGCAAGTGAAGATTTAGATTAGGCCTAGTGGTGGCACAGGAGAAAGGAGAGGCTGTGGGAGGACAAACCTTTCTGGAGGCTTTCCGTGCTCCCAGTCCCTGGGGATGGCTCCTACTGATCTGAGAGCCGCTGTGTCCTGCCTGTGTGGCTCAGCCCTGCTTGCTGCTGAGCCTACTAGTCCCTGTGAGCTCTTGCCTTCAGTATCTGGTGTACAAGGAGCTAGGAGCGGCCAAGGCTGAAGACACATGATACATCACTCCAGGCCTCTCACAAGCTGTACGAGTTGTCTTTCCTGGAGAGCTTCCTTGCAGGCAGGGGCAGCTGCATGAGACAAGGAGCTTGGCTTCCCACTACCTGCAAAGCTCACGTGGCAGCCAAAAGCTTGCAAATCCTAGCCACAGGTGAGCCTTGTCTCCTTGTCTATAGCTTTGAGCACATCCCTCAGCAGTGCCTTGATTTGGAAACATGAATTCAGTCAGAGGAGTGTTTGGGTCAGGACAGGGCAAGCCTATACTTCAGTTCATTTACGAATTATCTGTGTGCAGAACTATGCATGGGAGAGTTGGTTGCTCTGCAGATTACTGTGAACATTGCTCCATCGTTTCTGAGACACTCAATATGCTTGGCCTTGAGGCCCCTGAGAAATGCCATCTCCTTTCCCAGTTTCTGACAAGCCATTACTATGAGGGCTGGACAGACCTGCATCTGCCCAGTGCTCTATCTGCTGATTGACAGGAGTAGCATTTTGGAGCTGGGCTGATAAGAAAATGCAAATGCTTGTGTGAAAAGCATCTTTTCTTTTTTTTTTTTTTCTTTTTGTGGAAAACTGAGTCTTTAATGAAAGTGATTTATATGGATAGAAAATCCTAAGTATTTTTACAAATTCACAAACAAAACGTTTCATCCTTAAAACAAATATTCCCATTGAAGCCAGTGTCTTGCCTACTTCACGGGTATCATAGCTGTTCCCATTCTTTTCTGTGCATAGGACTTGGTAGTTGGTCTACACCTTCCCCAGTGCACTGCAGCCAGGGAATCTAGCAGTGACAAGCTCCTCTTTTTTTTTTTTTTTTTTTTTTTGATGGGCATCATGGTGAAGCATGAAACCTGGGCAGCTAACCCACAGAGGAGGGTGGGAGGGTGGGATATCCAAACCCTAGTGCCTATGTAGCACTGCTGCTCTGGCATGAATGAAAAAAGTATGTCTCTTTTCTTGCTTTCTTTCTCCTCCACCCACAATCTGGAAAAAATCCATTTTGGTAAAACCCAAAATTTTCTCCACAAGAGAAGAAAGTGGTTGATAAGGAGGAAATATAGTAATTATATAGAGCCAGTTATACAGATTGTCCATCTGTTGGCTTTCTGTCAGTGGCTGCTTGGTAGTGTCCATCATTTGTCTGTCATTCAGCAAAGAAACCCCCGCTTTCATGAGTCGTGGCAGTGAATTTCAGACTCACAGCAGGAACCAGCGAATCTTTACTTCAGCAGGAACAAGGCCCAGCCCTGAACTCGTCCAACTCAGCCAGATACTCTCAAAAAGTTGTGATCTTTTCAGCACAGATTCTGTCTTCTTTCAGCTCATTCTGCATATAGACATTGGAGCATAAGCTAGGTCCTTAAATAAAAATCAAAGCAAAGCACTTGACTTCAGAAGAATAGAAGACCCAAAAGGAAAGAAAGGAGAGAGAGAGAAAAAAAAAAAAAAAAAAAAGGCTGCTTAGGTAGTGAGTTGAACAGATGCCATGGGTTGTTATAGCAACTTGAGTTCTAAAAACAGGAGAGAATACCCACATGCTGCCACATCTACTGAAGAACCCACACTCCAGATTTCAAAATTCAGGCACTGAGGAAACACCTATTTCCTATTATTAAAAAAACCCCAAACAACAGCCCCCCCCAGAATACAACAAAAAAACCCCAAACCCAACAAAAAACGATGTGTAAGGCAGCCTCAAAAAAAATACACATACATTATCCTATGAAAGAGAAGAGCTCTTTAAGATGCTTTGATAAGGTGTGCAGTATCATTTGTTTATGATATTTAAAGCGGTGTGTGTGCATGCCTGTGTGTGATGTGGGTTTTAACTCGCAAAGAGAACTTGAAAGCCTTCCAGCAAAAACGTAAGCGCTCTGACAAAGAGTTTGTGGAGGGAATAACTGGCAGCAGCAGATACCAAGGTGACAGTGAGTAGTTGTAACATCAAATCTGAAACACCAGTTTTGTGTACTTGTATGAGAAATAATGACTCCTCAGATGCTGACTGTCTCTGTCAGTGTGGGGAAAAAGCACTGCGTAGTAGTAAATCTAGGAAATCAGGCAGGTATAATGGAAAGTTTTCATGGCAAGATATCATGTCTTATGTGAAAACGTGTAAATCGGAGTCCATGTTCTGGTAAAAGCTTACTATGGGCTAGGGGAGTGAATAGGTGTCTTTCTCTTGACTTAACTGAGCACTGGATCAGGCCTCATACTTTCACATGAAATATTGCTTGGTTTGGGATATTTATCTGTTCCAATTTCATCTGAGTAACTTGTGTGGGAGTGTAACAGCCTGAGATGCTCCCCTGGAAAAGGCAGGGGACTTGAAATGCCGTATTTGGTTGTTATTCCATGATTTTATTTTGAGGGGGTTTTGTGTCAGACTATTTGTGCTAAAAGTCATTTGTGAATTCATGCCTTGGGTAACCCATCCTCCAGCTGGCTTCATACAGCAAAAGTGGAGTGGCTTGCAGCACCACACTGAGATCAAAGTCAGTACTTAAATAAAGGCTGGCTGCTGGGAAAGGGGCAAAGCGAGTGCAGGACTGCCCTTGACACTTGGAGAGAAACACCTGCGTGGGCAGGAATTTTTCCAACAGAAAGGCCATAGAAAGACTGGGCACAACCTTCAGGCTGCACCATGGAGACAGCAGCCCCACTGCAGGCTGGGCCAGCTGGCTGGTGACCTGAGGGTGGCAGACTTGGGGTGCTTGCATGGGTGCTCTTGCCATGCAGCTTGTGTGGGGCAGAGCCTGGGAGGCCTGAGGAGCAAGCCTCAACACCTGACCCAACCCCTTCTTCCCTCTCTGGTTGACGTGAAGCAGCACAGGAGAATCTTGAGGGTAGATTAATCAAAGCAAAATGTACAAGCTGCTCAGGTATGATAGCGAGGAAACTCGTATGTGTGTGTCAGACATTAACTCTCCATTAAGACCCATGCGAGTCCCCATAGGTAGGAAGTTTTGCCTGCACAGAGCTCCTTTGAGAGAGGGCTGTACTGAGTTTAAAGGGTGGAGAAGTTCCCCTCTTACCCCTCCATTCAGCTCCGCCTGGCCCACCAGCTCACGCTGCTAAAGCAGCATTTGTGACAGAGATCTCTATGTACCAGGAGGAAAAACTATTGCAGACTGCAGTGGTATTTGTGGCAAGGATGGCAAGACACAAGATCAAAGGCTTTGTCTGTTATTTATGTTTTTTCCCCTCTAGTTCCTAATGTTGATATTTTTCTCTTGTATTTTATTGCATTTTTTTGATGGATACTGGGGTATACCCGTTTCCCTGGAAGATCTACAGTCCCACTGCAGACTTCCTCAAGCACTCTTTGGCCCACTGAACTAGTAAAGCCAGCTGATGGAGCTGGCACAAACCTGCAAAGGGATGAATCTTTGCTTGGTTGCGAGTCAGTGGCTCCTACACCAGGCCTAAAAGTCACTCCTCAGTGTCATTGAATTTTCCTCTCCTACCTTATTCTTTCTTAGAGGTATAATTTTCAGCAGAAGCTAGCTCAGGCCAGCTAGTTTTTTGTACTCATCTTCCAAAAATAGTGCATCTGGTCAGCATTTTTCTTCTCACCCTTTAATTCAAATATGGCTGAAAGACATTGCCCAAACATACCTCCAGTAGTAATAATATTTAATGATACATCTTCAGACAGAAAAGAATATGGAAGCTATTAAACCCAGAGGCAAATACTTTCTGAGTTATGAGTGTGAGAAAATTGAATTATAGGTAGAATGTAAATGGTTTTGCAATCTTCATAGCAGGTGTTGAAACCAATCTGCTAAAATAATTATTTATTTGTCTTAAAAGTGTAACCTTGGATTTTTAAAGCTATCCTGGAAGGAGTGTAGAGGAATGTATTTTCATCTGTGAATAAATTAAGCAGGAGTTTCTGGAGATGGGGTGTGAAGGAGAGTTAATAGACTTGGTGGAGGGGAGGAGGTTTGGTTTTAAAAAGTATAATTAAAAAAGCTCCAACAACAGGAAAGTCAAACTAAGGGTTAGATTATTTTTTTTAGTTTGTTGGTGAATGCCCAACTACCAGTGGAGAGCAGTCCATGGTACAAACTCAAGTACAGAACTAGCATTGGTATGTTGTGGAACAGCTGGTAGACTGAATTCTGAGAGATTTGAAATAAAGTAGGCTTTAAGAGATTTCTCCCAGCAAACTGGCACTAGTGCTGTGTTAGACGTGGTGCAGTTACTGTGTGAGCTAACACAGCTTCTGCAAAGTCCGTAAGTGAAAACTACCATGTAGTGCTTGCCTTTGTATTCTATAATGGATTTGTCAGAGAAGCTTATCTTAATGGTCATGTCTGTCACACCGGATAAGAAACACAGGGTTGTTTTTCCTCTCTGTCGAATTCAGCATCAGGGATTCAAATGGGACTAAAAGCGACAGAGGCTCATACATACCAACCAGCGCAGCACAAGGAAGGCGTCAGCAACCACGGATATACCTAGAGGAGCAAGGACAGCTGCTGGGCAAGTGAGCAGTCCAGCTGTGCCCTCCCAGGTGAGCTTGTTAGGCCTCAGCAGAACAACCCCCTCTGGGGACACACGGTCCCAGGCAAGAAGGTCCCACTCTGCACCCAGGAGGGAAGCTGCAGACTGGGCCACTGCTGTAGTGGAAGCTACTGCAGGTGCCTGAGCAGCAGCACGGCTCTCTGTGGCACGAGAGCCCCCACAGCCAAGTGTAAATGCTCTGGCAGTGGAGATCTAAGCAGTGCCAGGTGGGGAACTGAACATTTCTTCTCAAGAAATGTTTCTGAGATGGTGTTGTGGTTTAACCCTGGCTGGCAACTAAGCCCCATGCAGCTGCTCACTCCTGCCCCACAGTGGGATGGGGGAGAGAACCAGGAGGGTAAAAGTGGGAAAGATAAAGGGCTGAGATAAAGACAGTTTAATAGGTAAAGCAAAAGCCGCGCGCCAGCAAAGCAGAACAAGGAATTCATTCGCTGCTCCCCATGGGCAGGCAGGTGCTCAGCCACCCCCAGGACAGCAGGGCTCCATCGCATAACGGTTACTCGGGAAGACAAACGCCGTAATGCCAAATGTCCCCCCCCTTCCTCCTTCTTCCCCCGGTTTATATACTCAGCGTGCCACCATATGGTATGGAATACCCCTTTGGCTAGCTTGGGTCACCCGTGCTGGTGCCCCCTCCCAATTTCCCGTGCCCCCCCAGCCCTCTCGCTGGCAGGGCCCAAGAAGCTGGGAAGTCCTTGATTAAGTATAAACATTACCCACAACAACTGAAAACATCAGTGTGCTATCAACATCGTTCTTACTCGAAATCCAAAACACACCACTGTACCAGCTCCTGAGAAGAACACTAACTTTATCCCAGCTGAAACCAGGATAGATGGACAAAATGGAGATTAATGACAGTTTAATTCCAGGAAAACCAAATCAGAACAAAGGGCCCTCATGCAAAGGAGCATCCCTGCTCTGCCTGGTGAAACCTTGAGGTTTTTTGATGAACCATCCATAGTTTCCTTCTCAAGATTTCCTTTAGAAAATCTCGTTGGGGCTGAGGAATAATGTGGGAAGGACGGTTTATCTGCTTAGCATCCAAAGAGGTACAGACTCCCACTACACGTCCAGTGGAGGCAAGAGGATTTAGTTGTTAAGTTTCAACTAGAAAATGGGATGCAGTCTTCATTCTCCTGTTGGGTGGTAGAGTGGGGAGGGAATAAAAGACCAGATTTTGTCCTTGAGCTTAGTAAAAACCCTTCTGAGCCTTCTTTGAAAATAATTCCTGGCACAGTCAGCTTTAAACCTAAGTTTGACTTTTTTTTCCTCTCCTTATACCAAACATGATTAGAACATAGTATGGATTAATTGCTCTGCCAAATGTCATTCCTATAAATCAAATCTGTTTTCTGACATATGAGTGAGTGTCTGAATACTCCAAAGCCATTAAAAATATCTGCATAATTTTAAAACCTGCTAAATGTTGTTGTTTTCTCTCTCTCTCTCTCTTTTCATTCTTGGTACAGTATGGTATTTTACTCCGATGATGAGAAGTTGAATGGCAAGTTTCAGTCAAATGCTTTTTTTTTTTTTGCAATCCAATCCTAAAATCTTGACAATGACACTTACAGTGGAAATGCCACCAACTGTAAATTTACACATGGACAAAACTTGGCATCTCTAATCAGCTCTTCTTCAGGCATAACTTGTGGGATCTCTGCCCACATTCTCTCTGCCGGAGTTGGTGTTATCCCACTACTGAAGCATTCATGTGTTAGTGCCCCAGGTGTATAACAGCATGTGGGACAAAGTCTCCAGTGCTCATCCTACCCGTCTGTACTGCACTTCCCGTGTCATATGGTGGAAGTAAGTGCCTGTGGTAATAATGACTGCCCCACCACCTGAGTAGCTGTGTCATGCAACTAGAGGTGGTAAAAAATTACCCAGCACAACATCTTTTTACATTGGTAAAGGCTGATTCGACAGATCTGAAACAGTTTGTGGGACTTCATAATTTCTGCCAGTTCTTGAAAGGAACCATCCACACTGTTAGACAGATCTGTTCCTGGCAACCTGCATGACTACCCTCCTTTTGAGACCCATGCATTTTTTGGCAAGATTATGGGGAATAAGGTTTGCAAGTGGCTCTTTCCCTGCCTCTGTCCATGGCCGCTGGCAGTCTGTTCACACTGGCCTGGTGACACTGGCAGCCTGGAATGACTGGCAGCCTGTGTGACAAACTGAAAAATTAATTTGGGATCCCCTAAAATTAAACTTACTTTACCCTTTTTTCCCGTATTTTCCCTCCTAGGGTGGCGGGGACAGATGGATGGAGGGGGGGGACAGTTATCTTCTAAGAGTTCATGTCTTGATTTAATGGAGGGTTTTTTGTAGTCTTTTACCAGAGGATATTTGGTTTCCAACTCACATCTGTCTCTTGCTGCTGAAGTGCCTGGTCAGAAAGACAAGTTGCTGTATCTGCCTTCAGCCTGGTCCAAAGCCCACCAGCACCCATGGAGTACTCTCCTTGATCAAATGGGTTTGTAAGCAAGACCCGAGGGGCCAAGCGAGCAAGCACACCGACAATCTGACAGCTTTTCAGGTTTCCCTCTCAGACCTGTAGGTGTGTCCTTTCACCACAAAGGCAAATAAAAAGGTCTCAAACCATTTCAGGAAGGGGCTAGTCTGGCAAAGAAAAAAGCTGTGTTTCTTCTCACAGTAGAAACTGCCTGCCTCTGAGATGGGCTCTGCTGATTCCCCTGCTGCCTCCTCCTTCAAGGCAAATGTTACTTCTGCTTTATGCCACCAGCACATCTCTGGGGAGCCAGGGCAGCTGTGGCCTGTGGGGGGAAGGGGAACCATCCCTTCTAGTGTGCAATGGAGAGTGATTCAACAGCATGAGAGCCTGACCCCACAAGTCTGTTGTACTGGGTGGACTGCTAACTATCCTCGGAGGCTCATAGTGTTTTGTGTTTGGGGATTTATTTATTTGTTTGTTTGTTTGTTTATTTATTTACTTTGGGACTCCAGTTCTTCAGATCAAGCTCTGATAATTCAGTTCAAGAAATCTTCCATGCTTGCTGTTCTAGGATTTTGCATTTTGTCTATTTGCTCCTCTAGTTAGTTTTGTTCCGAGTTCTATCTCAAAGGAAAAAGCTGCTTCAAAACTAAAAGCTGGAAACTTGGTATTTCCAGTATTTTTTTCCCTTTTTAATAATCTACTCAATTTGACTAAATTTTCAAGTACTTTTTGTCATCCTAATTTTTGTTTCTGTTTTTTTTAGCGGAGTTGTAAGAATCATTTCCCATTATACTTTCCAAATTATTTCTCATTGGTATAACTTTAAATAATAACCACCCAGCATCAAGGGGGATGCCACGCTGTGCTTTTATGAAAACGGAGACAAGGCATAATGTAATTCAGTTCAGATCTCATGAGTACTGTGTGGCTAAACATGACGCTATGATACAGAAAATGAGATTCTGGCCTCTTTACCCTCTGTGACAAGTTATTCCTCTGAACTGAAGCAGCCCACTGGGAAACCAGAAAACTGGGAAATTTCAGAATTTGACTAAACCCTAAGTCTGTTGACACCAAAATCTAAGTAAAAGGGGTAGAGAATTAGAGATGTCTAAGGGAGCAAGTAATTTTGTGTGTCTACTAATGCTATAAGACAATGTGAAAGAGTCAAAATAGTCCTTTAATGGCAAACATACCCATATCTCCTTCTTGCCAGCGGTGGGCTCCATCTTTGAAGATCCACTTCCAAGTTTAAACTTAAGAAGGGAAAAAACCTATTTCAAGAGGCCTTAAGACCTGTTCAGATTAATATGACGGGCCCAAAAGAGTCATAGTCTTCCAGTTCAATGTATCAAGACAGTGTGATCCAGTAAGGGTGGTGGGGTATGAGCGTGGAACTGGTTTTGTATCATTGTTGATCTTGGGGAAGGGTTTTCACTTTTTTTTTTTTTTTCTATTCCCAAATCTTGTTTTGTCTAATCTGTCTATTTAAACTGTGAACTCTGTAGCTGAAACTGTCCTGCACTTCATAGGACACACATGCGTATGCAGTTTCTGGGGTAATAAGAACAGGACTGTTTCTGTGGAAGGCATATAAGGGGACCCACCGATTTTGAGAGCTTCTGGTGAAAAATGCTTGTGTGAGTGTAAAAATACAAAGTGAGAGTATTATTATTCTATTGCTATATGGGTGATCTAAAATATTTGAATCTGGGCTTATGCAGCTACTAAACCAGAGTTTAGCACAGCAGTGCCCTTTTTTCTTCGTTAGACCTTTTGCCTTAATCTGGAAATTTGTTCTGTTTCATTTGGTTTTCTTTGTGTTTTTTTTTAAATTTTATTTTTTATTTGTTTATTCATTGTATATTTCGGATCCCAGTAGTTATTTGGGAAAGAAAGAAGTTGGGTGTTTTTGTGCTCTGGATGAGGTTGGGGAACCTGGAAGGTGGCACTGTTATAAAGGAGAAACTGTATGCTAATGACTTCACACATGTGTAATGTGAAAAGGAGTCTTTTTGCAGAAAAATAGAGGTAGTGATTTGGACATAGGATTGGTTCGTTACATGTAGCAAGAGGCTTGAGTCCTGTGTGGAGTAGATGCGTGTAGGGCAAGGCCTCAAGGAGGAGAGTCTGAGCACTGTTAGCCTGATGAACGGAGATGTGTTAGGACTTGTAGGGCATAAGCCCTGGGAACAAAGGAACAAGTTAACAGCACTCTTGAGCCATAGCAGTGGAGATGCCAACCCGAAGGACAAAAGAGGGACTTACAGCAAGATAAGGGAACGGATAGTGCTGATAAGGAACTTTGTTATTCACCAAAGTCAAGTAGAAAGAAACCCCTAATCTTAGAATAAAGATTGATGCTAAGATAAAATAGACTAATCAGTACCTATTGTTTAAATGATGCGTCTTAGAAGATAACCAATCTGTGTAGTTCACGCTTAAGATTTAACCAATCAGTGTCTAACATGTAGAAGGTAGAAACGTATATAATGTAAAAGAATCACTAATAAATCGACATCTTGCTTGCATCAAGCTACGTCCCGTCTCTTCATTCGCCACAGATACGAGCTGGTTTTTGTGCTGCCTTTTTACATCCTTTCTTCTGTGAGTCTCAAAGAGATGAAATCATGTATGAACCAGAGAAGTTGTGTACAAGGTGTCTGGTTTGCTCTCTGCTATAGTCAGACCTGCTTCTCTTGTCTGAGTGCTCCAGGCAAGTGAAGCAGGAAAAACCCTTGTGTGTGCTGGGCGGAGGAGGTGTAGGTGTTATTCTGTTTATTTACAAGTTATCTAGCACTAACTTGCCAGGGACAGATGGTCTGCTGGGGGAATCCTTTTCAGGCTCATGAGGAGTACATGGGTTCAGGGGGATTCTACACGATGCCTGCCCTGCTGGCTTTCTTCTCCCCAACGTGTACAAACAAGGAAGTGTAGTGCTTGCTAATGGCTGAACTTGGCTAAGGGCCAGATCTAATTTAAATTCCTCCACAAACGACCCTAGGTAAGTTTTATTGTTTTTGCCAGTTCTTCTCAAAACCAAGAAATGGCTCAACAAAACCTGCATGTTTTAACCTTAAAATTTCTTTGGTCTTTAGATAAAGTAGCTTCTAGTACCGGGAGACCTGGTAGAAGCAGAACTGGGCTGCTGTCCGCCAGCAGGTCTGCAGAGCTCCTGGGCATTGCTGCTGTTAGCATGTGGTTGTTGTGGGCTTGTTACAGCTGTGTGAAAACAAGGGCGTACTTACTTCTTTTTTCAAGGTGGCCCAGAGCTGTGTTTTGAGAAGCTTGAGAGGTGTATTGATGATGAGGACTACAGCAAGATGAGAAAAAACCAAGATTTTTAAAACAGATACTCTTTCTCCTGTCTGATCTCTCTTTTCTGCCAGGAGGCTGGCTTTTGATTGCAAGAGACAAGCCCCCAAATGCTCTCTGTAGGAAAATAGATCTGAAGTCCTCCTATGGCTTGCACTAGTGCCTGGGGGAGGAGAAGGGTCTGTGTGTGTGAGCTGGAGTTCTGCAGATGGCAAAGGGTGGCCTAGCATGACAAGCAGAGAGAGCCAGCACAAGGAACTCAACAGTTATCAGCTTGGAAATAGTAAAGCTTGAAGTGTGGGGCACCTATTCAGATGATGGAAGAAGCTGGTGATGATTTAATATCGAAAGAGAGTACGGGAAGGCTGTGTAGTGGACTAGGGCATGAGAAGTAGCTAGTACGAGTCTCTACAAGGTGAGAACACTGCTCTATCCAGCACTATGGTGAATGTGTCTAAGATGATGGATGTGAATCTGCTGCTTCTCTGTGTCTTGGTGGTGGTGAGAACTGCAGTGATGTTTGGAGAAAGAGGAATCACTCCAGAAGGTTGAAAGCCGGCTTTGTATGGAGTGACTAAGCAGACAGAGGGGGAATGTGATCTATGCATCTGTGTGAAGGCACAAAAGTGTAAGGTGGGAAACATGTATTCATTTTTTTCTGGGGACTTGGGGGAAAATCCAGTACTTTAAAGCCTCAAGTATTTTTACTTTCAGAAAAGTGTGTAAATTGGGAAACTTTCTCTCTTGAACTGAAAAGTAGCAAAGCCTCCACAGTGTATGATATCTCTAAGATTTAAACACTGACTTTCAGTGACACTTTTCCCAAACTCTAATAAGTAAGTGACAAAGGACTCTGGAAGAAGGATATTTAACATGAGATAAATGTAGTGGTAACACATAAACACTTCACCTGAAAGTGTCTTTGAATATGGAGTGGATGTTAGTGGCAA